>NW_012103576.1:2778784-2788936 GCF_000951045.1 Mandrillus leucophaeus
GCCAGGTTGGTCTCGATCTCCTGACCTCGTGATCCGCCCGTCTCGGCCTCCCAAAGTGCTGGGATTACAGGCTTGAGCCACCGTGCCCGGCCGACCTCCACTTATTTTTTAAAGGAAATTCAAACCTGCTGGGTTTTTCTGAAGTCAGTCCTTCAGTTAATTCCAATCACCTTTAGAAACTCATGTTCCCCAAACTACTGAGTTATTAATAATTTCTGTGTAAAATGTTTTTAATCACTCTGTATCATATTTGCCATTGTCCTAGCCATAATAATAGACAATTCTACAACAGAGACTGGTAAAAATGAGTGCAGCATGATGAGTTAGTGGGTCAGGCTTGAATAACTTTAAATTTTCTGTAGCTCAAGAAATAAAACAATGAAGCAGGTAATTTGGGAACATCAAAGCAGGTAACACCATTGTAAGGGTAACATCCAGTTTACCTTCACTTATATGTGCACTTATTTTTCTTTTCCTTTTTTCGGGACAGCGTTTCACTCCAATCACCCAGGTTGGAGTGCAGTGGGATGCTCTCAGCTCACTGCAACCTCGGCTTCCCAAGCTCAGGTGGGAAGGTCCCACCGCACCTTCCCAAGTAGCTGGGACTACAGGCATGTGCCACCGTACCTGGCTAATTTTTGTTATTTTTAGCAGACAGGTTTCACCATGTTACCCAGGCTGGTTTCAAACTCCTGGGCTCAAGTGATCCCCTCACCTCAGCCGCCAAAAATGCTAGGATTATAGGCATGAGACACAGTGCCCGGCCAATATTGGCACGTTTATGTAGATATTGATATATGATTATAGGAAATTGGACACAGCAGGAAAGCAGAGTGTACTCAAGATGAAAGAAAAAGAAAGATGGTATCAGGACCACATAAGAAGAAAACTTAATCTCTGTAGACTAATTGAAGGATGAGTAACACCAGATTTTAAATAATAAGGGAAAAACTGCCTGTTTTATTTGTAAACATTTTTAACAGTCTTATCATATTACCTGAAGTTATTTCAGGTCTAAAAAAATAAAAAATAAACTCCTGTTAATATTTTATAACTGTGATAATATGCAAGCTTTTTTTTTTTTTTTTTTTTTTTTGAGACGGAATTTTGCTCTTGTTGCCCAGGCTGGAGTGCAGTGGCACAATCTTGGCTCACCGCAACCTCCGCCTCTCAGGTTCAAGCGATTCTCCTGCCTCAGCCTCCTGAGTAGCTGGGATTACAGGCATGTGCCACCTCGCCCGGCTAATTTTGTATTTTTAATAGAGACAGAGTTTCTCCACGTTGGTCAGGCTGGTCTCAAACTCCCGACCTCAGGTGATCCACCCGCCTCAGCCTCCCAAAGTGCTGGGATTACAGGTATGAGCCACCGTGCCTGGCCCAAGCTTTTACTTAAAATAGTGAGACTGATACCACAAATTATGTATCCATTACAGTACAGTTACATCTCATCCACTCTTCAAAGTTTTAAAATTTAGCTCTAGTGAAAAATAATCACACCTGTATTCTCACTGCCCCGAATTCACACAAGGCTATTATCTGTCTGGTTTCCCTGTCAAAATACATGTAAGAACATGATATTACACACCATATACCCCGAGTCCAGAAGACAAAACTCCCTTGCCAGCATCCTTTCCAATCCACTTTGGAGCCAGGTTTAGGTTTGAATTAAGTGTCTAATAACAAAATAAGTTTTCCTACTGCCATTTCATTGCATCTACCAATACGTTCCCAATAAAGCGCAGTAAAATAAGCCCATTTAAAGCCAATGCAAGATTTTCATTATGATTGACCTGATTTCTATTAGGCCATTGATTTGCTCAAATTTCCTTATTGATGGTAGATACTAAAAATAATTATTATGAATGAGAATCCATGCTGATTACTGTAACATTGTGTTCCTTAGGAATGGAATGCAAAAAAGCCCTGTTACTTCTGACAAAAATTAAGACAGAAATAGAGAAGCAAGAGTTAAAGAATGACATCAGAAAATCTGAGGACAAACTGGCTGGAAGGTAGTAGAGTGGGCTTTTACCAATGACTTGGGCCATTTGAGGAAAGGCTTTGGCCATTTTTGATATTTTAAAATGTGAATTGTCAGAAATGCCTAAACTCATGAAGAAGACTATTGATAGAGAGACCCAGTCTGGCCTGAACCTATAATTCAAGGGCTGGCTTGAAATGAGACCTGTCTCCAGAAAGTGGCCAGTAAGTGAAATTGGATTTAGTTATTAAAATATATTCTTCTTCATGCTGGACCACAAAAGGATACTTACCCCTGACTATCTTTCTAGCTTTGTACTCGTTGTGACTTTAGAAATATTGAGATGGGAATTGAGGGTTCACTTCAAATATACCATCACAAAATATGATACATCATATTTTGCTTTGCCAGTGGCAAGTTGATACTAAATTTTTAAAATATATTAAATATATATTTATGTATTATTTATTTTATTGTTTTTTTTTTTTTCCTAGAAAAGGGCTCTCACTCTGTCACCCAAACGGGAGTACAGTGGCACAATCATAGTTCACTGTAGCCTCAACCTCCTGGGCTCAAGTGATCCTCCTACCTCAGCTTCCCAAGTAGCTGGGACTACAAGTGCACACCACCATACCTAGCTATTTTTTTGTTGTTGTTTTTGGTAGAGATGGTTTCTCGTTGTGTTGCCCAGGCTAGTCTTGAACTCCTGGGCTTGAGTGATCCTCCCGCCTAGGCCTCCCAAAGTCGTGGGATAACAGGCATGAGCCACCATATTCGGCCTATTTTAAAAAATATTTTAGAAACAAGCACTTCTGGAGAAAAACAATTACCTATTTTTACAAAAAAAAAGTTTAAAAAATTACCTATAAGATGAAGGACCAGAGGAAAGTACATTTGAAAACAAACAACAAGATGAAACAGAAAGTGAGAGAGACAATTAAAAAGCAGCTACATAGAAGATGCATCCCTATATATTAAATATTGTTGTCTTTATTCAAACCCCCTCTCTTATACAGTGAGGTCACAAGGCCCTTGCAAAGGCAAGTCCTAAGAGTTCATGTTCCCAGTGCCAGGTACTATGTAAGGCATTTCTCAGTTACATTTCCAGTTGTAGAGTGTACACGCACACGCACGTGCACACACACACACACACGTGTGTATGCAGAGTGATGGAGAGAGAGACCCTCTGTACGTGGGTTTTTCTGGCAAGGATGTTTTTCTGGCAAGGATTGGAAAGGATGCTGGCAAGAGGGTTTTTGTCTTTACTTCTCTCTCTCTCGATATTAACATATTAATATCTGTTATAAAAACCCCCTCTGCTTATACAGTGAGGCCACAAGGCCCTTGCAAAGGTAAGTCCTAAGAGTTCATGTTCCCAGTGCCAGGTACTATGTAAGGCATTTCTCAGTTACATCTCCAGTTGTAGAGTGTACACGCACACGCACACACACAGACGTGTGTGTATGTAGAGAGATAGAGAAACCCTCTGTACGCACAATATTTAATATTTTAATATCTCAGAGAGAGAAAGCTAGTGAGACAAAGGGAAAAAGGTTGTAAAGGGATATAAAGGAAAAGACATTTAAAAATACACAAAGCAAGAAACAGAGAAAAAGTAAGAACAAAAAGGTTGAAAAGGAGGAAGTGGTAAAGAGGACAGTGCAGAAACAAAGAATGAAATGGAGAGAGGGAAAGAAAGAGAATAGAGAGAAAAAGAAAATGGAACAGAAGCAGCCAGTAGGAAAACACAAGCACACACTCTGGATGAAGGAATGGAGGGAGGACAAAGAGAAAGAAACAAATAAGAGACTGAAAGAGGGTGGGGGAAGAGGAAGAAAGTGAAAGAAAGGGAGCAAGAAAAAGACATACAGAAAAAAAGGCACAGGAACAAGAAAGGGGGATTGAGGTAGAGAGGAATAGGGGGAGAGCAGGAGATAGAAAAGACGGAAGTTTTAAAAAGATAAGTCGGTAGGAAAAAAATAAAATGAAAACGATAGAATGTGAAAGTGAGAGAGAAAAATTTGAAGAAGAGCCAGTTAGAAAATGAAGTACAATTGGCAGGGGGTGACAGAGAGATTACAAATGAAAAGTCATTTTTAAAAATTAGAAGTCAGTAAAAGAAAACAAAGATAGGCAGATAGAATACACTTTTTTGGTTGTTTTAGATGGAGTCTTACTCTGTTGCCCAGGCTGGAGTGCAGTGATGCAATCTCGGCTCACTGCAACTTCCACTTCCCGGATTCAAGCGATTCTCCTGCCTCAGCCTCCCAAGTAGCTGGGACTACAGGCGCATGCAACCACGCCCAGCTAAAATTTTTGTGTTTTTAGTAGAGAAGGGGTTTCACCGTGTTGGCCAGGCTGGTCTCAAACTCCTGAGCTCAGGTGATCTGCCCACCTCAGCCTCCCAAAGTGCTGGGATTACAGGCGTGGACCACTGCGTCTGGCCAGAATACACTTTCAAAAGGAGAAAGCAGTAAGAAGAGGCAGTATGATGAAGATTGACTGAATAAAAGGAAAGGATATAGGAGGAAGGAGAAAATTGGAGAAAAAGAAAATAAGAAGGAAGCAGTAAGAAAGGCAATACAAGAAAATATATAGAACTAAAACAAAAAACGAATAAGAAAAAGTGAACTAAAAAGAGGGGAAATAGAAAAGGAGAGAAAGCAAAAAGAAAATGGAAGATTAGAGGGATAAATCAATAAGAATAGTGCACTAAGGAAAACGAGATATATAAAAAGGAGACAGTAATGTTAAATGATAGATGGATAGATAGAAAATATGAACAGACTTTTAAAAGGAAGAGCCAATTTAAAAAAAGGCAATACAAGAAAATATAGAAAGAAACCATGGAATAAGGAAAGAAGGTTGGGAAGAGAGAGAGACAGAGATAAAGAGACAAAGAGAGAGTCGGCAAGTAAGATGACATTAAAAAAGAAAATCCAGTAAAAAAGACAGGACAGAAAAAAAAAGGAAGGAGAGAGAAAGAGATGGAGAAGGAAAGAAAACAGTTTTCAAAGAAGCCTATAAAACGAATAAAAAACGGGAAGACCTATGAGAGGAAGGGAGGAAGGAAGTGAGGCAGGCAGGCAAGCAAAGTAAAGAGAAAGTGAGGCCTGGCGCGGTGGCTCACGCCTGTAATCAGCACTTTGGGAGGCTGAGGAGGGCAGCTTGCCTGAGCTCAGGAGTTCCCGACCAGCCTGGGCAAAACGACTCTGTCTCAAAAAAAAAAAAAAAGAGGGAGAGATGTTGAAAAAGGGAGGAATGGAAGGAAAGAGAAAAAAATAAAGAAGAGGGAATTGAAAAAGAGCAGCCCGTAAGAAATCTCAATACAATTGTGAGGCAAGGGTGTGCAGGGTGAAAAAGGAGGCTTCAGTAAATTAATAAAATGTTTAAGAAGTGGAGTTCATTGAAAGTGAGTAAAAAAGGGGATGTAGGAAGGGAGGGAAGGAAAGAGAGGGGGAGTGGGGAGGGAGGGAGGAAGGGGGCAGGGAGGGAAAGAGGAAGTGACAAAGGAAACAGGAGAGAGAGAAGGCAAGAAGGAAAGAAGGAATAAAGCAAAGACAATTGAAAGGAACAGTGAAAGAAAGGGATAGAGTAAAACTTATAGGCAAGGGGATAAACAAGTAAAAGAAGAAAAAAGGGAAGGATGGAAGAAGGAAGGAAGGGAAATTGTAAAAGGATGAGTCACAGAAAAAATAAAAGAAGAAATGTGATTGTGTGAGAAGTTTGAAAGGAGGAGCTAGAAAGAAACTCAAGTACAATTGGGGGTGGGGGCAGACTTAAAACGAGAATTCCATTTTGTTTGTTTGTTTGTTTGTTTGTTTTAAGGCTGTAAAATAAATGTGATAGATGATTGGTAGACAGATACATAGATCTGACTTTAAAAAGAATAAACCAGAAATAAAAGACAATACAACAAGATAGCAGGAAAGACAGAAAGAGAAGGAAAGAAAAAAAGAAGAGGAACCCATAAAACGTGAGTAAAAATGGGGAGGGAGGGAAGGGAAGAGGGAGAGAGAGAGGGAAAGGGAAGGGAGAGAGTAAGAGAGCCTAGAGAGAGAGGAGGATGAAGAAAGGAAGGCAAAGAAAATAGAAAGTGAGAGCCAGTAAAAGACACGACAAAAGAAATAAAATGAGAAAGAAAAGATGGGGTAGAGAGAGAAAACAGAAAGAACTTTAAAAGGGATGGGGCAGTAGGAAAAGAGTAAAATAAAGGAGACAAAAGGAAGAGGAGATTAAAAAGGAGGAGACAGTAAAAACATCCAGTACAACATTGTGGGTTGTGGGCGGGGGGGAGGTGCATTTTGAAAAGTCACTAACAGAGAAAAATCGAAATAGAGACGATTGATACCTAGTTCATCAGGTAGGTAGCTAGGTGGATAGTAAGTATCTAGATAAGACTCTAAAGAAGAAAAGCCAGTCAAAAACAGCCAAAAATGTAAAAATAAAAAAGCTTAAAGAGGAACAAAGTAAGCTAAATAAAGCTTATTTTGATAAAGTAATGGGGATGATTAAAAACTGTAAAAGTCAGTATAAAATACAATAAAATATAGACAGACGGATAAGTAGGATAAACTTTTAAAAAGAGATGCAAAAAATTACAGTATTAAAAAAACAGAAAAAAAACAGGAGAAAAGTTTAGAAAGTGGGGCTAATAAGAAAATCAAAAGCAGTTGTGTCAGTCGTGTGATGGGGTAAAATCAAAACACAAAAATCAGTTGTATAAGTCCAGTAAAATGTAGATGATTTGATAACTAGATAAGCAGATAGATATACGTAGGGCTGTCGCTACGAGTCAGTAAAAAAGGCAATACAAAAATGGAAGAGTTACAAAGACAGATAAAAGGAAAGAAAATAGTTTAAAAACAGGAGCCAGTAAGATGAGCGCAAAAGAAGAAAGAGAGGTGAAGAGGGCAAAATGGAGGGAAAATGAGAGGAAGTAATGAGGGAAAAAAATGAGGGAAAAAGTAATGACAGACAGGAGAGAAAGAGGGAGGGTGGTAGGGAGGAAACATGCATGAACGCAGGCACAGAAAAGACAAAAAATGCCTAAAAAGGAGTGGGAGAAACTCGGCAAGAGACATATCAGAAAGGGAAAGAGGAAAAGAGGGAGGGAAAGGGGCTGCAAAGGTAAAAAGTATAAAAGGGGCCAGGTGCAGTGGCTGTCCCCTATAATCCCCGCACTTAGGGAGGCTGAGGAGGGAGGATCACTTGAGCCCAGGAGTTCCAACCAGCCTGGGCAATATAGTGAGACCCCACCTCTACGAAAAGTAAAAAAAATAAAAATAAAAAAAATAACCGGGCATGGTGGGACATGTCTGTAATCCCAGCTACTTGAGAGGCAGAGGTGAGAGGATCACTTAAGCCCAGGAGGTTGAGGCTGCAGTGAGCTGTGAATTGTGCCACTGTACTCCAGCCTGGGCAACAGAGAAAGACCCTGTCAAAAAAAAAAAAAAAAAAAGTGTAAAAGGAACGAGCAACTAGGAAAATATAACATAAGAAAATAGGAGAATCTGAGAGTGAAACACAGAGGAAAATGTTTCAAAAGGAGCCAGTCAGAAAATGAAGAACTGCGGACAACAGGAAGACAGAGACATGCAAAAAGTAAAATTCAGTAAAAGTAAATACTTAAATATTTCAGTAAAATGAAGATGTTAGGCTGAAATGAACACAACTGACTTTTAAAAGGCAAAGCCAGTAATACATTATAAAAATGAGAGTTAAAAGAGAAAGAAGAAAGTAAAAGTTTAATAAGAGGAACCAGTAAAAAGATCGTAGAAGAAGAATGAAAGGCAGGTGGGCAGGAAGGAAGAAAGGTGGGAAGGAGGGAGGAGTGAAGGAGGGTAAAAGGAAGGATGGAGGAAAGAGGGAAAGGGGAAGAAAGAAAAGGAAGAAATGAGGAAAGAAGGGAGAAGGGAGGAGATGAAGGATGGAAAGTAGGCAGGCAAAGAAAAGAGTGAAAAGGGGGAGCAAGAAAGACATACAGAACCAGAAGGAAGAGAGGGAGGGAGGAAGGGGGAAGGAAAAGAGAGTGGGAGAAAAATGTTAAGGAAAGAAGAGTCAGTACAAAAGGAAAGTAAAGGAAAATAAATTAAATGTGAGACTGAGAGAAAGGTGTTTGAAAACGAACAGCCAGTAAGGAACTCAAGTACAATTGTCTGTGAAAGCAAGAGAGATTTAGAGTAGGAGAAGAATGCCATAAAGGATAGAATGATAGATGATGTATAGGTAGATAGATAGATAGATAGATAGATAGATAGATAGATAGATAGATAGATAGATAGATAGATCTGACTGTTTTAAAAAAGGACTGGACAAGAAAGGACTGTCTCTGTCTTCCTGTCGTCCATAATTCTTCATAGCTGGGATTACAGGTGTGCACCACCACACCTGGCTAATTTTTTTTCTTTTTTTTTTTTACTTTTTGTAGAGGCAGGGTCTCACTATATCGTTCGGGCTGGATAGAATGATAGATTATTTATAGATAGACAAATAGATAGATAGGACTGTTTTAAAAAGGACTGGACAAGAAAGAAAGAGATGAAAAAATTAAAAACATTAGCCAGGAAAAAAGAATGAAAGAAGGAGGCAGGGAGGGATTGTCAAAGAAATCCAGAGTGGCCAGGCGCGGTGACTCATGCCTGTAATCCCAGCATTTTGGGAGGCCGAGGCGGGCGGATCACCTGAGGTCGGGAGTTCGAGACCAGCCTGGCCAATATGGAGAAACCCCATCGCTACTAAAAATACAAAATTAGCCAGGTGTGGTGGCACATGCCTGTAATCCCAGCTACTTGGGAGGCTGAGGCAGGGGAATCGCTTGAACCTGGGAGTCGGAGGTTGCGGTGAGCAGAGATTGTGCCATTGCACTCCAGCCCATGCAACAAGAGTGAAACTCCTTCTCAAAATTAAAAAAAAATAAAATAAAGAAAGAAAAAAAACCAGTACTGTACAGCAGTTAAAGTGGTAAAAACAGATTTTATTCAAGATTATTTCAATAGGGAAAGGAGACCTAGGATAGAACTGAGCTCAATTCCAAATACAGCATGAGCTAACAGGGATTATAGCCAAGGAGCAGAGTGGAGGTCAGTGGATGGAAAATCATTAAAAGGAAACATTGTGGAGGTTCTGGTTAAACCAACCTCACAGGATTTTTGTCTAACCAGAGTGATCAGACATCACTTGGGGGATAGTGGAGAATGAGGAACCTGATCAGATACCCAGAGTATTCAGATGTCAGGAGCTGGGAGTTCTGGCTAAACTGACTTAGCAGGATTCTTGCTAAAACTGGATTTAAAAAAAAAAAATGCATAGATGGGTCTAGGAGAAAGTTCAGAAGCCTGAGGAAAGTTTGGTCAAGCAAAGAATCTTTGTCTGTAGGAAGAGAAGAAAGGAAAGGAGAGGGAAAGGGAGAGAGAGGGAAAGAGGGAAGGAAGGAAGGAAAGAAGGAAGGAAGGAAGGAAGGAAGGAAGGAAGGAAGGAAGGAAGGAAGGCAGGCAGGCAAGCAGGTAGATAACTTTTAAAAGGATGAGTCAATAAGATAAGGTAAAATAATTTATGAGTGAGAGAGGAGTTTGAATGGACAAAGCCAGTAAGAAACTGAAGTACAATTGTGGGTGTGAGGGGACTTAAAAAGTAGAAATCATTAAATAAGACATTAAAGAAAAATAGAAGAGATAAGAGACAGATCAGACTTTAAACAAGCAAGGAAGAACAGGATGCATGCATACATGCAGACAAAGAAAACAGAAATCTTGTGAAAGGGAGTGAGAAGGAAACGAAGGAGGAAGAAAGAGGACAAAGAGTTTAAATGCTATGGGTATGTAGGGGGGAAAAAAGTAACATAAAAGAGGGTAAGAAAATGAGAATTATAAAGATAAGGAGATTGAAAAGGAGGTGCCAGTGAGAAAATCAAGTACAATATGGGGGAAAGGGGAAGAGGGATGGAAAAGTCTGTCAAGAGCATTAAAGATAGAGATCTAGATGATTGCTATGTAGGCAGACAGACTTTAAAAAGAAGAGGCAGTAGTAAACAGGAAAATTGAGAAGAAAAAAAACTTTTAAACAGAAGTCGTAAAAATAGAAAAAGAAGGCAGGAGGCAGGGATGGAAGGAAGAAGGGAAGGTAGGGTGAACAATGGATATATGGTCAGAAAAAGAGACCTGAAGGAAGAA
>NW_012103576.1:2788986-2799030 GCF_000951045.1 Mandrillus leucophaeus
TGCACTCCAGCCCATGCAACAAGAGTGAAACTCCTTCTCAAAATTAAAAAAAAATAAAATAAAGAAAGAAAAAAAACCAGTACTGTACAGCAGTTAAAGTGGTAAAAACAGATTTTATTCAAGATTATTTCAATAGGGAAAGGAGACCTAGGATAGAACTGAGCTCAATTCCAAATACAGCATGAGCTAACAGGGATTATAGCCAAGGAGCAGAGTGGAGGTCAGTGGATGGAAAATCATTAAAAGGAAACATTGTGGAGGTTCTGGTTAAACCAACCTCACAGGATTTTTGTCTAACCAGAGTGATCAGACATCACTTGGGGGATAGTGGAGAATGAGGAACCTGATCAGATACCCAGAGTATTCAGATGTCAGGAGCTGGGAGTTCTGGCTAAACTGACTTAGCAGGATTCTTGCTAAAACTGGATTTAAAAAAAAAAAATGCATAGATGGGTCTAGGAGAAAGTTCAGAAGCCTGAGGAAAGTTTGGTCAAGCAAAGAATCTTTGTCTGTAGGAAGAGAAGAAAGGAAAGGAGAGGGAAAGGGAGAGAGAGGGAAAGAGGGAAGGAAGGAAGGAAAGAAGGAAGGAAGGAAGGAAGGAAGGAAGGAAGGAAGGAAGGAAGGAAGGCAGGCAGGCAAGCAGGTAGATAACTTTTAAAAGGATGAGTCAATAAGATAAGGTAAAATAATTTATGAGTGAGAGAGGAGTTTGAATGGACAAAGCCAGTAAGAAACTGAAGTACAATTGTGGGTGTGAGGGGACTTAAAAAGTAGAAATCATTAAATAAGACATTAAAGAAAAATAGAAGAGATAAGAGACAGATCAGACTTTAAACAAGCAAGGAAGAACAGGATGCATGCATACATGCAGACAAAGAAAACAGAAATCTTGTGAAAGGGAGTGAGAAGGAAACGAAGGAGGAAGAAAGAGGACAAAGAGTTTAAATGCTATGGGTATGTAGGGGGGAAAAAAGTAACATAAAAGAGGGTAAGAAAATGAGAATTATAAAGATAAGGAGATTGAAAAGGAGGTGCCAGTGAGAAAATCAAGTACAATATGGGGGAAAGGGGAAGAGGGATGGAAAAGTCTGTCAAGAGCATTAAAGATAGAGATCTAGATGATTGCTATGTAGGCAGACAGACTTTAAAAAGAAGAGGCAGTAGTAAACAGGAAAATTGAGAAGAAAAAAAACTTTTAAACAGAAGTCGTAAAAATAGAAAAAGAAGGCAGGAGGCAGGGATGGAAGGAAGAAGGGAAGGTAGGGTGAACAATGGATATATGGTCAGAAAAAGAGACCTGAAGGAAGAAAAGAAGGAAGCAGCCTGTAAGTAGGCAAAGACAAGAGTGAAAGAAAGGAACAGTTAAACAGACATAGAAGAAGGGAATAGAGGAAGGAAAGTGTTGGAAAGGAAGAGGTTTAAAAGAGAGTAGTATGGTTGGGAAACAGGAGGATAAAGATTTTTAAAAGTCAGTAAAATACAGTAAAATGAAGATAGATGGTTGATAGGTATGTAAGTAGTGAAATTAAGTAAGTTGGTAGATATGTAGGTAAATAGAACTTTAAAAGGACAATCCAGAAAAAAAAAAAAACAGTATAAGAGTGGGGTGGGAGCAAGGAGGAAGGGAGAGAGAGAGAAATTTAAAAGGAGGCAATAAAAAAGATTAAGAAGAGAGGAGGAGAGAATAAAAGAAGGAAAGAGAGAAAGAAGGAAAGGGGGAAAGAAAGAAGGAAAGAAGTGAAAAAGGAAGGAAGGAATCAGGGAGAGAGAAAAAGAAGATGAGGAGGTTGGGTAGGCATACAGGAAGAGAGAGAGAGAAAGATGGAGAATGAAAGAAAGGGACAAAGGAAAAGATGTACAGAAAAAAATGAAAAAAGTGACATTTAAAATGGACAAGTCAGTAAGAAATAAAAAAAGATGAATATGAGAGTGAGGGTGAGAGGGGAGGATGAAAAGATGAATCAGTAAGAAAATCAAGTACACTTTGGTTGAGGGGGTTTAAAAAGTAGATGTTGTTTTTTAAAATACAGTAAAATAAAAATATATAAATAATGATGGATGGCCAGATAGATAGGTAACTGGGTGGGTGGGTTGGTAGATGATAGACGATTGACAGCTGATTGATATGAGAGAGAAAGAGAGACTTTAAAAGTAGAAACCAGTTTAAAAAAAAAAAAAGTACCCAAAAAAAAGTTACAGAAAAGAAAGAGAATGCAAGAAATAAGTTTTAAAAAGGAAGCAGTGAAGAAGACTATAAGGAAAAGGGAGATAAGAAAGAAGGAAGAAGGGATACAGAGAAACATTTAAAAGGATGAATCCATAGGAGGAAGAGTAAAATAACGTGAAAGTAAGAGACAGAAGTTCGAAAAGGTGGAACTAGTAAGAAAATTAAATACCCTTGTGGAAGATAAGGAGAGAGATATCTAAAAAGTCAGTTTAAAATACTATAAAAGATGATATATAATGCGGATGATTGATAGATAGATAACTTGAAAACTAGAAGCCAGTAAAAAATGACAGTACGAAAAAAAGCTCCAAAAGAGAGAATTTAAAAAAAAATTAAAAAGAAGAGCCATTGAAATATATATAAGGAATAAAGGAGGCAGGAAATAAAACGTTCAAAGAGACAAGTCTGTAGGAAAAAGAAGGAAAGAGAATGCGAGAGTGAGAAGACAGAAAAGCAGTTATAATTATGTGTAGTGTGGGAGAGATTTAAAAAGAAGTCAGTTAATAACATAAACAGAAAAAGCATTGAAAATTGAAAAAAATATACGTACTTACCTATCTACCTACATATGCAAACAAACATAGAAAGATAAATGACTGATAACTAGATGGACAGCTAGGTATGTAGGTACACACATAGGAAGATAGACAGGTATATATGATTGATGGAAGGATGGAAGGAAGAAAAGAAGGAAGGACATTAAAATTAAAGGGAGAATCCAGTACAGACTTCTGTAAATACTGTAGAAAAGACAGAGAAAATGATAAATGGAAAGAAAAATGTTTAACAAGAGAAGCCACTAAAAGAGTAAAAGAAGAATGAAAGATGGAATGAAGGAAGGGAGGGAGAAAGAAAGGAAGGAAGAGAAGAGAAAGGAAAGGAGAGAGCTAAGGAGGGAAGGGGAGAGGAAAGGAAGGAAGGAAATCAGGCATACAGGAAAGAAGGAAGGGGAAAGAAAGGGACTGAGAAACAAATAATAAAAGAAAAAAGGATAAAATAATGAACACAAGAAGTGACATTTAAAAGGGACTAGTAAGTAGGAAATAGAATGAAATAAGAGTAAACAAATGTGAGATTGAGTGGTGGAGGAGTTTGAAAAGAAAAGCAGGTAAGAATATAAAGTATGTTGTAGAGGGCAGGGAAAGAAATATTTTAAAAGTAAAATTCAGTTTAAAATAGACTAAATGATAGGATTTTTAACAAATAAACCATCTAAAAAGCAACACAAATGACATAGTTACAGAAGATGGAGAGAAGAAAAGAAAGAGTCTTAAAAGCGAAGCCAGCGAAAAAGAGAATATAGGCTGAAGGAGGAAGGGAGGGAGGGGAGAGAAAGATGTGGGGTCCGACAGGGAGGCAGGAAGGGAAAAAGAAAAGAAGGAGGCAGGCATGCAAGCAGGCAAAGAAAAGAGAAAGAGAGACATGCACAGTGAAAGAAAAGGAGAGAGACCCCCAGAGAAAGGAAATAGAGGAAGGAAGGGAGTTAAGAAATTAGCAAGGAAGGAAGGGAACCAGTTTAAAGGTAGAGACTCAAACAGTTGGGGAAGGGGAAGGGGGGGGGGGAACAGGAGAGAGGGATAGAGGGAGAGGGGAAAGACAAAGGGAAAGAAAGAGGGGAAGAGAGAGATAGAGATTTTTTTAATTAAGTACAAATTTTGGTAAAACTATGATTGATAGGTATGTGAATGGTAGGTAAGTAAGTAGATATGTAGGTAGGTAAGAATTTAAAAGCAACTAAAACGATATTGTAAAGATATAATAAGAGTGGAAAAAATGTTTAAAAAGAGTAGATAAACAGTATAAGAAAAGAAGAAGGCAGGAAGAGTGGGAGGAAGGAGGAAGGAAAGAATTTTATAAAGGAAGAGTCAGGAGAAAAAAGAATTGCATAAACAGGGAGAAACAATGAGAGAGTAGGAGAGACAGGAGTTGAAAAAGGAGTATCTAGTAAGAAAATCAGCTACAACTGCTTGTGGTGGGGGAGAGTTTTAAGAAGAATTCAGTACAAAATGATAAAATGTAGAAAGATGGATGACTGATACCTGGATAGATAGCTAGATAAGTGGGAAAGTAGGTAGGTATGTTGATCTTTAAAAGCAGGGGCCAGCAAAATTTAGGCAGCACAAAAAAAAAAGCTATAGAAGAGAGAAGGAATGAAAAATTTTCAAAAGCAGCCAATAAAAAGAGTAAAAGAAGCAGAGAAGAAAGGAATGAGGAAAGAGGAAAGAAGAGAAAAGTTTAAAAGGGATAAAGCTAGAAAAAGTAATAGGAGGCCGAGTGCGGTGGTTCAGACATGTAATCTCAGCACTTTGGGAGGCTGAGGTGAGTGGACCACGAGGTCAGGAGTTTGAGACCAGCCTGCCAACATGGTGAAACCCTGTCTCTACTAAAAATATAAAAATTAGCCAGGCGTTGTGGCAGGTGCCTGTAGTCCCAGTTACTCAGGAGGCTGAGGCAAGAGAATCGCTTGAACCCGAGAGGTGGAGGTTGCGGTGAGCCAAGATCACGCCAATGCACTCCAGCCTGGGCAACAGAGCAAGACTCCATCTCAAAAAAAAAAAAAAAAAAAAAAAAAAAGTAATACGAGGACACAATGTGAGAATGAGAAAGAAGAGTTGGAAAGGGAGAAGTTTTATTAAGTATATTGTGGAGGGCAGGGTTGGGGGAGAGATGTAAAAAGAAGAAGTCAGATTAAAATACATTAAAATCAGATCAATCAGCGAATTGACACATACATACATAGATGCACAGATACATAGATAGAATTGACTTTAAGAAAGGAGAAACCAGTAGTAAAAACAGGACAAAAATATAGAAAGTGAGAGAGAAGGAAAGAACAAATTTTATTTAAATAGTGAATATAAGCAAAGTAAAATAAATAGGGAGGCAAGGAAGGAGAAGGAAGTAAAGTTTATGAAATATGAGTCAATAGAGAAAAGAGTTAAATAAAGGAGAGGGAATGTGAGAGTGAGGAGGAGCCAGTAAGAAAATCAAGTAAAATTGTGTGATGGGGGACATATTTTAAAAGTAGGAGTCAGGAAAAAAAAAAGGCAATAAAATTGACACAGAAAGATAGATGATTGATAACTAAATGCTAGCTAGCTGGGTTGGCAGGAAGGTGGATAGGTAGATAAATACATGATAGAAAGGTGGAGAGCACATAAAAATTAGAGGCCAGTGAAAAAGAATGCATGAAACAGAATGAGAGACAGAAAGAGGGAAAGGAAGAAAAATGCTTTAAAAGAGGAGCTCAGTAAACGAGTAAAAGAAGAATGGAAGGAAAGAAAGATGGAGAGATAGAGAAAGAAAAGAATAAGAAGGAGGGGATAAATAAGGAAAGTAAGGAAACAGTGAAGGGGCAGGAAGGAAAAAAGGAAAGTTGGCAGGTGTGCATACAGGCAGAAAAAGCAAAGGTATAGTTGGGAGACAGTAAAAGACATAGAGTGAGAAAAGACAGGAAGGGAGGGAGGGAAGAGACAAAGGGAAGAAGTGGGCAGGAAGTTTGTGAAGGAAGAGTCTAGGAAAACAAGTAAAATAAAATGTGAGCATTAGAGACAAGATGTTGAAAAGGAGAAGCTAGTGAGAAAATTAAGTATAATTGTGGATAACAGAAAGACAAAGATCAAAGAAGTCAGTAAGCAAATATGATAGATGATAGATAGATAGATAGATAGATAGATAGATAGATAGATAGATAGATAGATAGGTAACAAATGGGCATTAAAAGTAGAAGCCAGTGATAAAAAGGCAGGGCAAAAGGAAAGGAAAGAGTTACAGAAATGAGGGAAAAGAAAAGAAAAAGATTTTAAAAGAAGAGCCAATTTTAAAAGTATAGAAGGGGCCAGGCACGGTGGCTCACGCCTGTAATTCCAGCATTTTGGGAGGCTGAAGTGGGTTGATCACCTGAGGTCAGAAGTTTGAGACCGGCCTGGCCAACATGGCAAAGTCCCGTCTCTACTAAATATACAAAAAAATTAACCGGGCCTTGGTGGTGTGCACCTTAAATCCCAGCTACTCAGGAGGCTGAGGCAAAAGAATCGCTTGAACCTGGGGGCAGAGGTTGCAGTGAGCCAAGACGACAACACTGAACTCCAGCCTTGGTGACAGCATGAGACTCTGTCTCAAAATAAATTAAAAATAAGTATAAAAGGAAGGAAGGAAAAAAAGAAGAGAAGAAAGGAAGGAAGGATCGAAGTTTAAAGGAATGAGTTGGCAGGAAAATGCAAAGTAAAAGGAATGAAAGAGATGGGAGCTTGAAAAGGAGGAGCTAGTAAGAAAACTATTTTGTGGAGGGCAGGGAGAAAAATAGATCTGAACAGAAAAAGTGAGTTAAAGATACAATAAAATAAAGATGACAAGTAAGGAGATAGCTATATAGGCTAATAGATAAGTGGGTAGAATGAACTTTTAATGGACCGGCCAGTAGGAAAGACAGTGATAAAAAGATAAAAGGAGAGACTAAAGGATAGAAAAAAAAATTAAAAAGGAACATATATATATATATTCTTCATATAGATATATGTATGTATTCTTCATATAGATATAGATGAAGAAGAGGAAAAAAAGGGAGGGAAGGAAGACAAAGAAAGGCAAGCATGTAACACACAAAGTGAAGACAAATCCAGAGAGAAGAAGAGTGAAAGAGAAGACATAGAGAAAAGTAATGAAAGTAGAAAGATAAAAGAAAAAGAAATGAAAAAGGAAAGAAGGAGGGAAGGAAGGAGACTAAAACAAGAATTTTAAAAGGAATAGGCTAGGAAAAATAAAATACAAAAAGAGAGAATACGAGTGGCAAACAAAGTTCTGACTTTAAAAGGAGCTAGTAATAACATTAACTACAATTGTGGAAGGGAGGGAGAGATCTAAAAAAAAAAAAGAGTAAAATAAATATAGATAGAAATATGACTCCGTCTCGAAAAAAAAGAAAAAAAGAGACGAGTCAATGGAGAAAAGAGTTAAAGAAAGAGAATGTGAGAGTGAGAGGGAGGAGCTATTAAGAAAATCAAGTACAATTGTACTGATGGAGAGGAGATTTTAAAAGTTGTTTTGAAAAAGCAAAAATAAACACAAAGATGACTGATAACAGTATAGCTAGCTACCTCGGTAGGTGGGTAAATAGGTAGGCAGAAGAAATTGATTTTTAAAGGAGAAGGCAATAGTAAAGACAAGATAAAATGGAGAAAGAAAAAGAAAAGAAAAGAAAAGAAAGAAGAAAGAAAGAAAGAAAGAAAGAAAGAAAGAAAGAAAGAGAAAGAAAGAAAGAAAGAAAGAAAGAAAGAAAGAGAAAGAAGAAAATTCAAAAAGAAGAGTAGTAAAAATAGAATACAAGAAGAATTGAAGGAAAGCAGGGAGGAAAGAATGTAGGAAGACTAGAGGGAGGGAGAATGGGGTGGATGGCTGGAAAAGAAGCAGGAGGTTGGAGGAAAGAAGAAAGAAATGAGAAAGGAAAGGATGAAGAGGATGGGAAGAAGGCAGGAAGGCACACATGCAGCAGGGTAGGAATAGAGACACAGGGAGAGATGCAGTGAAAGAAATGGAGCAAAACTAGATAAAGGGTATAGAGGCAGGGTGGTGGGACAGAAGAAAGGAGGGAGAGAATGAAGGAAGAAAAAAAGTGTAAGCGAAAGGCAAGGGGAGAGATCGATGAAGAAGTTAGTCAAAAATACAATAAAATAAAAATAGTTGGATGACAGCTAGGTAGCTAGGTAAGTTGATAGGTAAAGAGGTATGTAGATAAAAGTTTTAAAAGGAGGGCCTAGTCGAGAATACAGTGTTAACAAGATGAAAAAGAATGAAGGAAAAAAGCTTGAAAGAGGAACCACTTTTTAAAAGGAGTATAAGAAGGAAAAGGAAGGAAAAGAGTAAAGGCAAGGAGGAAGGATGTATGGAAAGCAGGAAGTAGTGGGGAGGTAGGAAGGGAAGAAGGGGAGAAAGGCAGGCCAGCTTATAGGCTCACAAAGAAAAGGCAGGCCAGTTTATAGGCTCTCAGACAACACCTGAGAGAGAGTAAAAAGAATAAGACACAGGCTGGGGGCGGTGGCTCATGCCTGTAATCCCAGCACTTTGGGAGGCTAAGGCAGGCCCATCACGAAGTCAGGTGATCAAGACCATCCTGGCCAACATGGTGAAACCCCGTGTCTACTAAAAATACAAAAAATTAGCCAGGTGTGGTGGCGCACGCCTGTAATCCCAGCTACTCTGGAGGCTGAGGCAGGAGAATAGCTTGAACCCAGGAGGCGGAGGTTGCAGTGAGCTGAGATCGTGCCACTGCACTCCAGCCTGGGCAACAGAGTGAGGAGAAATAAAAGAAAAGAAAAGAAAGAAAAGAAAGAAAAGAAAAGAAAAGAGAAAGAAATAAGAAGAAAATAGAGGCAGGTAGTAAACGTAAAATGGTAGAAGGGAGGAGGAAAAGAAAGAAGGAAAGGAAGTGAGGAAGAGGGGGAGGTAAGGAGGGAGGGAAGGAAAGGAAGGTGGAAGAAATAATTTTTAAAGGGATGAGACCAGGAAAATAGTAAAATTAAAATGAAGACAGAAAATGTGAGAGAGACATAGAAGTTTAAAAGGAGTAAGAAAATTATGTACATCTTTGGAGGACAGAGACAAAAAGAGATATAAAAAGAAATCAGTTAAAAATAGAGTAAAATAAATATTAATAGAAGGATGATAGGTGGAAAGAAGAGAGGTAAGTAGATAGATCCCTGGATGGATGGATGAATGAATGGATGATGGATGATGTATGGATAGAAGTTTTAAAAGGATGAGTCAGTAGAACAGAGTTAAAGAAAGAATATGGGTGTGGGAGAAAGGAGTCAATAAGAAAATCAAGCACAATTACATTGAGGGAGTAGAGATTTCATAAAATTGAGTCAGTAAAGAAAAAGTAAAATGAATATAGATAGCTAGCTAGGTGGGTACATAGGTAAGTAAATAAGTATATAGATAGATAATAGACCAACCAGGGAGGCCTACAGACAGACAGACATGGTAGATGATAGATACATAGATTAGATAAATAGATAGACAGATATTAGATAGATAGATAGATAGATAGATAGATAGATAGATAGATAGATAGACAGACAGATAGATAAACAGATCACACTTTAAGGCATAAGATCAAGGAGACAAAAAAAAATTTAAAAAAAAATTTTAAAAATCAAGGAGACATACAGACAGACATGATAGATGATAGATTAAAAAGATATATAGATTAGATAGATAATAGATCAGACTTTAAGAAGCATAAGCCAAAACTGTATGAAATAGATACTAAGAGAGAAGAGATACAGATAAAGTGAAAAATGTTTAAAAACAGAAGCCAATAAAAAATGAAAGAATGGAACAAAGGAAATAGGGAAAGGAAGGAGGGAGAACGGCATGAAAAAGGAAAAAGGAAGGGAAGAAGGAAGGAAGGATAAAATGGGCAGAAGAAAGAAAGAAATGAAGGCATGCAGGCAAGGTAAGAGTAGAGAAAGAACAAAGTGGAGTGAGAAAAGACAGAAAAAAAGGCAATAAAGAAGAAAAGGAGGGATGGTAAAAAAGAGAAGTTAGGAGGGCAGAATCAGATGTCTGAATAGAAGCCTACATCGTTCATCCCACCAGTAGGAAAAGCAAATTTTAACAACTAACTACACACAAAAAAAATCACTGTCACAACCACCAAAAATCAGGTTAGCAATCGCTGTACCTGGTTTTATTTTATTTTATTTTATTTTATTTTAAGTGTTTTTTTTATTATTATACTTTAAGTTCTAGGGTACATGTGCATAACGTGCAGGTTTGTTACATATGTATACTTGTGCCATGTTGCTGTGCTGCAC
>NW_012103576.1:2800100-2805797 GCF_000951045.1 Mandrillus leucophaeus
TGTCAAAGATCAGATGGCTGTAGATGTGTGGTATTATTTCTGAGGACTCTGTTCTGTTCCATTGGTCTATATATCTGTTTTGGTACCAGTACTATGTTGTTTTGGTTACTGTAGCCTTGTAGTATAGTTTGAAATCAGGTAGCGTGATGCCTCCAGCTTTGTTCTTTTGACTTAGGATTGTCTTGGAGATGTGAGCCCGCTGTACCTGGTTTTAACTTCATATTACTGAAAGAGGCACTAAAGAGGCTAGGAGAGACAGTCTTGGATCACTGATGCCACCCCTCCTCCACCCCTTGGGAGGAAAATGGCCACGCTGGGCAAAAAGAGAATCTGTGTGCTTAGGGGAGGGACAGTGCAGCCACTGGAAGAAGTTACATGGAATTCAGTGCTGCCCCGTCAGCAGGAGGAATGCCGTGCTGGGCTCAGTCAGCGCCTGTACATGGAGGGAGCATTTGGATCAGACACAGCCAAAAGGAAATTACCCATCCCACTGGTCGGAACTTAAGTTTCTCCACAGGCCTGGCCACTGTGGGCCAAAGTGCTCTGGGTCCTAGGCAACTCCTAGTGCTAGGCTGGGCTCAGAGCCAGAGGACTATGGTAGCATGAGACTTAGGGAGACACCAGTCAGGGCGGCTAAGGGAATGCTTCTGCCAGCCCTCCCACAGCCCTACGCTGCATTGTGCCAACCCTCCCACAGCCCTACGCTGCATTGCACTAAGAAATGAAAGTGACTCCTTCTTTCTGTTTAAGGAAAGGACAGTGAAGAGTAAGAGGACATTGTCTTGAATCTTGGATACCAGCTCAGCCACACTAGAACAGAGCATTGGACATAGTCATGAGGCCTCCATTCCAGGCCCTAGCTCATGGACATTTCTAGACACACCCTGGGCCAGAAGGAAACCCACTGTGTCTGGAATTGGTTCTTTCTGGTGGGTTCTTGGTCTCGCTGACTTCAAGAATGAAGCCACAGACCCTCGCAGTGAGTGTTACATTTCTTAAAGATGGTGTGTGTCCAGAGTTTCTTCCTTCAGATGTTCAGATGTGTCAGGAGTTTCTTCCTTCTGGTGGGTTCATGGTCTTGCTGACTTCAAGAGTGAAGCCGCAGACCTTCGCAGTGAGTGTTACAGCTCTTAAAGGTGGCACGTCCAGAGTTATTCGTTCCTCCCTGTGGGTTCGTAGTCTCACTGACTTCAGGAGTGAAGCCGCAGAATTTCACAGTGAGTGTTACAGCTCTTAAAGGTGGCACACCCGGAGTTATTCGTTCCTTCCATCTGCAGTTGTTGGTTCCTCCCAGTGGGTTCATGGTCTCCCTGGCCTCAGGAGTGAAGCTGCAAGCCTTCGCGGTGAGTGTTACAGCTCATAAAGGTAGTGCAGACCCAAACAGTGAGCAGCAGCAAGATTTATTGCAAAGAGCAAAAGAACAAAGCTTCCACAGCATGGAAGTGACCCGAGCAGGTTGCTGCTGCTGGCTTGGGTGGCCAGCTTTTATTCCCTTATTTGGCCCCACCCACATCCTGCTGATTGGTCCATTTTACAGAGTGCTGATTGGTCCGTTTTTATAGCGTGCTGATTGGTGCATTTACAAACCTTTAGCTAGACACAGAGTGCTGATTGGTGCATTTTTACAGAGTGCTGATTGGTGTGTTTATAAACCTTTAGCTAGACAGAAAAGTTCTCCAGGTCCCCACCTGATTAGCTAGACATGGAGTGCTGATTGGTGCATTTATAATCCTTTAGGAAAACAGAAAAGTTCTCCAAGTCCCCACCTGACCCAGAAGCCCAGCCGGCTTCACCTCTCACCACTGCCTTAAAAGGAAGAATCCAGGCCTGGCAGGATTCATCACCTGCTAACTAAAAAGCCCTTGGGATCTGAACAACCAACAGTAGACAGCCAGATAGTATACCATGAGCCTTGGACTCTGAGATGTGTTGGCTTCAGGTGTGACCTGGCACATTCCCAACCATGGTCGCTATGGTGACAGACTCCTTCTGTTTGAGAAAAGCAGAGGGAAAACGTAAAGGGGACTTTGGCTTGCACCTTAGGTAGCAGCTCAGTCAAAGAGAGGTAGAGTGACTAGCAGTCTCTTGGGGTCCCTGAGTCCAGGCCTAGACTCTTGAACAGCATTTCTGAACCTACCCTGGGCAGAGAAGAGTCCACCACCCTGAAGACTGAGTCCCAGGCTGGACAGCAGTCACCACAAGCTGACAGAGGAGCCCTTGGGTTTTAAGTGAACATCAGCAGTGGATTGGCAGAACCTCCCATGTGCCGGTGTCGATGGTGGCCACAGGGAGAGGCTCCTCTGTCTGTGGAAAGGGAAGGGAAGAACGGAAAACACTTTGTCTTGTGGTTTGAGTGACAGCTTAGCCACAGTAGTATAGAATATCACATAATTTCTAAGGTTTTTGACTCTAATCCCTGCCTTTCAGACAGCATCTCTAGACCCGCCCAGGGCCTAGGGTAACTCATCAACCTGAAAGGAGGGACACAAACCTGGCTGGCTTTGCCACATGCTGGTCATAGAGCCCTTGAGTGAACATAGGTTGGTAGCCAAGTAGTGATTACAGTGGGACCTGGGTAAGACCCAGTGCCACACTGGCTTCAGGTCTGACCTAGCACAGTCCCAGTGGTGGTGGCCACAGGGGCATTCGGGTCCCCTCACCCCAAGTTTCAGGTGGCTCAGCAAAGACAGATTCTGCATGTTTGACAGAAAGGAAGGGAAGAGAATAAGAGTCTGCCTCTGCCTGATAATCCAGAGAATTCTTCTGGATCTTATCCAAGATCACCAAGGCCGTACCTCTATGAGTCTGCAAGAACCACAGCATTATTGGACTTGGAGCCCAAGTCCCTTTGAATACCTGGAAAGCTGTCTTAAGTAGGATGGACACAAACAAGCCCGAACTGCAAAGACTACAATAAATGCCTAACTCTTCAATGCCCAGATACCGACAAACATCTAGAAGCATTAAGACTGTCCAGGAAAGCATGTCCTCACCAAGTGAACTAAATAGCACCTAGGGATCGATTATAGAGAAAGAGAGATATGTGACCTTTCAGAGAATTCAAAATAGCTGTACTGAGGAAACTCAGAGATTTCAAGATAATACAGGGAAGGATTTTGGAATTCTATCAGATAAATTTAACAAAGAGATTGAAATAATTTAAAAATCAGGCAGAAATTCTAGAGGCGAAAAAGGCAGTTGACATGCTGAAGAATGCATCAGAGTGTTATAATAGCATGCCCCAGTCCACACAAAGAAACCTGAGGTGAAGGGCCAGGCAGGGTGGCTCACACCTACAATACCAGCACTTTGGGAGGCTGAGGCAGGAGGATCACTTGAAGCCAGCATTTCGAGCCTACCCTGGCCAACATGGGAAGAGCCTGTTTCTACAAATAAAATAGATTAGCTGGCCACAGTGACATGTGCCTATAGTTCCAGTTGGTTGGGAGGCTGAGGTGGGAGGATTGCTTGAGCCCAGGATTTCGAGGCTGCAGTGAGCTATGATTGTAACACTGCACTCCAGCCTGGGCAACAGAGCAAGACTTGATCTCTAAAATAAATAAATAAATAAATAAATAAATAAATAAATAAATAAAGTGATGAGTCTGTAAAACAGAGTAAAATAAGAAAAAAAAAGAGGATGTGAGAGTGACAGACAAAATGAGGGATTTGAAAAGGAGGAGCGGGTAAGAAAATTAAGTACAATTATGGACAGCACAGAGGGAGATGTATAAGGAAGAAGTCAGTTAAAATACTACTGTGGGCCAGGCGCAGTGGCTCACACCTGTAATCCTAGTACTTTGGGATGCCGACGCGGGCAGATCACCTGAGGTCAGGTGTTTGAGACCAACCTGGCCAACATGGCGAAACCCTGTCTCTACTAAAAATACAAAAATTAGCTGGGTGTGGTGGCATATGCCATCAATCCCAGCTACTCAGAGGCTGAGGCAGGAGAATTGCTTGAACCTGGGAGGTGAAGGTTGCAGTGAGCTGAGATCGTGCCACTGCACTCCAGCCTGTGCAACGGGAGTGAGACTCCATCTCAAAAAAAAAAAAAAAAAAATACTGTAAAAATAAGATGATGACAGCTTGATAAGAAGGGAAGGAGGTATAGATAAAAAGAAAGAACAGAAAAAAATGATTTTCAAAAGGAAAACACAGTAAAATATGTATATAAAGGGGAGTTGGAAAAGGAAAGACAAGAAATAAAAAATATTTTTTAAAGGAGTCAGTAAATAGAGTAAAGGAAAATGGATGGATAGGATAGGATAGGATCGGATCAAATAGGATAAGATCGGATCAGATAGGACGGGACGGGACGGGACAGGACAGGACAGGACAGGACAGGACAGGATAGGATAGGATAGGATAGGACAGGACAGGACAGAAGAAAGGAATGGGGAAGAGGAAGGGAAGAAGGCAGAAGGAATGTAGTATGGCCGGTCAGGTGAGCATGCATTCAGATAGGCACAGAAGATAAATGGAAATAAAGAAAGGGAGTGAGAAAAAAGACTAGAGAAAGGGAATAAGGGAAAGAAAAGAAGAATGAAGGCAGGAAGGAGTAGAAATTAAGAAAGATATAAAGAAGATGTTTAAAATAGATGAATCAAAAGTACAATAAAGGGGAAAAATACAAGAATGAGAGACAGTAAGACGAAAGAGAGAGAAAGAAAAGGGAAAAGGAAATGGAAAAGAAAGAAATGAAGGAAGGAAGGAAGGAAGGAAGGAAGGAAGGAAGGAAGGAAGGAAGGAAGGAAATAAAGAAGTCATTACACAAGCAGGAAGCATAACCAAGTCCAAGCTTGTATCACCCACCAAACAACATCCAATAAGTCCAGAGACAAGGCACTGGGGCAAGGAAAGTGACTTTATTCAGAGAGCCAGCAAACCAAGAAGATGATGGACTAGTGTCCTAAAGAATTATCTTAAGTTAGTATGAACTTTGGGCTCCTTTTTACATTAAAGGAAGCAGGAAGAGGAGGGAGTTGAGGTCAAGAGGTGACGGATGACCACAGACATCTGGGTGCCAGCAAGGGTCTGGGGAGCTTGTAAAACTTCCTTCTTCAGATGACATAGGTCAGGTCACAATGTTCCTATAAATCTTTAACATAACACTATTATCTGTGTGTACACTTCCTTATCTCCTTGGAGGTTAATTTCAGGAAAGGGAGTTTTATTATCATTTTTTAAAAAGATGAACTGTAAGCTAAATTCCTCCTACCATTAGCAGGTGTACATGCAAAGCTGAGCAGAAGCTTTTAACCTAAAGGAAATTACCACAGGGAGTCATATGCAAAAATGGAGTCAGTCATGCTAAGCCTCCCTCTATTGTTACAAAAGGAGCTAGAATAATAAAGTATACCAAAAATATATAAGAAAAAAAGAAAAGATATAAAGAAGTAGAAAAGGAAAGAGAGATAGATATGGACAGAACAAAAAAGAGAGAAGAGTTTTACAATGAGAAGCCTATAAGAAGACTTTACGAAGAAGAGAAGGAGAAAAGGGGAAAATGTTAAAGAAGGTGCCAACAATAAAAGATATTCAAGAGAGATATAGGGATAAATATGTAAAGAAAGTGGGGGGAACAATTAAGAATGAATATGAAAAGATACTGAGAGAAAGAAGAGATGAAGAGAGAAAAAATTAGATGTTTAACAAGGAAGAGTCACTAAGAAATGCCACTGCAAAAAAAAAAAA
>NW_012103576.1:2805847-2830623 GCF_000951045.1 Mandrillus leucophaeus
GAAGGAAGGAAGGAAGGAAGGAAGGAAGGAAGGAAGGAAGGAAGGAAATAAAGAAGTCATTACACAAGCAGGAAGCATAACCAAGTCCAAGCTTGTATCACCCACCAAACAACATCCAATAAGTCCAGAGACAAGGCACTGGGGCAAGGAAAGTGACTTTATTCAGAGAGCCAGCAAACCAAGAAGATGATGGACTAGTGTCCTAAAGAATTATCTTAAGTTAGTATGAACTTTGGGCTCCTTTTTACATTAAAGGAAGCAGGAAGAGGAGGGAGTTGAGGTCAAGAGGTGACGGATGACCACAGACATCTGGGTGCCAGCAAGGGTCTGGGGAGCTTGTAAAACTTCCTTCTTCAGATGACATAGGTCAGGTCACAATGTTCCTATAAATCTTTAACATAACACTATTATCTGTGTGTACACTTCCTTATCTCCTTGGAGGTTAATTTCAGGAAAGGGAGTTTTATTATCATTTTTTAAAAAGATGAACTGTAAGCTAAATTCCTCCTACCATTAGCAGGTGTACATGCAAAGCTGAGCAGAAGCTTTTAACCTAAAGGAAATTACCACAGGGAGTCATATGCAAAAATGGAGTCAGTCATGCTAAGCCTCCCTCTATTGTTACAAAAGGAGCTAGAATAATAAAGTATACCAAAAATATATAAGAAAAAAAGAAAAGATATAAAGAAGTAGAAAAGGAAAGAGAGATAGATATGGACAGAACAAAAAAGAGAGAAGAGTTTTACAATGAGAAGCCTATAAGAAGACTTTACGAAGAAGAGAAGGAGAAAAGGGGAAAATGTTAAAGAAGGTGCCAACAATAAAAGATATTCAAGAGAGATATAGGGATAAATATGTAAAGAAAGTGGGGGGAACAATTAAGAATGAATATGAAAAGATACTGAGAGAAAGAAGAGATGAAGAGAGAAAAAATTAGATGTTTAACAAGGAAGAGTCACTAAGAAATGCCACTGCAAAAAAAAAAAATAATAATAATAATGAATGCAAGACAGAAAGAGAATAAAATAAGTTCTGAAATGAGCCAATACAAAACTTGGTGCAAAAAGATGGAAAGAGTGAAATAAAGTGAGAGAGAAAGGGAGAAAGGGGAAGAGAGGAACTTAGGAAGGAGAGAAGACATTTATAATGGATGAGTAAGTAAGGAAAACAGATTTTTTAAAAGAAAGGGAATATTAGAGTGAGAGAGGGGAGCCAATAAGAAATTAATCAAGTACAATTTTGCAATGGCAAACAGATGATAAAAGGTGGAGTCAGAAAAAAAACCAGAAAAATAGAGATAGAAAAATAGAAGATTGATAGCTGAATAGATAGCTAGACAGTACGTAGGTTGGCAAGTAAGTAGATAGATGTGTGAGTGAGAGAGAGAAGGCAGAAACTAGTTTTAAAAAGAAGGTATGAAAAAGGATTAGAAAGAAAGAGTGAGGGGAGAGAAAACATTATGGATGGGGAAACAAAAGAAGGATGGAAGGAAGGAGGGAAGGAAGGAAGGAAGGAAAGAAAGAAAGAAAGAAGGCAGGCAGGCAGGCAAGTGAGCAGGAAGTAAGGATGAACGGGGCAGGAGAAAGGGAGAGAAGAATGGAGGAAGGAAAGAAGGCGGTTTAGGCATGGAGGCAGAAAACAGAAAGAGAAAGTTTGGAAAAGAGAAAGTTAAAGAAATTGAGTGAGAAAAGACAGAAAAGTTATAGAGGCAGGCATGAAAGAAGGAGGAAAAAAGAAGGGAAGAACTGGAGGCAGCAAGCAAGAGATGTTAAAAGAAGACACTAGGCCAGGCACACTGACTCACACCTGTAATCTTAGCACTTTGCACCACCACACTCCAGCCTGGGCAACACAGTGAGATCCTGTACCAAAAAAAAAAAAAAAGCAGTAGCAGCTAGTTGAAAGTAGAGTGAAATAAAGAAAGATAGATACAAAGGATGGCAGACATAAGGCAGGAAAACAGGCAGGCAGATGGACTAGATAGATAAATAGATAGATTTGGTATTAATGGTGGAAGCCAGCAAAACAAAAAAAAAAAAAATCATATGAAATCAATAAAAAGAGACGGTAGCCCCCCCCCCAAAAAAAGGAGAGGGAAGGAAATAAATAGGTTTTAAAAGAGGAGGCACTAGAAAAAGTGTAAATTGAGACTTGAAGGGAGGAAAGAAGGAAAGAAGGGAGGAAGAAAGGAGGATGGAATGAAAACAAGAAAGAAGAAAAGAAATTTACAAATGGTGAGTCAATAGGGAAAAGAATTAAAGAGGAGAAACCAAATATAAGAGTGAAAGGGAGGAGCCAATAAGAAAATCAAGTACAACTGTGTCGAAGGGAGGAGATTTAAAAAGTAGAAGTCACCTTAAAAAAAAAAAAAAAAAACAGTAAAATAAAGATGGATAGATAGCCAGGTAAGTACTTTGATTAAGTAAGTAGATAAACAGAAAGACAGATAGACACAATCCTAGACAGTACTAGGATTACAGGCACGAGCCAGCGTGCCTGGTCTAGCTTCTCCTTTTAACATCTCTTGCTTGCTACCTCCAGTTTTTCCCTTCTTTTTTCGTCCTTCTTTCATGCTTGCCTCTATAACTTTTCTGTCTTTTCTCATTCAATTTCTTTAACTCTCTGTTCCAGACTTTTGCTTTGACTTTAAAAGGCATATGCCAATATAAAAGACTGTATGAGGCCCAGGGTGGTGGCTCACACCTGTAATCCCAGCACTTTGGGAGGCCGAGGCAGGCGGATCACTTGAGGTCAGAAGTTCGAGACCAGTCTGGCCAACATGGTGATACCCCGTCTCTACTAAAAATTCAAAAATTAGCTGGGCGTGGTGGTGGGTACCTGTAATCCCAGCTACTCGGGAGGCTGAGGCAGGAAAATCACTTGAACCCAGGAGGCAGAGGTTGCAGTGAGCCAAGATTGCACCACTGCACCACCGCACTCCAGCCTGAGTGACAGAACAAGACTCCATCTTGAAGAAAAAAAAAAAGAGACTGTATGGAACAGATACAAAGAGAGAGGATTAGAACAAAAGAGAGATGGAAAGAAAAATGTTTAAAAACAGGAATAGTAAGAAAAGAAATAGTGGAAGGAGGAAAGAGGGAGGAAGGGAGAAAGGGCGAAAGCAAAGAAGAAAGAAAGGAAGTAGGTAGGTTAGAAAGGAAGGATGAAGGGCAATAGGGAGGAAGGAAGAAAGAAAAACATGTGTTGGGCCCAGTGGCTCACACCTGTCATCCCAGCACTTAAAGCCAGGAGTTCGAGACCAGCCTGGCCAACATGGCAAAACCCCATATCTACTAAACATACAAAAATTAGCCGGGCATGGTGGTTCATGCCTATAATCTCAGCTACTTGAGAGACCGTGACAAGAAAATCACTTGAACCTGGGAGGCGGAGGGTTGCAGTGAGCCGAGATCGTGCAACTGCACTCCAGCCTGGGCGACAGAGTGAGACTCCATATCAAAAAAAAAAAAAAAAAAGGAAAAAAAGAAAAAAAAGAAGACATGCAGGCAGGGTAAGAATAGACAAAGATAGAGAAAGCGTGAAACACAGTGAGAAAACATATAGGAAAAGGCAATTAAGAAAGGAAGAAAAGAAGGAGGGGGCAAGACAGAAAAGGAGGGGATGGAAAGAAAGAGAAGTTGTAAGTCATGAGTCTGTAGGAAATCGCTCTTAAAAAAAGAAAGAGAGGCAGAGAGGGGCTTGAAAAGAAGGAGCTATAAGACGATTACATAGAATTGTGGATAGCAGGGAAAGACAAATCTTTAAGAAAGAAGTCAGTTAAAATATTACAGTAAAATAAGATAGATGGATGACAACTAGATAGGAAGGGGGAGGTATAAAGACAAAGGAAGATGGAAGGAAGTAAAGAAGGAAGGAAGAAGGAAAGAAAGGAAGGGAGGAAGGGAGGGAGGGAGGGGACAGAGGGAGATTTTCTAAAGGAGAACCCAGTAATAAAAAAAAGTCAGTGCATAAAAGATAGAAAGTTAGAAAGGAAAAGAGGAAATGAAAAATGTTTTTGAAAGGAGCCAGTAAATAGAGAGTGAAAGAAAGAGGGAATATAGGAGAGGATAGGAAGAGAGGAAGGAATAAAGGCAGAAAGAAGGGAAGAAGGCAAAAGGAACAAAGGCAAGCAAGTGGGCAGGCAGAGGAGAAACAAAAATAAAGAAAGGGGGCAAGACAAAGACACAGAGAAAGGAAATAAGAAAGAAAGAAGGGAAAAATGAATGTAGAAAGAGGTAAAAATGAAGAAGCAAATACAGATGTTTTTAAAGAATTTTTTAAAATAAAGAATATGAAAATGAAAGAAAAAGAAGGAAGGGAGGAAGGAGGGAGAAACAGAAAGAAAGGGAGAGCATTACACAAGTAGGAAGGAGCAATAAGAATAAACTGTACAAAAAAAGATAAAAAGAAAAGAGAAAGGGGCCGGGCGCAGTGGCTCACGCCTGTAATCCCAGCACTTTGGGAGGCGGAGGCGGGCGGATCACGAGGTCAGAAGATCGAGACCATCCTGGCTAACACAGTGAAACCCCGTCTCTACTAAAAATACAAAAAATAGCCGGGCAGGCGTGGTGGCGGGCACCTGTAGTCCCAGCTACTCGGGAGGCTGAGGCAGGAGAATGGCGTGAACCCGGGAGGCGGAGCTTGCAGTGAGCCGAGATCGCGCCACTGCACTGCAGCCTGGGCGACAGTGCGAGATTCCGTCTCAAAATAAATAAATAAATAAAAATTAAAAAAGGAAAGAAAGACAGAAATAAAGACAGAGCACAAGAAAAGTTTAAAAACAAGTAACCTGTAAGAAGACTTAACACAAAAAAGAAACAGAAAAAGAAAAGTTTTAAAAGGAAAGGCCAATAATAAAATAAATTTAAGAGATGTAAAAAAAAAAAAAGAGCAATTAAGAAAAGACTACAAAAATGATAAAGAGAGAAAGGAGAGAAGAAAGATGTTTAACAAACAAGGGTCAATAAGAAATGCCACAACAGTAAATAATGAAAGCAAGAGAGAAAAAGAATGAAACAATTTATTAAAGAAGGAAACAAGAAAGAAAACATAATACAAAAAATATATAAGGAATAAAGTAGATCTAGGTAGAGAACCATATTGTCACAAAATAAGGAATTAGTAAATAAAAGATAAAAAAGATATAATAAGAATAAAATAGAGAGTAAAAGAGAGAAAGAGGGAGGGGGAGGGAGAGAGGAAGGAAGAAAAGAACAAACTTAGGAAAAAGGAAAAAAGTTTATGAAGGGCGGAAGCAGGAGGATCGCTTGAGGGCTGGAGTTCAAGACCAATCTGAGCAACATAGCAAGACCCTGTCTCTAAAAAATATATATTTAAAAAAATTAGCCCGGTGTTTTGGGAGGCTGAGGCAAGAGGATCACTTGAACCCAGAAGTTTGGGGCTGCAGTGAGCTATAATAGTGCCACTGTAGTCCAGCTTGGGTGACAGAGAAAGACCCTGATCCTAAAAAATAAATAGAAAAATAGGACATTTATAGAAGATGAGTTAGCAGCACACACAGTTAAAGCAAGAAAGAATATAAGAATGAGACAGAGGAGCCAATAAGAAAACCAAGTACAATTGTTTGGGAGAAACAGATTTTAAACTTGGAGACAGGAAAATAAAACACAAATGTAAAGAAAGAAAGTAGATGATTGATAGCTATAATAGACAGGTAGATGGGCTGGCAGGTAGGTAGATGGATGAGACAGAGAGACAGAGATGAAACATAAAAAGCAGAAGCAAGTAAAAAGAATGTATAAAAAGGATAGAATGAGAGTGAGAGAAAGGGGAAACTGTTTAAAAAGAGGAGCCAATAGAAAGAGCATAAAAGAACAGTGGGAGGAGGGAAGGAATGATAGAGAGAAGAAAGAAAGTATAAAGGGAGGGAAGGAAGAAAAAGGTGAGAAGGAGGACGGAGAAATGAGTGAAGATAGGAGGGAAAAATGTCAGGGAGTATGGATGGAGAAACAAAAGGAGGACAGAAGGAAGGAGGGATGAAGAGAGGGAAGGAAGGAAGGAAGGAAAGAAGGGAGGAAGGAAGGAAGTTTGTTTATAAATGATGAGTCAGCAGGGAAAAGAGTTAAAGGAATAAAGAAAATATGGGAGTGAAAGGGAGAAGCCAATAAGGAAATATATACAATTGTGTGGTAAGGAACCAATTTTAAAGGTGGAGACAGGAAAATGAACATAAAGACAGAAAGATAATAGCTAAATAGGTAGATATGTAGGTAGGATGATAGATAAGTAAATACATGGATGAATAGATAGACAGATGATAGATAGATAGATAGATAGATAGATAGATAGATAGATAGATAGATAGATAGATTAGATAGATAGATAGATACAACTTAAAAAGCAGCAGCCAGTAAAAAAAGAATGTATGAAAAAGATAGAGTTAGAAAGAAAGTGGGGAGGGAGAAAGTAAAAAAGTTTTAAAAGAGGAACCAGTCGAGAATAAAAGCGAACAGAGAGGAAGGAATGAGAGAGAGAAGACAGATGGAAGAAGGGAGGAAAAAGAAGGAAGGGTGAAGGGAAAATGAATGAAGGAAGACAGGAGAGTGGGAGTTTGGATGCAGAAATGGAAAGAAGGAAGGAATATCATGTAGGCATGCAGGCAGAGAAAGAAATACAGAGATAGAATTAGTGAAAGAAATGGAACAAGAAAAGACAGAGAAAGGTTAAAAGTATAGGAAGGAAGAAAGGAGGAAAGAAGAAAGGGAGGAATTGGATGACAGAAGAGAGATCTAAAAAGAAGTCAGTTGAAAGCACAAAATAGAGACAGATTAATGGGTGACAGGTAGACAGGAAGGATAGCAGGCATAAGGCAGGAATATAGACAGATTGGGGGAATAGATAAATAGATAGATAAACAGATAGATCAGATCTTAAAAGGCAAAAGTCAGTAAAAGACCATATTAAACTGATAAAATGAGAGAGTAGCCCAAAAGAGAGAGGGAAGAAAAGAAACACGTTTAAAAAGATGAGGTACAGGCCAGATGCAGTGGCTCATGCCTGTAATCCCACTTTGGGAGGCCGAGGCAGGAGGATCACTTGAGCCTAGGAGTTCAAGACCAACCTGGGCAGCATAGTGAGACCCGGTCTTTACAAAAAATAAAAAAAAAGTTATCTGGGCAAAGTGGCACGTGTCTGTAGTCCCAGCTACTTGAGAGGCTGAGGTGGAGGATCGCTTGAGCCGAGGTCAAGGCTGCAGTGAGCTGTGATCACACCACTGCCCTCCAGCCTGGGTGACAGAGAAAGACCCTGTCTCAAAATAAATATATAAAAGAGGAGGTAGTAGTAAAAGTGTAAAAGTGGAACAAAAGGAAGGAAGGAAGGAAGGAAGGAGGATGGAAAGTAAGAAAGAAAGAAGAGTATAAATGATGAGTCAATAGGGAAAAGAGTTAAGAGAAGGAATATGAAAGTAAGAGGGAGAAGCCAATAAGAAATCAAGTACAATTGTGTTGAAGGGGAGTAGATGTAAAAGGTAGAAGTCACTTTTTAAAAAATAGTAAAATAAAGATTGATAGCTAGCTAGGTGGATACATAGGTAAGCAGATAGGTAGACAGACAGACAGAACTTTAAAGGTGTAAGTCAATATAAAAGACTGTATAAAAAGATACAAAGATTCATGATTGTAATCCCAGCACTCTGGGAGGCTGAGATGGGTGGATCATCTGAGGTCAGAAGTTCGAGACCAGCCTAACCAACATGGTGAAACCCCATTTCTACTAAAAATACAAAAATTAGCTGGTCATGGTGACACGCGCCTGTAATCCCAGCTACTCAGGAAGCTGAGGCAGGAGAATCACTTGAACCCAGGAAGCAGAAGATGCAGTGTGCTGAGATAAAGATGGCGCCACTGCACTCCAGCCTGGGCAACAAGAGCAAAACTCCGTTTCAAAAAAAAAAAAAAAAAAGATACAAAGAGAGAAGATTAGAACAAGATAAAGATACAGATGAAAAGAAAAATGTTGAAAAACAGTCTAGTTCCCCGCTAGGAACCAGTCTAGCGGGGCGAGGTGGCAGGCACCTGTAGTCCCAGCTACTCGGGAGGCTGAGGCAGGAGAACGGCGTAAACCCGGGAGGCAGAGCTTGCAGTGAGCTGAGATCCTGCCACTGCACTCCAGCCTGGGTGACAGAGCGAGACTCCGTCTCAAAAAAATAAATAAATAAATAAGTGAGAGTCTTACAACTCTTTCCCTCCCTTCCTATCTAGCTGTCACCTATCTGTCTATCTTATTTTATTGCCACATTTTAACTGACTTCTTCCTCAAGCGATTCTCCTGCTTCCGCCCTTCATAAACTCAATCGTTTCCTTATAGATTGGTCTTTCCCTACTGTCCACAGTTGTATTTTTCTTACTAGCTTCTCTTTTTCAAATCTCTCTGCGTCTCACATTTTCTCTTTTTAAAAATTTTACATAGTCTTTCCTACAGATTCATCAATGTAAACTTCTTTTTCTTTCCACGCCTTCCCTTTTTATCGTGCCCCTTCCTTCTTTCTTTTCTTCTTTCTTTTATTACATTTTTCTGTCTTTTCTCATTCTATTTAAGTCACTCTCCCTTTCTCTGCTCTTACTCTGCCTACATTCCTTCACTTCAGCTTTCCTCCCTCTTTCCCTCCCTCCCCTGCTTTCTTCCTTTCATTTGTTTACTGGTTCCTGTTTTTATTTTTATTTTAAAAATTAAATAAGGAAGGATATGTGTAAGAGAATGTTTTAAAAAGAAGTGCTGGTTGGCCGGTCGCAATGGCTCACGCCTGTAATCCCAGCACATTCGGATGCTGGGCCAGGCAGATCACTTGAGGTCAGGAGTTCGAGACCAGACTGGGTCACATGGTGAAACCCCATCTTTACAAAAGAAATATATAAAAATTAGCCAGGTGCAGTGATGTGCCTGTAGTACCAGCTACTCAGGAGGCTGATACAGGAGAATTGCTTGAGCCCTGGAGGCAGAGGCTGCAGTGAGCCAAGATTGCACCACTGCACTCACTCAGCCTGTGTGACAGAGCGAGACTCTGTCTCAAAAAAAAAAAAAAAAAGAGGTGCTGAAGGTGCTGATAAGAATAGACAATATGATAGGGAAGAAGGAATGAAAATTTTATAAAGGAGGAGTCAATAAGGCAAGCTTATAGTTCAGTTCAGTGAAATAATGAGGCTATAATGTTCCACCTCTTTCATGATCATGTAAGCAGCCATACGGCTCTTAACCTTCAACTGTTAACTTCCACTTCTAGTAGGAAGAAAGCATCAGGTAGGCATCTTATACTGGAACAGCCTCAAATCCTTTTTGAAAAAGAAAATATAAGTGAATTTAAGTTCACTATATTATAGAGGTGACAGAAGAGTGAGGATATCGATTTCACATATGCAATTGACTCATATCCACTATAACAAGGCTGTCATCTTCTACCATGCAGACACAAGGGACACACATCTTAAAACTCTCATGAAAACCCAATTAGCACACATGCAGTTAGGAATCCTTTTGTCCATCTAAATGGTTAAAAACAGGAGCTGTAATCACCTTTTTCCCAGATGTGGTGTATGTATATGGTTATATGGTTATATGGTTGCCTCTGCCAAGCTGTGAGGAACAACCAAGAATTGTCATTGCCACTAGCTTGGAGGATCTCCAGCACAGTCATTACGCTGGTCTGCCTCCCACACAGAGGCAGGCCATGTTCCCATGGAACAGAAAGTAGTTGTTCCCTTCTCCCAGAAGGCAATTCTGGCTAGTTAGAGCCAAACTAGCTTTAATTAGACAAGAGAGTATAAAGGTAATTGTCTTTCCTTCCCATCACATGCCTCTACCCCAGGGTCTCTCAACCTTGGCACTATTAACATTTGGGGCCACAGAATCCATTGTGGAGGGCCATCCTGTGCATGGTAGAATGTTTAGTAGCATCCCTGGCCTCTACCCATGTCAGAAACATAACACCCACCATTTGTGACAATCAAAAATATCTCCAGACATTTCCAAATGTCCCCTGGAGAACAAAATTACCTCCCATCGAGAACCACTGCCTGTCATCTCCCATTTCCTCCCTCACAGCCCCATATGTGGATTGGCATATGGCTCTCCTCTTATTGGGCATGGAAGGATAAATAGAATCTATCTGGGATACTTTTGTCATACTCACTATTAAAAATAAATGTTTCATTATGTTTCTTTAAGCAACTCCTTCGAAGAGAGAGAAAATGAGTGACACTCCCATTGATCAGAAACCACACCAAGGACAAAAATGTAATTGAAATGTTATTATTAGAAACGAGTAATTTGTGGAAAGACTGGATTTGGTAATGACCTGCTTATCATGCAGATAAATCCTCTATTATCGTCTATCAAATGATGGATTTTGAGTAATACTAACCAACAGTCCTACAGCTTCTATTGCCATCTGCATTAGACGCCCTAATTATTCAATTGGTGTCACTGCCTCCACACTTCCATGAGCAGGGCAGCCCATATTTTGCAGCTGACAACTCTCCAAGCACGATCAGAGCCCTGATGTTTCCACAGCCCCTGCTTCTGATCTCTCCACTACTTCCCCATTCCCAAAAAGATCCTGAGGCATTTTTTTCAGCCTGTGCCTCACTAGCTGCTGCTACTGCTGCTGCCACCCCTTGTTCAGCAGTTCCACCTCCTAAGGAAGTTTTTTACCTGCATCTCATTTATTCCACCTGGAGAACTATCCTTGTAGATTGCTGAATGGAGCCACAGCACTAGGGACCTAGTGAGGACCAAGACATGGGTCTTGCTCAAAACCCTGCCCTTCCTTTGGCTTGGGACCTTTTGGGCCCGAAAGTAATTTATGTCAGTCACCTCACTGGCAGCAGAAATATTTTATTCTGCCACATATTTTTCTGCAGCAGTGGAGTGTGGCCCCAGTATTGTCCACTCTTGTTCCCCTGTTCCTTTTAGAAAACCCCACCTGAGTAGTAGCTGTCATTTAGCATTTCAACCCGCTTCTTTAGTAGGCTTCCTGAACACATGTAGGGCTGACACTATTTGTTGAATTGAAGTGTCTTCCTTTGTTTTGCTTTCTAGCTCAGTCATTGATTTTCCTAACACACTCCTTTAGATTCTGCCTTTGCGGGGCCCCCAAAATGGCTCAGACTTTCAGGGAGCTTCCCCATTTTACTGCTTCTTTTCCAAAGACGGCGTCCATGTGTCTGAGGTAAGAAGTTTGACTTACATTCTTACTCCTCTAAGCGTCAGCCACATGAGCATCATCTAGGTGCTTATTAGAAATGCAGATTATCAGGCGTCACCCCAGCCCTACGGAATCAGAATCTGCATTTTAACAAGATCCCAGTGTGGGTATGCATGTTCAACTTTGGGAAGCACTGGCTTCCATGACCACATAAAGGCAGAACAAAGTCAGGGTGCTTAGATGAAATGTCCTCTGCCTCCTCTGGTCTCCAGACAGATGTTTCTGTCTGCATTCAGATAGTGCTTGGCCTATTGGCATTCAAAATTGAAGTCTGCCACTAGTGTACTGACTCATGCTCTGGTCTCTCTGGGCTTAGTAGAGCTCTCTGGCTTTCTTGTTTATCCCCCACCCCAATTCTGGTTGGCTCCTCTATAACACTCAGGGTAGAGTCCTCTCAATTCCACCACAGTGACTCCCCCTGGCCAGCTCCCCAGCTAGACTTTCAGCCCTTTCTGGACCATGACTATACCACATGGGAACCAAGAGTGGCTTAAGAAACCAAAACCTTGAGAGAAGCTTGCTGGGCCTGACTGCACTATACTGCCAAGTTGCTGGGCCATGGCCCAGGTGAGGAAAAGGAGGAAGCAAGGACTGGGGGAACCTAAGATCTGTCTTCCTGGAGTCTTAAATGGAGAGTGGAGCTGTAGTTTCCCTTGTTTGCTCTCCATGTTAACTTCAATTATCTAAAGCAACCAAGGCCCAGAATAAGGCAAATGTGAAGCCACATCTGATTTCTTTCCTCTCCAGCCTCTCTCTGCCACCACCCTTCCATCTTCCTACTATCTCTGAGCTTCTAAACGAGTGATCTTTCTTTGGCACCTTTCTCCTAGGTCATATACCCCTTCTTCCTGACCCCAGATAACCTTTAATGGTGGCAAGGCTATCTCTAGGAGCTAAGCATTCCAGGTTGTTGTTACACAAAACAGGGTAAAAATTTAGGGAAATTCTTGAGACAATTGCATGGTTTACAAGAGAGCTGTCTTGTTGTGTCATCCTATTTTGGGATGAGAGGTGCTGAATATTACCTTGGTGCTTATCATGGAGTTCCTCCTGTTACAAATTCTTGAGTAGTCTTCTCTACTCTGCCTCCACTACCAAACCAGTAGATGCCTATGGAAGACTAGGATAAAGAGTACTGAAGGAGTCAAGAATTAGAAATGATATAAAATTTTTGAAATAATAGCCCTGTTGCACAATGGTTATTTCACATCTGTCAAGCCCCAAAAGTAAGCACAGGAAAATATGGGCCTCCTGGCCTACATTTAGAAAGCATTCTCATTGTAAAAAGATGTAGAATATAAAATATATATAATATTTTTACAGCAATATCATAAAGTGGGCAAAAGGCAGGACAATCTCATAAAAATGGGCAAACAGGCATTTCACTGAAGAAAACATACAGATGGCAAATAAACACATGAAAAGCTGTTCAACATTATTAGTCATCAGGGAACTACAGATTAAACCACTGTGAGATACCGCTACACACTCAGTAAAATGGCTAGGATATACTTGTTCATACCAAGCATTTGCAAAGACGAAGAGCACCTAGAACTCTCTTATACAGCTGATGGAGATGTAAACGTGATACAACCACTGTGGAAAATAGTTTGGCAAATTAAGTTACACTTGCATCTACCAAAATAGTTTGGCAAATTAAGTTACACTTGCATCTCTCACGTGTAATTAAGTTATACTTGAGAGTCATTACACTCCTAGGTATGTGCCCAATAGAAGTGAAATTATACATCCACATAAAGAATCAAACACCAATGTTCATAGCAGCATTACTCATAATAGTCTACTGGGATAGTTCAGATAAAAATGATAAGGGACCAAACAGGCAGCAGCATGAGGCTGAAAGGGAAGATATAGATTCAAGATATTTTGGAGTTAGACTGTGTCTGGAGTTGGTGACTCAATAGATGTGTGCAGTCAGTGAGAGGGAGATTGATGATGATTGTATCAACTGCTAATAAAGGCATACCTGAGACTGGGTAATTTATAAAGGAAAGAGGCTTAACGGACTCACAGTTCCACGTGGCTGCAGAGGTCTGACAATCATGGCAGAAGGCAAAGGAGAAATAAAGGCGCATCTTACATGGCGGCAGGCAAGAGAGCTTGTGCAGTGAAACTCCCATTTATAAAACCATCAGATCTCATGAGACTTATTCACTACCACAAGAACAGTATGGGGAAAACTGCCCCAATGATTCAATTCTCTCCACCTTGACACATAGGGATTATTACAATTCAAGGTGAGATTTGAGTGGGGACACAGCCAAACCATATCAATGATGAGGATTATTATTATTACTGTATTATTCAGTTTTTGTATATAGGTTTTTAACAAAGTAGGGTGTCTTTTCTCTGTGCTTCCATGGTGCTTAGGCTTACCTCTGTCTCAGAACGCATTCTACTGTATCATATTTTTCTGACTGTTCTACTGGATGATAAGCTTCTTGAGGTCAGGAATTAAATATATTTTTTCAGGTCTAAGCAGTGTGCTCAATAAGCATTAGATTGAATTGGAATGGCCTTAATGAAATAAACGGGGCAACTCTAAACTTTTAGAATGAAGCACTGGGTGAATCACCACGCCTTTAACTAAGATACGAACTACAGGAAGGGAAGCGAATTTGGAAAGATGTGAGTACATGGGTACATAATGAGCTAGTTAAGTTTAGGTGTCTGTGAGAGATGTCCAGCAAGTGGTTGATAATATGTATTAGCATTGAGACCAGTGCTTAGGAGAGAGGTAGGGGATGAGGGGAAGATATTACATTAATTTGATGCCTGTAGAATAGGCAAAAGTCTCTTTTAGAAGCTTAATTATCAGATACCCCATGCAGGGTGAAAAAATAATAATAGAAGCTTAATTACTAATGAATGCTTTTATCTGGAATACTAAACCATATAGAAAGATAAAGAAACGACTAAACTGTCATGTCCTTCAAATGAAGGAGGTAAGAAATAAAACAATATTCATAGTTTTTCTGTAGTTTTTCAATTAAATAATTAGTTTTGTCATACAGCCGGTTATTTTCCTGATTATAAAATCTGTGCTTAGTTTTTAGTAAAGGAAGATTTAAAAAATATTCATGATTATGAATGTTATTATCTTACATATTGGGGTGAGTTTTTAGCTGAATAGGCCCTTTGGGATTTACAAAGTGTGGAGAAGTTAGAGCTCCTGCAATGGCTGCCCTTACTGATAGGCAGAGTAAGTTCATAACATAGTATGATTTGGGAGTCCCAGTGCAGAAAATTCTCCCCAAGAAGGTCCCTACCTTCTACTGCCATCCTTCTCCTCAGACATGAAAATACATCCTGCTTCCCATCTCAGTAAGGCTGGACTAGAGGTTAGCTAAGTCTCTGCTAGTCCCTACAGAAGATTCCCAGGCATATTCTACACACACCCACAGCCACCAAGCACACTAGGACATCACCACCTGGGTGGTCAGTGAGCACTTTAAATCTAATATGCACAAAGCAAAATTCATCATCTTCCAATCACCCCAAAACCTGTTCTCACTTCCTCCTTTTTTATCTAGGCACAAAACTTTGCTCATCTTTCACTTTTTCCCATTGCTCATATTTTACATCTTAAAATTGCCACATTCTGTGTAATTTACCTTTCCTTTCCATTCATGTTATCCCTGCCCTTAATGATTACAATAATTTGCCTCCAGTCTCTTCTTATTCCTTTCTTTCAGTAAAATGTTTCCTTTTCCTTCTCATTTTCTTTTTTCTTTTTTTAATTTTTGTGGGCACATACTTGGTGTATATATTTATGGGGTACATTAGATGTTGTGATACAAGCATGCAATGTGAAATAAGCACATCATGGACAATGGGGTATCCATCCTCTCAGGCATTTATCCTTGAGTTGCAAACAATCCAATTACACTCTAAGTTATTTTAAAATGTACAATTAAGTTATTATTAACTATAATCACCCTTTTGTGCTGTCAAATACTAGGCCTATTTTTTCATTCTATTTTTTGTACCCGTTAAACATCCCCACCTCCCCTCTAACCACCCCCACTACCTCTCCCAGCCTCTAATAAATGGTCACCCATCCTTCTACTCTCTATGTCCATGAGTTAAATCGTTTTTATTTTTATATCCCACAAATAGGTGAGAACATGTAATGTTTGTTTTTCTGTACCTGGCTTATTTCACTTAACATAATGACCCCCAGTCCCATCCATGTTATTGCAAATGACTGAATCTCATTCTTTTTATGACTGAATAGTACTCCATTATGTGTTCTTTTTCTTCCTTTTAACCTATTCTGTGTTTTGCTGTGAACGTAACCTTTCCAAAATACAGCTTTGGGCATATAATCCCTCTACTCAAAAGTCCTCAGTGGTAGCTCTTGGCTACTGAATAAAGTGCAAAATATTTCATTCTCGTTGGGAGGGAGATAAAGCTAGCAAAGGAAGTTAGAACCAGAAGTTAGGGAGTTCAGACTTGTCCCTGAGGTAAGTGGCAAGCCATTAGAAGTTTGTAGGCAGGGGAAATTTAAAAACCTCATCAAGTCATCTTATCCTTGGAGCTACTGCCTTAACTGGAATAAATACATCCTTGACTATGGTAATTCTAGACATTATGGCAGCCCAGGAAGGAGAACTATATCATTTTCTCATATTTAATAGTACCTCTTCTTTTCCCCAGGAATAAAAAGTGCCTCACTTCATACTTCAGTTGTTTCTGCTAAAACAACAAATGTCCCCAGACAATCTTTACCAGATACTCTGAGACAAGAGGCAAGTAACATTTCTTTTGTACCAGATGTAGATAGAACAAATGAAGTATGAAATTATGATCAAGATTGGTATAAAACAACTTCATTCATTAAATGACAATTCAGAACAGCCTTATTCCCTGAAATTAACCATCCTAAAGTAAGGTTTTACAAAAATTGAAATGCAAACCCCAGTAATAGCCCTGTGCTACTTTAGTCTACTGACACTGGTGGCTATCAAGTTATGTTAGTGTTACCAAGCTGTAAGTGTAGGGAATACCAGTAACAATTTGTCAGTTAGAAAAAGAAAGATGGTGGGCCTGAGATTTGTTAGACAGATCCCAAATTTGAATGTTATATTTGCCTTGATTCTTAATAGTAATTTCCTGAAGCAACTTGAGTGTTACCACTTAATAGCCCTTAGGTTATAGGCTAACTGGTGAGCTACATGAACTTCAAGATGCATACTAGTGCCCTGAAGATGAAGCATCAAATTGGGTTTTTGTGAATCACTTGTCTTCTAGTGCTGATGGGTTGTGCAGAGACAACTATATTGTCTCATTCTGTCCCCTTTGTTACCAGTCGTTAGTCATCTACTGCTGGAAAGTTAGCAGCAGATATTCATGGTGTAGCCCCTAGTCACGGCATAGATTCTCTCTGCGGGATACCAACTGATTATTATTGGAATCAAATCCACATTGTTGGCTCTGTTAGCACTGTATTAACTGATTTTGCTGTTCTAAAAAGGTAACATGGTTTGAGAGAGATGTCATCAAGCAGGTAATTTACTGAAGTCTTCCCAAAAGAATTCTGTATAACTAAAGTAGAAAATGTCATTGGCATATCCTCTGTTAATTGCATAGTAAGTGACAGACTTGCTTATGTGTAATGGCTAAAACGTAGCACGTCTGCCATAATATGCTTCTCTGTATAAACAAATATTTATGAAACACCTGCTATATGCAAAGCATTGTGCTACTAAGTCAACATGCATAATCAGTATGTTCAGTGTCTAAAGGAAAAAATTTAACTACTTTGAGTTAGTTTAGTAGTTGCACATCAGGAGTTAATTTTTTTCACTGGCCTCAACACAGACCCAGGAAAAAGTGTCCCCTTATTTTAACATGGATGGCAAACCTAATATTACTTATTTTTACCAAAAAGTATCAATAAACAAATTTAGACCACCAGTTTTTAAAGGAGACTTTGAAATATGCTGGACAAAATAAGTACATCAAATGGTCACAAATATCTCATTATTTTGAGAAATAGCATAAACACCTTTATTACAATAGAATACAATACTATTTTCCAACTTGTTTCACCCATCTTATCAGTGTTAGGAAATGTACTTCTGGTGGCTTGTGTCCAGCTCTCAGATGTGGAAAAAATAAAGTCAACTTTGTTGCATTTATCTCCCTGTACAATTACCAAAGCAAGTAGAGTTCTTGGCCAAGTCAAAGAGTCACATTCTAACCTGCTGTCTGCCTTCCAGTTCTCTAAAAATGTCTCTCCTATACTTAGCTTTGTTTAAAAACCACACATATTCTTTTTAGCTGTTCAGTTGACTACCTTCCATGCTTATCAGGGTGATTCCTCAGTTACTTAATTTTAGAATACCAATGAATTCTATAAACCTTTGAGTTCTACAAATTCAGTTCTACAAATAGTAGATGTCATATAAAACACGGATATTTATTAAAAATGGGCTTTTGAAATAAGTTCTTAAATCTTTTTCTGAAATTTTTATATTTTAAATGTGAAAAATACCCAATGTTCACATTATTTAAAATCTCCTTGGGGAACTTTTGTTTTATTTTTTTAATTTTTCGTATGGTATATATAGGTGACACATGCTGATTTAAGTGCAAAAAGGCCCAAGAAACCAAGCTTCAGCTATGAACCCGGTAAATATTAGCAACAATTATTAAGTACATCTTGCAACCCCTTAATTCATTCACTCAACTAACGTTTGTTGAGCATCTGCTACATGCCAGGCACTGTGCCAAGTATTTAACATACAAAGCAGAAAATCCATTTCAGGTCCCTACCCTGGAATTTTACAGTTTAGTGGGGAACAGTCATGTCAATAATTACAACCCAATATGATAAGTGCATACTGGAGATATGTACAAAATCTAGTGGAAGCACAAGGAAGCTTTTACAGAAGAAACCACAATTGAGCTGAGACACGAAGGATAAAAAAGAATTTTCTAAGCAAACAAATGGAAGGTGGTAGAGAGAACCTTCCAGGAAAAGGGAATACATTTACCAAGATATAGACATTAAAACATGATGTGTTTGTGGAAATACAAATTGTTTTAGAACCGTTTTACCTGAAAGTTCAAGTCACAGAATTGCAGAAGATGAAGCTTGACTGGTAGAGAAGGACTGGATCATTAAGATTCTGGTAGGCCATGACAAGCATTTACCTTTTATCCTGTTAATCAAGGGCAAGTATTGAAAACTATCAGCAGGCCGGGTGTGATGGCTCACGTTTGTAATCCCAGGACTTTGGGAGGCTGAAGCGGGTGGATCAGGAGTTCGAGACCAGCCTGGCCAACATGGTGAAACCCCGTTTCTACTAAAAATACAAAATTTAGCAGGGCATGGTGGTAGGCCCCTGTAATCCCAGCTACTCAGGAGGCTGAGGCACGAGAATCACTTGAACCTGGGAGGTGGAGGTTGCAGTGAGCCGAGATCACGCCACTGCACTCCAGCCTGGGCGATAGAGCGAGACTCAGTCTCAAAAAAAAAAAAAAAAAAAAGCATGGGAAATAATATAGTCAGAATTTGCCCTTTCAGAAGAGGTAAAATAGAATTAGAATTAACGAAATTGGAGGAAAGAAACAATAATAATAATAACAGCAATTATTGAACACTAACTATGTACCAGATACCATGCTAAACCCTTTATATTCTCTCACTTAACTCTCCCAATAATTTAGTGAAATCACTATTATTTTTATCTATCATTCTATATATAAGCAAACTAAGTCTCAGGGTGGTAAATTATCTTGCCCAAAGTCACACAGCATGTGGCAAAGCCAGAGTTTTAACCCATGTCGGTCTTACTCAACCAAACCTAACCATAATACCATGCTTCTTGCTACAATTAAAGAAGCTATTACAATAGTCAAAGCGAGAAATGAGTCCTGAACAAAGGCATTGGCAATGAGGATAGAGAACTGGGCCCAGATCTGACTTAAACTAAGGAGGTCAAATGGCTGAGGTTTGGTGTCCAATTGAATATAAGCGACAAAGGAGTTGAAGACAACACCCAGATTCCTAGACTGGGCAACTATGTGGATAGTGAAGAGTGGTGTCATTCAGTAGATAGGCAATACAGCAAGGGGAACACTTTTGGAAGAAAAAGGTTTAGTTCAGCTTTGAATATTGGTATGAGTATAAGGTGCTTGTGGGCATCCAATAGGACATCTAAGTGGATAGTCAAACAGGCAGTTGGAGAAACTGGTCTGGGACTCATGAGAGAAGCAATGAAAAGAACACTTTATATCAACACCCATGGAAACAGCTTTTGTTGTTTTCCATAGATCTTGATATAAGGTGTAATATTTCAGGTAGATTATACTTTCCCCTTTTAATTTCTTTTTTGATCTAAGAGTTGTCCATAGTATGTTTGTTTATTTCCAAGAAATTATTCTTTTGCATCACATTATTTTTATTAGTTTCAGAGAATGTAGCCTGGAAATCTCTAGCATACCGAAGTTGTTAATGTTTTCTTTGTGGCTAAATACATGATTGATATTTGAAAGTGTTTCACAGACACACAAAAAATATATATTCTCTATTTAAAGTATATAAAACTCCAAATGAATATTAAGTTATATTTATGGATTATACTATTCAGTTAACCTATGCCTTTACTGATCTGTCTACTAGACTATCTTTTTTTACGTCTACTAGATGTGTCCAGCCATCAATGAGGTGCATTGACATTCTCCACCATAATTGTATTTGTATTGTATTATATTCCCATTGTATTTCTAATAGGTATTACACATTTAGGTTCTTCAGGATATTTAATTCTCCAATTGCTAAGAACCATACAGGTATTTATTGTTTTTAGAAGCTCCATTAGATATCTATTACTAAGTAACAAATTACCCTAAAACTTGGCAGTTTAAAACAAACAAACAAACAAAAAAAAACCCAAATGACCTCATGGCTTCTGTGGTCCGGAATACAGGAGCAGCTTGGCTAGATGGTTCTGACCTGGGGTGTCTCAGGAGGTTACAGTCAAGATATCATCCTGGCTTCCTGCAGTCACCTGAAGGCTTGACTCACAGGGCTATTAGCAGAAGGTCTCAATTCCTTGCTGGCTGTTAGCAAGAGGTTTCAGTTCCTCACCATATGGGCCACTCTATAGGGCTTCTGGAGTAGCCCCATGATTATGGCAGCTGGCTTCTCCCAGAGCAAGTGTTCCGAGAGAGGGGTTGAAGTCACAGTAGATCTTATGACCTTACCTCTGAAGTTACACACAACCTTTTCCACCATATGCTATTCATTAGAAGCAAGTCATTAGGTCCAGCCCACACTCAAGAGGAAGAGAATTAACCTCCACCCTTGCAGAGAGAAGTATCAAAGAATTTGTGGACATACTCTAAAACCACCACAACAGTATTATCTTCACACTTAATTTCTCAGGCTTGAGTGCTATTAATTCCAGCTCCTTCCTTTTCAAAACCAAACACACGTAAAAACATACACAAAGAAACTCAAAAAGTTATATAGAATTTAAGTAAAACTTTTAAAACAGATCATTGGAATTTATTGGTTACTCACAATACACTTAATATTTATTGGGAGAAAAATAAATACCAATTCACCTTGACTTTGAACTGGCTCTAATTTGTAACACTACTTTCTATTTTTCAGAGCATTCTGATTGTGGTATTCAATGCTTTTCCTGTTTTAGCTAGACCTCCTAAGGCTCCCCAACCAACCCTTCTGGGATGCCTTGCTCAAAAGGCCAATACTCTCTTTTAACAGTAACTTTGAACCCCTGTTAAACCCAAAGTTAACTGAGGTTGAAAGTGAAGGAAGAGAAACAGGCAAAGAGGGAGACTGACTAATGTCACAGATTTTTCTCTTATTAGAAAAGAACTTAATTTCATCATACATACTTTTTCTTGACAGTAATTTGGATGGCAGTTTTGATGTCTGAAAAGTCAAGAGAGATTGATTTTATAATTTAGGGCTAATAATTTTTGGAATGTTTTCCCAGATTCTAATATTACACTCTTGATCCAACTTAGCCACATTTATTTTGTAGTGAGCTGGGAAGAGCATGGGATTGTAAGAAGAGTGGAGTAGATAGGCGAGTCCTTTCTGCTTGCCCTGCTTGATCAGAGGTTTCTGATCATTCAATGTCTACCTATCTCCTCAAAACTCCCTAGTCTCCTCTCTCTGACTCACAGTAGGGAAGAATCTACGGATGATTATTCAATAATGATGAATTAAAATTGTGATTTTCTAATCATATTAAATACCAAATTAGATATAGCCCTTTTCTAGATATCACAATATTCTATTCTATGTTCTAATCCGAATTAGACACTGACTTATTGGATGAATCATGAGAAGAAACAATTCTCTGAGCTGCAGATAGATTTTCAGACAGAAAAAGAAAATTATTATTTGTTGGTATTCTTCAAAACCTACTTGTAAAATGGATATTAAGATATCATACTAGGTCCTTATTCCTTGCTGTCACTGCTTTGTTTCAAACCTTCCAGGGACTCCCAGTGAGGCACAAAATACACCTTAAAATTTGGGGCCACTGCCTACCTCGCCTGCCTAATCTCTAGACCATTCTACATGTATTCTGTGCTCCAGAGATACTGAACAACATTCAATTCCCTAAACATATCATGTTATTTACACCTCAGGGTCTTTGCCCTTACTATTTCATTTGTCTAGAACTTGAGTGTCCCTCTTTAAAACTTGTTATCCTTTAAGATTCATTCAGTTCGTGTCACCTCTTCCAGAGAACCTTCCTCACAATCTGTGTAGACACCCTCTGTCACCGTTTATGAAGCATTATATATACCCCTTTATTATAGGACTTCCTACGTTATATTGGAATGACCATACAGTGCCTGGCACATAGTAAACACTCAATAGCATTGATTTGTTGAATGAATTATTTTACATATATATATGCTCAATATTTTTTCATTAGTCTGCATGTTATTAATCTCTTCCTACTCTAACACTTTCTAACATGTTTGTACGCCATCTAGTACCATAAGTGGATTTTTTTTTTTTTTTTTGAGATGGCATTTCACTCTGTCACCCAGGCTGGAGTGCAGTGGCACGATCTTGGCTCACTGCAACCTCTGCCTTCCGGGTTCAAGCGATTCTCTTGCCTCAGCCTCCCGAGTAGCTGGGACTGTAGGCGCAAGCCACCACACCTGGCTAATTTTTTGCATTTTTATTAGAGATGGGGTTTCATCATGTTGGCCAGGCTGGTCTCAAATGCCTGGCCTCAAGCGATCCAGCTGCCTCGGCCTCCCAAAGTTTTGGGATTACAGGCGTGAGCCACCACGTCCCGCCTCATAAGTAGATTTTAATGAATATTTCTGGATGATTCTAAAGCAGGTCTCCATATAGAACATGTCCATAGAAATCTGTTCATCAAAATCCCTGTCAGGAAAAAGTATTCATTGAAAACATAATATATTAAGGTTTTTTTTTCAAATATGTTATAAGAGAAAAAAAAAAAATCTGTGAATCAGAAAGCCAGCCATCATCTGTTGACATTAGTCAGTCTCCCTCTTTGCCTGTTTCTCTTCTATGACTTTCAATCTCAGTTAATCTCGGGTTTTACAGGGGTCCAAAGTTATTGTTAAAAGAGAGTATTGGCCCTTTGGGCAAGGGAGCTCGGTGGGGTAGGTTGGGGAGCCTCAGGAGGTCCAGACAAAACAGGAAAAGCATTGAATATCACAAACCTACTCCATAATGGGAAGCCATTAAGGGAAATCCCTTTGCAGACCACAGCAGACCTGGCTCAGGGCTGAGATTCCTGCCCCTTAGGCGGTTGAGCCAGGGTGCCTTGGATGTGTCTCTTTATTTTCCTGGTAGTAATAAGACTATTAAGTTGGCCATGCCACCCAAAGAAATGACCTGGTCACCTGAAAGCTGCAACGTGGACCAAGCAAGGATAAGAAGGTGAATTTGATGAACCACAATTCTGGGGCTGGATGGATCAAACATGAACAAAGAGAGGTTCAGGGGAGTGGCATACTCACACATTCACACGTATGTCTGTTCAATTCATAGACTGTGCAACAAGCACACAATTGGCACCAAAAAGATATTTCTTGGTCTAGTGGTATAGTGAAAGTAAGCTGAAAAATCCTATTCTATCTCTCACATTTCACTTCATTAAAAACTTTAAGAATGCCTCTATTTTATATACTAAGATCAGGAATGCTACCCTAAGCATAAGAATGTAGGTCTACTGTGCATGATCTGTGGTCATAAGGAAATAACACATATTGAAATTCTCAGCTCATATGTATTGGAATGGATTGGATTTAGGCCAATTCAGACGAGGAAGGTAAGTATCTTCCCTGTTAATGTTTACATGTTATTCTTAGAGATGTTTCACTTAGGACATGTTTATGTAAAAAAAGTGTTTTCAACCATATGCTGTCATCCCAAAGTATGTTTTTCAAACTTATTGCCACTTTCTCATCTGTAGTTAAAAAAAAAAAAAGGCTATGAAAGAACTAGATAGTAGCAATGGTAGCACGACATTGTCAACGTACATAATGCTGCTGAAGTATGCTTTAAAATGGTAAAATGGTAAATTTTATGTCATGCAACAAAGAATGCATTAAGACATTTGGGAATTAGAGTGAAATAAAATAATTCTTCCCTGGGTTGGCCCTTAACCCTCTAATGGGTCAAAAGAGAGTATGTTACATACAGCAAGGTGATAAATTTTCTTTGAATGTTGGCCTAAACCTGAACAATCTCGGAGCTAACTTTGGAGATAATTGTGGGGGAGGCAACAACCACATTATAGGGATCCTATCATTCTCCTAGTGCCCAAATGCTAGGCATCCAGTCTTTGCTGCCACTGACTTGTATCTACAGCCTTGAGAAGTACAGTTCCTGTGGAAGGTAAAGACTCTTGTTCTGGCTGTTTTGAGAGTAACAACTTAAAAATGTACTATTTTATGATAGGCAAAGGGATTTTTATGTTACCAGAATACATCTGCAATGAGTAAAAGGACATAGCCAATACAGAGTGTGTGGACAAGAGTGACTTTATTTTATTTTGTTTTGTTTTCAAAGATTGATGACAATTTTTTTCTTTTTTATATTTCCTTTTTTATTATTATACTTTAAGTTCTGGGATACATGTGCAGAACGTGCAGGTTTGTTCCATAGGTATACACATGCCATGGTGGTTTGCTGCACCCATCAACCCATCACCTACATTAGTTGTTTCTCCTAATGTTATCCCTCCCTTAGCCCCCCAACCCCCAGCAGGCCTCAGTGTGTGATGTCCCCCTCCCTGTGTCCATGTGTTCTCATTGTTCAGCTCCCACTTACGAGTGAGAACATGCGGTGTTTGGTTTTCTGTCCTGTGTTAGTTTGCTGAGAATGATGGTGTCCAGCTTCATCCATGTCCCTGCAAAGGACATGAACTCATTCTTTTTTATAGCTGCATAGTATTCCATGGTGCGTACGTGCCACATTTTCTTTATCCAGTCTATCATTGATGGGCATTTGGGTTGGTTCCAAGTCTTTGCTATTGTGAACAGTGGT
>NW_012103576.1:2835318-2850219 GCF_000951045.1 Mandrillus leucophaeus
TGAGGTGTGAGGTGTCAGTCTGCACCTAGTGGGGGATGTCTCCCAGTTAGGCTACTCAGGGGTCAGGGACCCACTTGAGCAGGCAGTCTATCCGTTCTCAGATCTCAACCTCCATGCTGGGAGATCCACTGCTCTCTTCAAAGCTATCAGACAGGGGCATTTACCTCTGCCAAGGTTTCTGCTGCTTTTTGTTTAGCTATGCCCTGTCCCCAGAGGAGGAGTCTACAGAGGCAGGCCAGCCTCCTTGAGCTGCAGTGGGCTCCACCCAATTTGAGCTTCCTGGTGGCTTTGTTTACCCACTTAAGCCTCACCAATGGTGGGCGCCCCTTCCCCAGCCTCGCTGCCACCTTGCGGTTATATCTCAGATTGCTGTGCTACCAATGAGGGAGGCTCCGTGGGCATGGGACCCTCCAGGCCAGGTGTGGGATATAATCCCCTGGTGTGCCGTTGCTAAGACCCTTGGTAAAGTGCAGTATTAGGGTGGGAGTTACCCGATTTTCCAGGTGTTGTGTGTCTCAGTTTTCCTTGGCTAGGAAAAGGGATTCCCTTCCCCCTTGTGCTTCCCAGGCGAGGCAATGCCTCGCCCTGCTTCAGCTCTTGCTGGTTGGGCTGCACCAGCTGACCAGCACCGATTGTCCAGCACTCCCCAGTGAGATGAACCCGGTACCTCAGTTGAAAATGCAGAAATCACCCGTCTTCTGTGTCACTCACGCTGGGAGCTGGAGTCTGGAGCTGTTCCTATTCAGCCATATTGGGCACCGGTCCTCTTCGTTTCCTGAATTTTTAATGGGAACCTGCTTATCAGCAACATATGAAAGATCCAACAGGTATGTTCCTTCAAAGAGCCAGCAAAAGAAAATCTAGCACTGAACCTGATACAGCCAATTTGATTGCCAAAGAAGAAATACAAAATTGAGTGTCAAATATTTTGTCCCGGTTCTCTCTGGTTCATTATACAGAGGAAGCAATCGACACTATACTAGGTTATATTTAAATCAGAGGTAATAATCAAAGCCTTATTGCAACTAAAGAAACAGTGGTCATCTTTCAGCTGCTTGTCAGCAGTCAATATCTTGACTCACTTACATCAGAAACCAATGAAAACAATGTGCAAAAGAGTAGATGCTCCAGAATGAGCAGTCCTTTTAGCACTGAAGAAGAGAACAGACTCTCTGGCACTAGAGTAGTTCATGGTCCCCTGAATATGAACAACATATCTAGGGGATCATCAACTTGTTAATGTTCCTGGCATTGTCTTTTATTCCAAAGACAATAATGAAGAATAAACAAAGTTGTGGAAAATCTACTGATTTCACCTATCAAGGATGAAAAAGCAAAATTACGAGAACAGGTTCCTGATCACTGGTCAACAAGGGGAAATACTGGTCTTAAATACAAAAGAAACACCAACTCAACTACAAAGCCTACTTGTCAAGGCAAAGTAGCATTTTGTTATTGGGGGTTAAAGACTGACCTCCCAGTTTTTAATAATTAAAAACCTTTTCATGGACAAGTCCTGTTTGAACAAAGACATTTGGATTTTTAGCCATGATGCAAAACATCAAATACAAAAAGTCTCCAAAAACATAATTACAACTATTTTAGCAGAAGTGCTCAAAGACATATCTTCTGTGTCCCATGGTCATTTAGTCAATAAAAATGGTCAAGAAGCTTTACTTCTTACCTTAGGAAAACCACAATGTCTGTCACATTAAGAATGTGTGAACCACATGTTCTCTGCATCAGAAATCCATGCAGTAGCTCAGGAATAGCAGATGCTGTATTAAAAACATTACACATGGCTTCTAGTCACATCATTAATGCTACCAAATATTTCATTTTCTCCACTAGTACACCAAACTTCTCTAGATAATGCTGGTGTGCCAAATAAAGAGCTATTAGAAATACGATTAAAGAGTAAAAAGAAGATGAAATTTTTAGCTGTACTTAGTATAGACCCTGCAAAACATCCCTGGTTAGTCTGAAGAAAGTGAGCCTTTAGTTCATATTAATGATAAAATTACTCACAGAATTTTTGAAAATGTAATTCCATTTTTATTTTTTAACTTTCATATCAAGTTCAGGGGTACATGTGCAGGCTTGTTACCTAGGTAAACTTGTGTCATGGGGGTTTGTTGTACAGATTGTTTCATCATCCATGTATTAAGCCTAGTACCCATTAGTTATTTTTCCTGATCCTCTCCCTCCTCCCTCTGCCCTCAAGCAGGCCCCAGTGTCTGTTCCCTTCTATGTGCCCATGTGTTCTCATCACTTAGCTCCCACTTGTAAGTGAGAATATGTGGTATTTGGTTTTCTGTTCCTGTGTTAGCTTGTTAAGGATAATGGCCTCCAGCTCCAACCATGTCCTTGCAAAGGACATGATCTCATTCCTTTTTATGGCTGCATATTATTCCATGGTGTATATGTACTACATTTTCTTTATCCAGTCTATCATTGATGGGCATTTAGGTTGATTCCATGTCTTTGCTCTTGTGAATAGTGCTGCAGTGAACATATGTGCACGTATGTTTTTATAATAAAATGATGTATAATCCTTTGGGTGTATACCTAGTAATGGGATTGCTGGCTCGAGTGGAATTTCTGTCTTTAGGTCTTTGAGGAATCGCCACACTATCATCCATAACGGTTGAACTAGTTGACACTCTCACCAACAGTGTATAAGCATTCGTTTTTCTCCACAACCTCACCAGCATCTGTTATTTTTTGACTTCATACTAGCCATTCTGACTGATGTGAGATAGTATCTCCTCGTGGTTTTGATTTGCATTTCTCTAATGATCAGTGATATTGACCTTTCTTCATATGATTGTGGGCCACATGTATGTCTTCTTTTGAAAAGTGTTCATATCCTTTGTCCACTTTTTTATAAGGTTGTTTGGGGGTTTTATTTTGCAACAAAAGCAAAAATGGGCAAATGGAATCTAATTAAGCTAAAGAGCTTCTTGCACAGCAAAAGAAACTATCAACCGAGTAAACAGACAACCCGTAGAATGGGATAAATCTTTTGCAAACTATGCATCTGGCAAAGGTCTAATATCCAGAGTCTACAAGGGTCTTAAACAAATTTACAAGAAAAAAAAAACTCATAAAATTTTTAAGATGCCAAAGTCATGTATTTGTTCAAAATCGCAAAAATGCTTCAAACCAGAAAGCCATGCTGCTAGTTTGAAGCCTGCACCTGGCAAGAAATCTTAGTTTCAATCTCAACTTAGTGTATACACAACTAAAGTGGGAAAAATTGTTCTGGATGCTATCAAGAAGGAACTGAAATACAATGAGAAGAATCTAAATCTTAGGGAGAAAGGTCCTCCCAAGAAGTATATAGATACAGTAGTTTTTGCTAAAACCAGAAAGGAATTGGGCTGTTGCCACAAAGCTAAACAATGACATTATTGCAAGTTCATTAGTAAATTGTATTTGTGAGGTGTTAAGTGGAAAGACAGGTAAAAACAATGTTCCAGTCCCTTCACAGAAGCTGAGGTCTATATTTTCATATGGAATTGTTGACATTGATCCACAAACATTTTCTCCTTTTCAGTGCCTTCCCAGGCAAAAGGAAGCTCACAAATGTGCCAAATTACAAGTATTAGACAGAACTGGAGATACTTTATATGACATGTAATCGGAGCTCATAGAAGATCATTCACATTCTCCCCATCTGATAGTGAACCAGACAGACAGTGGATCGATGAGAATTTAAGAACAACCACTGCATTGCAGCCTGATATTCAACTCATTTCTCATACAATTCTAGAATATATCATTACATGATTGTGTAGTGCTGAGGCAGATAGCAATTTCACAAGTTCAGAATTTAAAGCTATCTCAGAGTATATTGACCCTGACAGCTTACCATTTGCTTCACTTTTTGAGGAAATGAGCTGATGCTCTGACATAATCTCCAGCATGGTGTCCAGGGGGATCCAACAAGACAGTCAAAAGACAACTACCAATAAGGGGAAAACTACTGCCCCTGAAACAGGGAAAGAGGGAGCACAAAATAAAAGTATCCAAATAAATGAAAAGTTGTGTTCATATATCATTGAAACGGTTTTTGCTAAATTGTAAGGGTTCGCCAATAGAAATTTTATAACTGTGGGTACTATAATCAATGGAAATAAAAAGAGCAACAAGACAGATGGGGAAAGTGAAAGTTCCAACATTTGAGCTAACACACATCAAGAACTATTGCAGTCCACTTTACACATGCATACAAAGAAGGTATCAAGTGCAATTTTGAAGGCTATTCAAACTGAATTAAATGTGAGCTTGCCAGATTTGGAAATGTGTACACAACCCACTACAAGAGAAACAAATGCTTAAGAAGCTAGTCAATTTAATTTGGGATGGAATGCCTCCACATACGTTTAATGAAACTGAAGCAGAAAACAGAGACATTGAAAATTACAGATATAGGCCAACCTATAGAAATTTTTCTTCCTGGGGGAACTGGACCAGAGTCATATCTAGAAGATTCTGCAGATACAGAGGAAGAAAGTGCTAGAGGGAAAAAACCTCCAAAAGAAGAAACTAAATCAGAGTCTCTTGAGCAAGAGGAATTGAAAAGAACGTTGAAAAAAATTAAAGTAGAACTCAAAGAGCCAAAAAAAAAAGTCCTCATTTGTGTCCATTATAAGAAATATTTTGATTGGAATTTGTAAGAATGATTTAATTGATCAGTTAAATGTACTTCCTTTCCTCCAGTCCCATTTATATGACATTCCGCATGCTGGAAGTGAGCCAGATGCTCAAACATCTGTTCAATCCCTGGAATAAAACAATGGATTCTTTAGTGCTTGAAGCAGATATAATCATTGTTGCAAATAATGTTGTTAGAACCATATTTCAAAAACTGTCTTCTACTGCTGTGACAGACATAATGCAAATGAAAATAAGTTTAACACTATCACCACTGCAGCAAATATCTCTTTTCCTGAATATACCAGTGGAGGAAAAGCCTCTGTTTATTCCACCCTACTGGACAGAAATCCATATATGCTTCAGGACAGATTCAATATTGATAAACTAACCAAAGGAAATGTAGTTGAAGATATTATTCAGTCAATATTAGCACATTTCGAAATGTTTACTGCTTCCAAAGTAAAATCTCTCCTTTTTCCTCACATCAATTTCACAGTTCCAATGACTTTACCTTTACAACAGGATGCAACTGCTTTAAGTCAATCATGGTTATCAACCAAAGATTCGTATTCTGGTGATCAATGTTTCTGTTGTTCAGTGGATCATAATAAGTCAGGAAAGACCACCTCAATGTGTCAATTGACTGTCGCTAAATTAAATATATATGTGACACAAGTGGCTAGACAGATTTTACAATGAATCAAACTTAAGTTAGATAAAGAAATAGCCGGGCGCGGTGGCTCACGCCTGTAATCCCAGCACTTTGGGAGGCTGAGGCGGGCGGATCACGAGGTCAGGAGATCAAGACCATCCTGGCTAACATGGTGAAACCCCGTCTCTACTGAAAAAAAAACAAAAAATTAACCGGGCATGGTGGCGGGCGCCTGTAGTCCCAGCTACTCGGGAGGCTGAGGCAGGAGAATGGCGTAAACCCAGGAGGCAGAGCTTGCAGTGAGCGGAGATCGCACCACTGCACTCCAGCCTGGGCGACAGAGCAAGACTCTTTCTCAAAAAAAAAAAAAAAAGAAAGGAAAAGAAAAAGAAATAAAAAGTTCCTTCTTAACCCATAATGTTGTGGTGTCAGAAATTATTACAAATCAGATTTACAGTGTTAGACATCATATTTGCTAAAGGCAAGTATGAAAAAGGCATCTGACAGAGAAATTGATCCAGGTTGGCTAAAAGATGTTGTGGAAACGCTTTTCTAAGTGATTATCAAAAAAAAATCAGGCCAGGAACAGTGGCTTATGCCTATAATCCCAACAATTTGGAAGGCTGAGGCAGGAGGATTGCTTGAGGTCAGGAGTTCAAGACTGGCCTGAGCAACATAACAAGACCCCATTTCTACAAAAAGTTTTTTAAATTAGACAGGCATGGTGATGTAAGCCTGTAGTCCTAGCTACTAAGGAAGTTGAAGCAGGAGTTCAACTTGAGCCCAGGAGTTCAAGGCTGCAGGTAGCCATGATCACCCCACTGCACTCCAGCCTGGGTGACGGAGCAAGACCCTGTCTTAAGAAAGGAAAAAACAAAACCTCAGTTCCAAATACTAGATACCACTGTGGGTATCTTAAGTGACATTTGTGAGAAAACACTGGACAAGAATAATTTCTCACTTGCTACATTTTGTCTTAAATATAACATGGGTGAGAGACAACTAGGAGCGAATTCTGGAATGATTCCTGAGTATGCAAATGTGTCTATTTCAACACTTGTAGTTCCTAAGTCATGCACTGCTATGATTTCCAATGATATGGTAAACATCATTCCTCAAAATCTTAGTTCTGCTGTCATGCTTGGCATAAATGCAAAGGATTCTATTTCTGCAAGATCATCCCTGACATTGTCTGATGCATTTCCCAAAGCAGAGTGTCAACAATCTCCTGTTATGAACTCAACAGATGATAAGAAAAGAGCTTTCTATTTCTGAGAAAAGGAACAGATGTACAGCTGAAATCAGCTTACTCTGATGATAATCAGACAACTATGCTTAAGAAACAAGACACCAGACAATCTGCTCCTGACCCACGTGCAGAAAGTGCTAACTAACTTTATTACTAAAGCTATTTTGAATAGGTTAAAATCTTTTGCCACAGAAAGAATAGATTTGCTACTTACTCTTGATTCTAAGACTAGGGAAAAATTATTTGTTAGCCCAGAAATTGTAAACAAATTGTAAGCAAGATGACAGCGTACACATTTAATCCGTAATTACAGAGAAAAACATGGGCCCACAACTCATATATTACAAGCTAGTCTTAAGGAATATGCTGACGTCATTACCAGGACTGTTTTGATGCTTATTAAAATGACGTAGAATCTAGAAATCCAAAAGGTGTATTTATATCAAACAACATTTCACTCCAAGAAAACACCATTGCAAGTGAAACTGGCAACAATATCTTAAAGAGTCTGAATTATAAAATATCTTTAAAGGAAAGTACTTTTTACTCAAAACAGAACCCTAGTCTCTTCACACAGCTGGTTGTACAAAATGAAATATTACTGGGTCAAAGGAAGAAGACAATACTGAACTGTCTTATCAAAATACCCATATCAAAACCAAATCATATCAGAAGAGGAAAACCTGAGAAGGGTTTTAGAGGAAATATTTAGAAATGGATAATCTAGACAGGAAAAAAAAAACCCACCTGTTTTCTTAAGTGCAGTTAAGGAAATTTTAAAGAAGGTGTATCGAAGGGTAATGGAACACATAGACTATTGGCTTCCTTTTAATGAACCCTCCCACTTTACATCTGATTCTAACATTAAAACAACAGCACACACACACACACACACACACACACACACACACACCTCTTGCAGTTGTATATAAGCAGTGTCACAAGTGACACAATCGAAAGTAATTTTGGAAAAATGTACTCAATAGTTGTGACATCCTTATACGAAAATAATGAGACCAGGAGAGAATTAGAAGCATCTGGCAGTGATGAATTACCAATGAATCTATCACACTTTAGGGGATTTAAATAAGCAGGAAAAAAAGTCTTCCTCCTGAACATATGATGCTGCCAATTTATTCTTTCACAGGCATTAGAAGTATCACTTCATTGGAAACCACATTATTGCAATTTTCTCCATTACAAGTGGGGGAATTGGTTCAAAATGTTCTCAAAAAGATCACAAATTTTGCTTTGCTGAATCTAGAAGTGAGTTTATTCCCTAAAGGTCAGTCTGATGAAATGTGATCTCTGAGGCCATGCATTCTAAAGCTGGTCCTAAGGGTACCCCTAGACCAGGTTTTAGATTTAAAAAATTGAAACAAAACCAAAAGCTATTTATTTGCTCTAATTTTGGCGGGAAAAAACACAGCTAGGGCCTAGTAGTGTTAAGGCCAAAAGCAAAACCCAGTTAGGTCCTGAAGAGAAGACTCCAAAAGGCAGCTGGTCCTAGACTGCCATTGGGCTGCAATACCTGCTGTCAACAGAGGATGCCAAAAACCCCTTAGTGAAAACAAAATTTCCCTCCATGAAACTAAAAATGTATGCCAATGATGGAGTACGTAATATTCTGGAAACAACTGTGAATGAATTTCAAATGGTGACACAAAGTAGAATAGTAAATGTAAAAGCTTTACCTTCTGATTAACTTGTGACAGCAAAGTGAAGTTGATATAGTTTTGCAAGGATTAAATGTAAGCAAGAACAATTTGACTCACCCAATAAATGGCTCACATCCAGATAACCTCAAACTTTCACAGAAGAATTTAAGTACAATCTCTCTTGCAAATCCGGAAGCACATTTTTCTTTAGAGGATGTCTCTTTGCAGCTGGAGAAAATTTTTCCTAAAGGAGATATTTTTCAACAAATGTTTGATAATGGTAAACAGAATCAAGTGACAAGGACAATGAAAAATGTAAGCTATTGATGATAGCTGAGACTGTTTTGAATGAAATTTTATGAAAAGCAAAAAATTAGAGCAGTCTTTCACTTTTAACTTTGTTACCTCTTGAGGCTTGTAAAAACAGATACCATAATTTTATTTTATTTTATTTTATCTTATTTTATTTTATTTTTAAAAATTTGTTTTAGAGATAGGGTCTCACTATGTTGTCTAGGCTGGCCTGAAACTCCTGGGCTTAAGTGATCTTTCCACGTTGGCCTCCCAAAGTGCTAGGATTACAGGCATGAGCCACTCTGCTCGACCCACCATAATTTTTTTTTTTTTTTTTTTTTTTTTTTTGAAGCGGAGTTTCGCTCTTGTTGCCCAGGCTGGAGTGCAATGGCATGATCATGGCTCACCACAACCTCTGTCTCCCGGGTTCAAGCGATTCTCCTGCCTCAGCCTCCCAAGCAGCTGGGATTACAGGCATGCACCACCAAGCCCGGCTAATTTTGTATGTTTAGTAGAGATGGGGTTTCTCCATGTTGGACAGGCTGGTCTCGAAGTCCCAATCTCAGGTGATCCACCCACCTCCGCCTCCCAAGTGCTGGGATTACAGGCGTGAGCCACCGCGCCCGGCCCCAACCCACCATAATTTTAAAAGAGCTTCTACTAGAGCTGAGGATTTCCAAACACAGATTGGCATAGTTGGCCAAGAAATTGTTGAAATGTTGTTTGAAAAATTAGAGTTATGCTTCTTGACTTTGCTGTTCATAACAGATACTGAAGAAACTCAAGCAAAAGGCAAGCTCTGGTAAGAACAAACAACATCACCAATGTATCAATCCATAAAACAACATTAAAAGACAAAATTTGTTTGCTCTCCAGCCACTGACTCGCTGAAAAGATCATCCAGGGAGTTATAAACACCTTAGAGTCATTTGCAGACATACCGTTTAAGCATGTTTCTACATATGCTTTCTCTGAAATTGTGAAAATGCCTATTGAAAACTTTTTTGCTGTCCAACAAAAATCATCAATGAAAAAATATTCCCTAAATTACAACCACTGCATAAGTTTCCTGATGAATCTAAATCAAATACTGTAATTTCCCAGGAAAACATACAGGATATCCTTCAATAGTTTCATTCATTCCATTCAGAATTGCTTACTAATACTGCCATTACATGATTGGTATAATTAAGAACAAGATAGACAAAGTAAAATGCCAAGTGTAACCACCTTCAATTAGCGCATTTGAAAAAAACACTATAACAAATCAGATCATCAGAACATTTATAGAGCAGTGTACTCATTTCTATGAGTCATTGATCAAAACCTATCCAAAGGAAAATCTGCCTCAAGGAAATGAAAGCGCTTACACTGTTAATTGGGCTGAATTCACAAACAGAATGGAAATGCTCACTTCAAAGTTAAAAGGAGTTATCAGCAGGGATGATCCTCTACAAATCACTGGCTTGGTTTTTATTCAGAGGAAGATATGAAAAGAAAAGACAGGGCTTCCTCAAATCTACCTTCATATGTCAGATATTCTGCAAGAGATACAACTAAAACCACCAGTGCAATGGAAAGGCTTGAATTAGAGCTTAAACCATCATATTGTAGAAGTGATGTCTAAGACATCAGGAATTTTGATCAAGCTATAAGAAGAAACAGCCATTTCCCTAAAGTCAGTCTTTTGCAGAAACTATCTCAAAAATCCGGTGTCTCTGCACAATCAGCACTAGAGCACGCCATGTCCTTCAGGGGAATGGAAGGAGGTGAAAATCAAAGAGTACTTCACTCAAACCAAATACAGACAACCATTCCTCCACTCAAAATATGTTTAGCTGCAGAAAATATCATCAACACTATGTTGTTGAGTTATGGTCTTCCAAGTTCACCCACACACACTAACGAAAGTATGGAGACAAGGAAGCCTTTTTTGGTATCAAAGGAAAAGGTTTTGTCTGTGATGTCTGAAGAACAAAAGGATGGGAAAAAGCATGCTTAAAATATTTGGAAAAATAATCAGCTATAAAGCCAGAAGAAAAGAAAACCCAACCTTGAAGCAAGTGGAGATTTAACTTTATTGAAAAAGTGGAAAAACAAGTCCCCAAGGTTAAAAAAAAAAATGCAACTTTTGAAGAGGTTCAAGTCATTGCTTTTATGGAACAGAAACTGGGACCAAATGAAATCCATCTAGTAGCAAGATATGTTGCTACATCTATGGTCACAAATTTTAAGAACTTTGAAACCAGAGGTAAGTGAAAGATGATTTATAAAAAGTTGGTATAACTTCAGAAGAAAAATCAATGATAATTTTAGGAATTTTGTTTTTACCCTCACCTCAAGAAGCTGTATTTTCTGCTTCTCTGAAAACAGCCTTGGATTTGAAGTGGCTGTTTATCGATAATAGTTTTGTGTTTTTCAACTGGTCAGTATCCTAAAGAATAAAATGTGTTGCATTTACATAATTTTTATTTGGAGAGATGTTGTTCAGTTTTCCTTTTCCACAGATAAGATTAAATGGGTATATATATATTTGAGACAGAGTCTCACTCTGTAACCCAGGCTGGAGTGCAGTGGCGCCATCTTGGCTCACTGCAACCTCCGCCTCCCAGATTCAAGCAATTCTCCTGCATCAGCCTCCCAAGTAGCTGGGATTACAGGCACCTGCCACCATGCCTAGCTAATTTTTGTATTTTTAGTAGAGATGGAGTTTCACCATATTGGTCAGGCTGGTCTCAAACTCCTGACCTCAGGTGATCCACCTGTCTCGGCCTTCCAAAGTGCTAGGATTACAGGCATGAGCCAACATGCCCTAAATAGGCATAGTTTAAAGCAGAAGATTTAGGTTGGGCATGAGGTGTGAATATGAAATGATGAGATCAGTTTCCTTGTGTGGTACATACAACTGCTGTAAAGGCAATTTCCAAAAAGAAATTACAAGAGGATTTTTTAGGTTCTTTACAAAAGACTTCTTACATCATAGTCAGACCTCATGTATAGGTAATTGATGGCAAAGTAATGATTCAAGTTTTTTGAAGTATATAGTTAAGTTGTTAGCATTATTATTGACAGTTTGTAAGAACAGTGGAATTAAATTTCTTGTTCTGCTCATGTTCTGGCATCTGACAAATTCTTTTTAGCTATAATACTTTTGTTACCTAGTAATAAATGGGCTTGCTGCCCAATATACATAGAGATCAATACCTTGGCCCTAGCTTTTAAGAAAAAATAAATCAGCTTTATTCTGAGTTGACTGGCAAGGAGGTAGTAAGAAATCCATAAATCTGTCTCCCCAAGCTGGGGGCTGAGGGTGGGGATGGAGGCATTATAAGCATAGGGTAATGAGGTGTGATATGATCAGATCTTGCAATATGTTGGAGCTTGGAGGCGTGATCTGACTGGATCCTGCCATGGGGTGATGCCATAGCTCAATCTGATTGGATCCTGGATCCTGCCATGTGGTGTTCACTTCTAATTCTGTCCCCACCCTTCTGTCCAAGTACTTCAGTTCCCCCTGTGGTTACACAGGTGATTCATCTGGGCACGCTCAGGTTATGTGACCTTCAACCTGGGGGACCCATGATAACTGAAAAACAACTCACATCTTTATACATAAAAGTTGAACTGGATTGGTTTGATGTGGTTATACTTTAAGTCCATGCTTACAAAGACTCTATTTGCACTCCCTTTCTGTGAATGCTTACATACATGTATTGGAGTGAACCATAAGAAATAGCCATTTTTGTATGTCAAAAACTGTTGAACATTAGCAATTTCATTCAGTTCAATTTAATATATACTAAATTGTATAATTAGCTGAATAGCTGAAAATTTTTTCAAGAATTATATGAGACCTTTAGAGATCACTAGAATCCTACTAGGGCATTGCAACAGTAAAACTAGAAATTATTTCTCTGCCCTAGGATTTCCAGCTTCTTAAAGCAACATAGCTATTCAAGGAAGAAACCAGCACTTAGAGATTTGAGTTCTGCTGGGCTACCTTCTTAACTTCCTTGCTAAAGTGGGATTCCATAGATAGGAAATAGAGACATGAAGAGAACCCAGTTCCTTTCTCAACTAGGTTTTCCTATTTCTTGAGTGAGGTGCACCCAAGATGAAATTCACATACAAAATGTTGTCAGTATTTTGAATGGTCAATATTTTTCCTGAATGCATGTTAAAAAAAAATAGCAATGTTTTCTGTTTTAAGGTCCTCATAATGAAAAAGTATCTATTGTTTCCACTGTTAAGGAAAAAAATATGAATCAAAACAGCCTCCACAAAGCATAAACATCAATTCTTCCTTTATCTGATTCTGTGAACGTATCACTGAATTGTTTATTTCCTGTATAATTTCCAGAATGTCTGATTGCACCGAAGACAGTGGGTCAAAACAAAAAACACTGGAAAGTCAAGATGCAGCTTTTAACAAGGTTATTTTAGTTCATTCCAACGTGTTGGAGAGTCAGTCAATTTCTATCAGAGAACTTGCTTTAAGCATTTCTGAAATCAGTATTTGAATCCTGTTTAATAGTGACATTTTAAAAGCAGACATTACCCAATAAATGGTTTCTGTAAAAACAAAATATATTTACTGCCCAAGAGTGGCTGTGACTGTGACTTTGATGATCTCCTTCGGGAACTCTTAATAGGAGTCATCCATGTTCTGTCCAAAGAAATAGGAATAAATCATCAGACTTATGGCAATGGAAGAAACAGATCACTTCCTTTGCCTAGAAGCCCTAATTTGGCCAACTGCAACAAAAGCAAAACTATAAAAAGACAAGCAGACTCCAGAGACTGGAAATCAGCTCCTATTGCCCAAATTGATAAACTCATGCAGAAAAATAAACTAAATTCTCTGGCATGTAATTTAGGCACTCTGGTTGGTAGCCTAAAAAACTGTGAATCTAAAGTAGTCAATAAAAATTTAAATATTGTTTTAAATTTGGTTTTGCCAGATGAATGCCCAAATTGGGATATGGATTCTGGTAAAATAGCAATGAAAATGTTCCGGTCTCCAAGTAATCAGCAAAGTCATTGCATACCTAGAAATAATCTAGGGCTCTCCCCCAAATCAGTTTTTCATCTGAAATTTGTGTGCAAGAAGCTTATTAGAATGCTTTTATGAGAATGCACAACCAACGACTCTCTTACAAATAACCCTCTTTCTGATGAAATGTCAGCAGAATGTCAACTGTTCAACGTACTTCAAAATATAGAGGAAGAAGGATTTGGTTATTGCAGGAAAACAATGAATCAATTTTGGAGGCGGGGCCTGGTAGGAGGTGTTTAGATCATGGGGGAGGATCACTCATGAATAGCTTAGTGTTGTCCTCAGGTTAGCGAGAGAGTTCTCACAAGATCTGTTAAAAGTGTATGGCATCTCCCCCTCTCTCTTGTTCATGCTCTCCCCATGTAAGATGCCTGTTCCCCCTTTGCCTTCCATCAAGATTGTAAGCATTCTGAAGCCCTCCCCAGAAGCAGATGCTGACACCATTCTTGTACTGTCTGCCGAAACATAAGCCAACCAAAACTCTTTTCTTTGTAAATTAATCAGCCTCAAGTATTTCTTTACAGCAATGCAAAAATGACCTAATACAAGAACTTTTGGAAAATCTGGAGGAAATCAATCAAGAATACATGATTAGTTTTATTTCCCATAGTTTCGTAAAATCCTTAATGGAAAAACAGTCACACCATGTCCAGCAACCTCTAAGATGTCCATCCTTTGCATTCTTTGCATATAGGAAAAGGAGACTTTCTAATTTCCCAAAAGCAAAAAGTCCAGAATTAAAAGAATCAAGATAGGGAAAAGGCTCTATAAGTTTCATGAGTTATGACAGCAAGCCTTTGAAGGCGGCATTGGATACTCTCAGAGCTATCTGTTCCAAAATAGAAGCCCCATTTGGTAAGCAACTTCCAAGAAAACCCTCTTGTCTACCTCCTCTTTGGAGACCAGGAAAAAAGCAATAAATGTAGCAGCCATTCATAGCATGCAACATCTAGGAGGCATGAACACAGGAGTTTACTCTGCCACATTTTTGGAGGAAATAATTGTAGGCATTTTTCTTAATCTCTATACTTCATTTTGGGGAAAAATATAAGTATCACTGAGGCCCAGTTCAATGAGGTGAGTATATTAGGTGTTTACTCCATGGTAAGAGAGTTTAATAATGCTTAAGTCACTGTTTTATAGGGTGTTGAAGAAATGATATGTTTCCAACTAGTCTACAGCCTGGCCAACATGGTGAAACCCCATCTCTACTAAAAATACAAAAATTGGCTGAGCATGGTGGTGTGTGCCTGTAGTCCCATCTACTCGGGAGGCTGAGGCAGGAGAATCGCTTGAACCTGGGAGGTGGAGGTTGCAGTGAGCTGAGATC
>NW_012103576.1:2850269-2869502 GCF_000951045.1 Mandrillus leucophaeus
CAAAAAAAAAAAAAAAAAAAAAAAAAAAAAAAAAAAGCTCATAAGATTGTTGACTCAGTTTATAACGATGCTTTATGGGAATATAAATTGCAAGTGACTTGTGGTAATCATGTGGCACACACTATCATCCCAGTAGCAGAGCAGATAACTAATGGCATATTGATAGAGATTTTAGACTAGCAACTCCCATTGTGTTTTGTAGAAAGGTTCATGCCTAATTCATATTACTCTCCCAAAGCTGAAAATATACTGCAGAAATTTCAGAATAACCTGAAATAACTTAATTACCAAGTTCAACATTCAACATGCTACATTACCATGTTATCACACTCATTTTGGAAGATGTCATCAGGAGGCTATTATCTCCACTCATTTCTCTATCCAGCAAGACTTCATGCTTGTGAAGGAACTATTTAATGACTTCAGATTTTAATGATAAATCCACCTGTATAATAAATAAAGTTATGTTAGCCATTTTCAAAGCATAAGGTTTGGCTTACTAAATATGATCGTCAGTATCTATGTATAGAAAAAAACTTCCAAAATATAGTGGAATCTGTTTATGATAATATTTTGCAGATGTTTGGCTCTCTTGTGTCAATACAGAAAAGTTACAGTAGGCCAAAGCCAAATTATGGTTGACCAGACAGCCAGTCTTACTAGTCAAGATTATTGAAAATCATTCAATCCTTTTTGTGTGGAGAGGGCTTACCTTGTCCAAAGGCTCCATTGGATGAAATATCCAATTTGGTTAAAGAGGCTCTCAGTGAAGTCACAGAGTCACGCAGACCCCAGAAGACCCCATCACCACTGGCTATAGGTTTTTACCCTCACACATTTGTAGGAAAAATTGTTGTAAGGCTTTTATCAAAGGTCTTCAACCTGAGCTATAACACTGAGCATGAACTGGATAAAATGATCCAAAAATAGTAAATTCAATAAATAACAATTTCAACAAAGCTAAAATTTGCATCTTTTGTGATTACCAAGAGCAGTCCTCTCCCATTGTAGATACAGACACTGTGGATGAACCTATCAATTCAGCTTATAAGAATGTTCTGAAACAGCATGGGCTGGCCCTTGAGGTTGATAATAAAGAACTCAAAGACAGCGATATTTTTGCATAAGATGTTACCAGAAATACAGTGACATTTTTGCAGAAGATATTACCAAAAAGACAGTAATATTTTTGCAGAAGATATTACCAATTTAATTGTGGCAGTTATTTGTGTTTATCTTTTTCGTCAACTGTTTTCTGGGGATTTGTCAGCTTCCTATGCTACTTTAGCAACAGAGAATATTACTCAGAACATCTTTAGTGCCATTAGTAAATCTACGAAGTCAAGGCAGCATTTATCTCTGTATAACACCTTACTGCCATACACATTTTTAGAAGACATAATCAAAGCACTGTTATCCAGAATATTTTCTTCTGCATGTAACTTGCTTCCATGCAGTGATATTCCAGATCAGGAATAAATTTCAATGAAATCTCCAAAACTAATTAGTGATACTAAGATGAAAATTTTCCAACATGGAATTAGAGTTTCAAAAGATGGAGAAGAAACCAACTCTGTTTATTCAGAGGATGATGCTCAGCATCTCATTGATTCAGTATTTAGAAATATTTTGTAAAACTCTGGGTCTCAGGAAGCAGCTGAACATGATATCACAAGCAGTAACAATGTTTCTATTGATAGAATGGCAGATTTTATCATTAGAAATATCTGTCGACATCTTTATCCATTTGTATATGGAAATTTATTACTTCCTTCATAATATACATATTTTGATGAGGCAAGAAGGCAACAGTTTTTCTACTGGTGTTTACTTCTCAGACTTCTTGGAAGACATGATCTCTGGAGTTTTAAGCAAAATGTTCCATAGAGTGTTAGGCATTGTGCAAACAAAATAAGTAAGAGATTCAGAAAAAGAACTTTTGGAGACAGCTGAAGTAATAATATATTTGATAACAGAAGAATTTTCAAAAGTCCAGGTTAGCATCCTAGAAAATACTAAGGAACAATTGTGTTTGCCCCCAGTAGATATGTAATTGTCAAAATTTCTGATGTGGTAAATAACAAAGTTTTACAAGGATATGAACAGGAACAACTAACTACCTGATAAAGATTTTCTCAGTGACACAAAGACATTGGCTGAGAGGGTAACTAAAATTATCCTGGCTGAAGTTTCTGATTTCCAAATTCATCCAGATGTCATACCAAAACTGCCTTTTAAATCATATTCAAGGCTGGGTGCCGTGGCTCACGCCTGCAATCCTAGCACTTTGGGAGGCCAAGGTGGGTGGATGGCTTGAGGCCAGGAGTTCGAGACCAGCCTTGGCAACATGGCGAAAGACCTGTCTCTACTAAAAATACAAAAATTAACCGGACGTGGTGGTGCATATCTGTGGTCCCAGCTAGTCTGGGAGGCTGAGGTGGGAGGATTGCTTGAGTCCAGAAGGCAGAGGCTGTGGTGAGTCGAGAAGGCACCACTGCATTCCAGCCAGGGTGACAGGAGACTCTGTCTTTAAAAAAAAAAAAAAAATCATATTCAAAACTCAATGCTGATGATTTGGTAAAGAGAGTTCACTATGATATTAGTAAATAAATATTCTGAAGATAGATGTGTACAACATATACCACTGTATTATCATGTACACATTCAGAAAAAATAGTCACTCAAGTTTTATCTCAGATAAGTTTATTGGACTTCAGTACAGAAGACCCAGAACTTTCATGATGAGACTTCAGTAAGTCATGAGACTGACTGATGAAATCATGTCAATAATTTCTAAACACACAATATGCTTTATTAAATATGGAAATGAAAAACAAAATGTGATTTCAGAAAATGATGCTCAGGCTATGGTTGATGCCATTTATAGTGATATTTCTCATTCAAATCTATACCAGTCTCTTACAAAAGATAAAAACACATAAGTAATATACCTGTTACAAAAATAGCAAGTTATATAATAAAAGAAATATTTAACCATCATATTCAGTCATTTTTATCTGGAGATAAAACTTTTTCTTTATACTGTTGATCAAACTCATAATCAAAGAGCAAGAGATCCTAAACAAAGAGACTTGTCCTTCATTGTGAATTCAGCTGCTTTTCGGAGGAAGTAATTTCTGGGCTTTTATGCAAAATCTTTTATGTATTCTCACATAATATCTGGTGGCCAGAATCCACATAAAGCAAAAGCCAACATTACTGATATTGTAACAACATTAGTAAAATCAACTGTGCTGAAGTTCACCACATCACGAATTTTATGTACAGACAAGTAGGATGAAAATCTGTATTTTTCAGAAGAATATAAAGAAACAGCCCAAAAAATGTCATCAACCTAATTTATGAAAAATATTCAATGATTATGTCTCTGATTCATATATATAGGGCTATACAAAATGATGTCATTGGTTTTGGATGAAAAACATCACTTGCTATAAGAATAAATTTATGATTATCAGGTAGAGTTGTTAGTTTCAGGAAAATTATTAATGTCTTCTTACTGCACTCTCCAAGATAAGACTATCATCAGAAACGTACTCAACATCATCAATGATGATAACCATCTCTTGCCTTCATGCATCTCTGTTTTGCTTCATTCTCTTTTAGAAGACATGATTTACGTGCTTCCAGCATGTATATTCCCTTTATCTGAGAGAAATTGGACTAAAAGAGGGAGAGGTGCCGCCAAAGTATGAGTTTGTTGATGCAGTTTCAGAACTGACTGGTGAAATTAGAAATTTCTGAACGTGAGATTAGACTTGTCCTTGCAGAGGAGCACACAGAAAGCATGTAATTAGGGGCAATTGAGAACTTCTTTGATTTCATATATAACAACATTATGAAAAAAAATAAATTCCAAGCTGAAGCATAGAACAATACATGCAAAAAGAAGGCTCATTCCTTGAGAGAATAGCTGGTTTTATTATGAAGGAAATTATAGATCACCATGTGCAGACATTTTTATGTGATGAAGAAGCATCTTCCAGCGACTCACATGAAAATGACCATGTCACTGAATTCTTGAATCCTGCTAATGAAAAAGCACTGTCCCTACCACAGTCTTCTGTGTATTCTGCTACATTTCTGGAAGATGTTATCATTGACCTTGTTCGCAAGTTTTATACTCTCCAAAGTATTTCTGAAAATGCTAAGGACAAAGAAATATCGGGATAAAACCTCGTGGGCATGCTATAAATTTTACAAATGACCCAATTGGGAGAATTTAGGAAAAGTGAAATTAAAATTCTAATAAATGCTGAAGAAATGTTTTTTTTCCACCAATGGATAAAGAGACAGTTGATAAAGTGTCTGATTCTGTGTATGATGAAGTCGTAGAAATATATGGATCTAACAATATTGGGAAAAAAGACAGAAGTAACATTGTTATAGAGTTTATTGCTACTTTAGCCAAAAAGGTGATCTCTGCTTTCAAACTTCAACTGTTTTATTCAGGAGACTGGTCTTCCACCTTCTTTTCATTTGTAGATGTGGATAACATTATCCAAAGAATTCAACGCCTGCCATATAAAACCTTTAAAAAGATAAATGGAAGTTTAAAGGGGAACTCTATTAGTTCATTCTTACACTGTTATAAAGAAGTATGTGAAACTGGGTGATTTATGAAGAAAAGAGGTTTAATTGGCCCATGGTTCTGCAGGCTGTGAAGGAAGCATTGTGCCAGCATATGCTTCTGGGGAGGCCTCAGGGAGCTTTTATTCATTCCTTCAAGCGGAAGGCAAAGCAGGAGCAGGCATCTTATATGGCAGGAGCAGGAGCAAAGGGGCTAGGGGGAGGGAGGTGCTTCACACTTTTAAACAACCAGATCTCACGAGAACTCTATCACGAGAACAGCACCAAAGGGTTGGTGCTAAACCAATCATGAGAACTCTGCCCCTATGATCCAAAGAATTCAAAGATGATCCAATTCCAAAGATGGGGCCCACCGGGTCCCATCTCCAACACTGGGGATTACAATTCGACATGAAATTTGGGCAGGGACACATATCCAAACCATATCAAGAATCCAATTTGTTCAGCCATCTACATCAGGCCTGAAAAAAAAAAAAAGGACACTTTGGAAATAGGTAGATAAGTATTTAATTAAAAGGAAGGTTTCAAAAAGAAGGAGACATCAATGAAAAAAGGCACCATTCATGAGCCAATATGTACCACTATAACTAGCATTATGAGCAGCAAAGTAACTACCCTAGCATTAGGGTTAGCTGGAGGTGTGGTGGATAAAAAGAAAGAGGAGTATAAGAAAGGGCGAAGTTCAATTAGAGAAGATAGTAGAAAGGTATCAAAAGTTATTTCAACAACTTTTCCAGATTTGATTATAGCACATACAAAGGATGAAATCAAGAAGAAAGACAATTCAGCTAGAAAAAGAGCTAGATAAGAAGGTATACCAACATTTTTCACCAGGTACCAATAACACAAAACACAAGAACATTGGACTGGAACTAGATATTAAAATAGATGATAAGAAGGAAGAGTGATAAAAAAAAGAGAAAGTTCATTAGAAAAAGGGAACGTACCTCTTAAATTACCATCTCTGAAAATCAAGGTGAAAAATAGATCCAAGAGAAGAGAGATTCTCCAGCTTAAAGAGTTACAGATAAGCAAATCTTGCATTCTGAACATGTCCAAAATGTCACTGACAGCGTTTACAGAGATATTTAGAAATATCTTCTTTTTAAGGACAAATAGGTGATTCAGAATCCCAAAGACCCTAGAAGATGATGCAGCAGATGTAACTCAGGTGGATGGTAATCTGCACAGCCTGCTTCAACAAATTCAGCTAACCAAAATGTTCGTGCAACTGAGGAAGAGAATGATAAAAGTAAAGATAAAGAAATTAAAAGTAAACCTAGTAAACCAGACAGTTCTCAAAACCCACCAGAAAATAACCCTGGGATTTTGTCAGCCAAATTTTTAGAAGAAGTTATCTCTGAAATAGTTAACAAATTGATTTTTCTTCCTCACCGGACACAGATGATGCATGTTGAAATGTAACCAGTGATGTAAATCAAGATGAGCTCTATGAGGCAGCTATGAAACCGATTGATTCCGTGTTAAAGGAGTTTTCAGATGCGCAAATTAAAGTGTTAAACCCAGATCAGGGAAATCCTCCCTTCCTATCTGCAGATAAAGTTACATCAGTTCATAAAGTACCTCTCAGGCAGAAAGAACCATCTGTGGATAAAGCACCACCCAAGATAAAAAATGATAATTCTAGATAAAACACCATCCACGCATAGAATGCCACTTGCAACTAAAACACCTCCTTCAGATGAGGTACTTTTAATGGCTAACACACAACCAATTGATAAAATACTGGTCAATATGATTATTTGCTCGTCTGTATGCAATATTTTGCAGGAATACAGAAGGCAGGACTCCATTTGTAAGGACATAACAGTAACAGTGAAAATTTAGCACAAGGCTAGTTAATGCAGTAATATGAGAAGTTTCTCAGCATCAGCTAACCTTGTTACTTTGTGGTGAGGTTCCAGCTTCAGTATGTTTGCCTCTCGAATCTAGAGAGTTCATTTAAAAGGTCGAAAAGGTGTCCCAAACAGCCTGCAAAGAATGTCAGGCATCATGGCCATGTACCACAATGCTGCCTTGTGAATTTTTAGAGTATAATTTCTTATCTTCTATCAAAAATCTCCTCGACAGTAGCCAACACTACAACAGAAATATCTGAGGATAATTTGTATACAGAACTGGATTACCTTCAAATGAAGTAAGTTCAATTATGAGAGCAGTCTCCAAAGATGAATATATGATTGATTATACAGGATGTACAATCCTTACATCCTAATGATGATGAAGTTATTCAATTAGTGGTTCAGACTATTTAAAATAATCTCCTGCCACAATTTGGATTTCATGAAAGCATAAAAAATTGTGTCACCAGTGGCTGCAGAATACTTTCAGAAATCAATTTAGTTGTACAGAAAGTGGCTGGCAATCAGCTGCTGACCTATTTTTCTGGAGAGCTAACTTCATATAAGTGTACAGAAGTTGACAGGGTTGTTGAAAATATGCTTAAACATGTTGTCTAAACCACAGGAGTCCCCATAGTCGGCCATCACATGCTTACAAACTGCCTTTTAACATAATAGAAGACATTGCCGTACATTTTTTTACCAAAGCTTTTATCTATGTTTCCAAAGTGGATAAAAAACAAAAAACAAGTCTCTGAATGCTGAAATGCAAAAACTAACCTCAAAAATCATACATTAACTTCAAAAATATGTGTCTAAAAGTCAGATTAGTCATACCACAGGCTAAAGAGTCACCCACCCTGTCTTTAGCAGACAGTTGAACTATTGAAAAAGTAGTTATTCTGCTTATAACAGTGTTTTAAAACACCCTGGGTCATATTTCAGTATAGAAAGATTTAATGGGTAAGAACAATGTTCTTGCTGGGCGCGGTGGCCCACACCTGTAATCCCAGCACTTTGGGAGGCCAAGGCCGGTGAATCACTTGAGGCCAGGAGTTCAAAACCAGCCTGGCCAATATGGCGAAACCTCATCGCTTCTACAAATACAAAAATTAGCTGTGCATGGTGGCACACGCCTGTAGTCCCAGCTACCCAGGAGACTGAGGCAAGAGAATCACTTGAACCCAAGTGGTGGAGGTTGCAGTGAGCCAAGATAGTGCCACTGCACTCCTGCCTGGGTGACAGAGCAAGTCTCTGGTCTCAAAAAAAAAAAGAAAAATTATCGATTTTTAATGGTAAAGGAAACTTCCCATTTTACCCTCAAGTGGAGGAAGAAGCATCAAATTCAGAATTAGTTCTGGAAACTGTCAAAATTCTCGAAAACATGGTTAAGATTATTGATGTCCTTAAGTCAAAGAAAAAGTCTTCACCCAGAAAAGATGCTGTGTTTAATGCCATGATTTTAGAGAGAATGTTGACCTTGTTCCTGGTTAGACTACTTAAGTTGCCAAGGGCCTCAAGCAAAGATGCTAAAACTTATCAAAGCCTGAGTTAAATAAAATCGCATCTCAATTAAGAAAATCCATGACATCTGAAATTTCCAGAGAAAACATTAGTGTTATAGCTGCTAATCCTGAAGAATGCTTTTATAAGTCCAGAAAGTACAGAAATTATTTCTCAGGTTATTGATTCTGCTTATAATCATGTACTACAACAATCTGGAACACAGAAACAACTTTATTATAATATTAAACGTACAAACAACTTCTTCCCTTATAAGGTGGCTTCTTTGATTATTAGTAAAGTTTTAAATTGTCCAGTAGAAACAATTCACTCAAAAGATTCATGTGCTGATCTCTTTAGTGATCTGGACATTGGTCGAATTGTTGAAAAGGTATGTGTGGGCCGGGCGCGGTGGCTCATGCCTGTAATCCCAGCACTTTGGGAGGCCGAGGCGGGCGGATCACGAGGTTAAGAGATCGAGACCTTCCTGGCTAACACGGTGAAACCCCGTCTCTACTAAAAAGACAAAAAATTAGCCGGGCATGGTGGCGAGCGCCTGTGGTCCCAGTTACTCGGGAGGCTGAGACAGAAGAATGGCATGAACCCGGGAGGCGGAGCTTGCAGTGAGCCGAGATCGGGCCACTGCACTCCTGCCTGGGAGATAGAGCGAGACTCCATCTCAAAAAGAAAAAAAAAAGAAAAGAAAAGGTGTGTGAGCATGCTGTTAAAATACAGCCTGAGCTACAGAAAAAAAAAAAAGTTAGATTAAGATTTAACTGAAGAGAAACATCTAATTAAAATGATTCTTCACTGTAGGAAACAACCAATCAATATCGATCCAGACATTGTTGCAGAACACCTAGGAGTTATTTCTATAAAAACGCAGCCTACTGAGAAAATGCAGATGGAGTGTTTAGCTAGAACTAGACACAGCATAGAAGCACTGAGAAGAGCGTCAATAAGTGGGAGGAGTCACTTAGACTCCTCTGCTGCAGAAAGGAGGAAGAAGGACAAACTTATTGGATAAGACAGGATGACTGAATGTGCAACTGTTAGAAGTAAGTGCATAAGGCAGTGTTGAAAAGAAGCGAGTGGCTAGTGAGACCTTGTTGTCCTCCTGTGACTTTCTTCCTCAGGTAGGTCTACTGAATGCATTTGTCAAATATGGTCAGTTTGCTCCTGCTCAGCTCAGTAGACTTGGATGCTCTTGATTCATCCAGTACAATCCTCTGCTTTCCTGGCACTTACCCCATCAGCCCTGTGGCTCAGTGTAAAGGTGTCAAGCTAGTTTTTAGTGAACTGTCATTTCTTGAAGAAAGGGAACAGGGATATACCCTTGACAGCAAACCAGAGTGACTGGAATTATAGTCCTCATTTATCAACTCAGAAGAAATGCAGTCTTTTACAATTCCCATAGTTCTTTTTTTATGGATATGCATTATTATTGTACTATACAGGTGCACAAGGGCCAGTTAGAGCATCAGCTCAACCAACTCTACTGGTCATTTATATCCTCAAACTTAAGGCTCCACAGTAGTATTGTTTTTACTTAGCAATATTTATCAACAAACATTAGACTGCAAGCTATTTAGATATCATTCTTCTTATTTCACTTTTACTGTGTAGGAGTTTGTCTGGAGATGGAGCTATAGTGATCCAACCCCATGTTCTCATTTAATACCAAAGCCCCTTGGTATAAATGAGCCTCTTGCACTGATGGTGAGCTTTCACACTAGGGATATAGCTTGTGGCTTAAAAACTGCCTAGGAGCATGTTTTCCTTAGCATTATTTTCCAACCAATTGAATTAAGTCTCAGAGCCAGTAAATACATTGATGGGTACTTATTTTTAGTCCCAAATACTGAGATTGTAATGGGCTGGGACATCAATGTAATCTCCTTGGTCTTTAGTTTCTTGGACCAGATGACGGTCCTTTCCAGCTCAGAAATATCCTTTTCTCTCTGGGTTTTCAAAATTAGATTAGCATTTACATGGTAGACTTCATTTATATATGAGTAGTTCCTTGGGCACATGACCTGTGTAACTAAACTGTAAAACATTACCCCCAAGTCAATGATGAATCATTTGCAGACATATCTGTCACAGTTCTTATTCTTGGTTGCCTGCTCTCTTCACTTTCATCTTTTATCAGCACTTTAACCATCTCTTTATAGCCCAGAGAAAATTGGAAGATAATATTTAATCCAAAACAACTATCCCTCCTACTCTAAATGGGAGCAAAAGCTGTCTTAGGAAAGTTAGACATAGGCAGCCCAGCCAAGACAGACACTGTGCAACGATCTGGATAGCAAGACCATCCATCCCCAGCATAGGGCTGGGAATTGTAGAAAGAACAATAAGTGAGTTTAGGAAACTCAGACAACTCCTAGACTACTCCTCAGTCAGGAAATCCACTCGCAGGGCTTCATTTGCTATTTTAAGATATCAAAACATTGCAACACAGGCCACAAGGACTGCAACTTTTATGCGATTCCTAGTGCTGAACTGGGCCCAGAGACAGTAGACAGGGGGACATGTGACCTACCTACTGAGACACTTGCTGGGGCAGTTAAGGGAGTGCTGCCACCACCTCACCTCTAACCCCAGGCTGCATGCACAGCTCACAGCTCTACAAGAGACCTTTTCCTACCACTTGAGGAGAGAAGGAAGAGTGGGGAGGACTTTGTTTTGCCTCTTGGATACCAGCCAGCCTTAGGGCACTGGTCAGAGTTGCCAGGCCCTTTTTCCAGGCTCTAGCTCCTGGATGACGACATTTCTAGACTTATCCTGGGCCAGAAGGGAATCTGCTACCTTGAAGGGAAGGACTCAGTCCTAGAAAGATTTGTCACCTGCTAACTGAAGGGCCCTTGGGCCCTGAATAACCAGCAGCAATACCCAGAAACTATGTTGAGGGCCTTGGGTGACCCTCTGAGATTTGCTGGCTTCAGGTGAGACTGTGCATATATATTTTCAGCTATGGTGGCTATGGTGGCTATGGAGAGCTAAGGCTCTCCTTCTGCTTGAGAAAAGCACAGGTAAAAGTAAAGGGAACTTTGTCTTGCACCTTAGGTACTGGCACAGCCATAGGGGGTGGTGCACCAAGCAGGCTCTTGGGGTGCCCAATTCCAAAACTTGGTTCTTAGATGGCATTTCTGGACATGTCATGGGCCAGAGGGGAGCCTATTTCCCTGAAGGGTGAGTTCCAGGCCAGGCAGCATTCATGATAGGCTGACTCAAGAGCCCTCGGACCTTAAGGGAACATTGGCAGTAGTCTGGCAGTACTCCCCAGGGACCTGTGGTGGCAGTGGCCATGGGGTGAGGTTCCTCTGCCTTTGGAAAGGGGAGGGAAGAGTGGGAAGGACTGTGTCTTGTGGTTTGAGTGCCAGCTCAGTCACAGTACAGTAGAATGCCAGGTAGACTTCTAAAGTTTTTGACTCTATGTGAGAAACAAACTCACCCGTCCAAACCCAAAGAATGGACTCAGAGACCCAGAGAACAGCAAAAGTAAGACTTTCAATGATGGTCTTCCAATATCGGGTGTCTTAAAGCATTCAAAAAAAATTAAAATAACATCAACCATCTTCTCCGACCACAGTGGAATAAAACTAGAAATTAATAACATGAGGAATTTTAGAAACTATGCAAACACATGGAAATTAAACAATATGCTCCTGAATGACCAGTGGGTCAATGAAAAAATCAAGAAAGAAATTTTAAAAATTCTTGAAACAAATGATAATGGAAACATAACATACCAAAACCTATGGGATACAATGAAAGTACTAGTAAGAGAGCAGTTTATAGCTATAAAAGCCTACATCAAGAAAGAGAGAAAACTTCAAATAAATAATCTAATGTTAAGAACTAGAAAAGCAAGAACCCAAACTGAACCCAAAATTAGTAGAAGAAAAGAAATACTAAAGATCAGAGCAGGAATAAGTTAATTTGAAATGAAGAAAACAATACAAAAGATCAATAAAAAAGAAAGGTCAGTTTTTTGAAAAGATAAACAAAATTGGCAAACCTTTAGCCAGACTAGTTAAGAAAAACACAGGGATTAAAAATAAATAAAATCAGAGATGAAAGAGGAGACATTACAACTGATACTGCAGAAACCCAAAGGATCATTAGTGGATAGTAAGAGTAACTGTAGGCCAATAAATTGGAAAACCTAGAAGAAATGGATAAATTCCTAAACATATATAACATTCCAAGATTGAGCCAAGGGGAAATCTAAAACCCAAACACATCAATAACAAGTAATAAGATTGAAGCCATAATAAAAAGTCTTCCAGTAAAGAAAAGCCCAGGACCCAATGGTTTTACTAATGAATTCTACCAAACATTTCAAGAACTAATACCAGTCCTCCTCAAACTATTCCAAAAAATAGAGGAGGAGGAACTACTTCCAAACTCACTCTATGAGGACCATACTTCCCTGATACCAAAACCAGAGAAAGATACTCAAAAAAGAAAACCATAGGCCAATATCTCTGATGATTATTAATACAAAAATCCTCAACAAAATACTAGCAAAACAAATTCAACAATACGTTAAAAAGATCATTCATCATGACCAAGTGGGATTTATCCCAGGGATGTAAGGATGGTTCAATATATGTAAATCAATCAGTGTGATATATCACATCAACAGAATGAAGGACAGAAATTATTGGATCACTTCAATTGATGCTGAAAAAGCATTTGATAAAATTCAACATCCCTTCATGATAAAAACTCTCAAAAATTGGGTATAGAAGGAACATATCTCAAGTTATAAAAGCCATATATGACAGACTCACAGTTAGTATCACAGTAAATGAGGAAAAATGGGAAGCCTTTCCTCTAAGATCTGGAACACAACAAGAATGCCCACTTTCTCCACTGTTACTTGACATAGTACTGGAAGTGCTAGCCAGAGTAATTGGACAAGAGAAAGAAATAAAGTGCATCCAAATTGGAATAAAAGAAGTCAAATTATCCTTGTTTGCAGATAATATGATCTTATATTTGGAAAAATCTAAAGATTCCACACAAAAAAACCTATTAGAACACATAAACAAATTCAGTAAGTCTCAGGACACAAAATCAACATACAAAAATCAGTAGCATTTCCATATGCCAACAATAAACAATCTGAAAAAGAAATCAAGAAATTAATCCCATCTACAATAGCCACAAATAAAATTAAATACCTAGAAAATAACTTAACCAAAGAAGTGAAAGACCTCTATAATGAAAACTATAAAACACTGATTAAAGAAATTGAAATGGACAGCAAGAAATTGGAAGATATTCCATGTTCATGAATTGGAAGAATTAATATTGTTAAAATGTCCATACTACCCAAAGCAATGTACAGATTTGATGCAATCTCTATTAAAATACCAATGATATTCTTCACAGAAATAGATAAAACAATCCTAAAGTGTATATAGAATAACAAGAGGCCCCGAATAGCCAAGGCTATCCTAAGCAAAAAGAATAAAACTGGAAGAATCATATTACCTGACTTCAAATTATATTACAGAGCTATAGTAACCAAAACAGTATGGCACTGGCATAAAAACACACACATAGACCAATGGAACAGAATACAGAACCCGGAAACAAATACACAAACCTACAGTGAACTCATTTTCAACAAAGGTGCCAAGAACATACACTGGGGAAAAGATAGTCTCTTCAATAAATGGTGCTGGGAAAATTGGATATCCATATGCAGAAGAATGAAACTAAACCCCTATCTCTCACCATATACAAAAATAAAATCAAAATGGATCAAATACTTAAATCTAAGGCCTCAGATCATAAAACTACTACAAGAAAACTTTGGGGGAAAATCTCTAGGACATCAGTCTGAGCAGAAATGTACTGAGTAATACCCCACAAGCACAGGCAACCAAAAGAAAACTGGACAAATGGGATCACATCAAGTTAAAAAGCTTCTGCACAGCAAAGGATACAATCAACAAAGTGATGAGACAACTCATAGAATGGGAGAAAATATTTGCAAAACACCCATATGACAAGGGATTAATAACCAGAATATGCAAAGACCTCAAACAATTCTATAGGAAAAAAACCTAATCATCTGATCAAAAAAATGGGCAAAAGATCTGAACAGATCTTTCTCAAAAGAAAACATACACAAATAGCAAACAGGCATATGAGAAGGTCCTCCACATCACTAATCATCAGAGAAGTGCAAATCAAAACTACAACAAGATATCATCTCACTCCAGTTAAAATGACTTATATCCAAAAGACAGGCATCCAAGGATGTGGAGAAAAGGGAACCCTCATACACTGTTGGTGGGAATGTAAGTTAGTACAATCACTATGGAGAACAGTTTGGTGGTTCCTCAAAACACTAAAAATGGAGCTACCATATGACCCAGTAACCTCACTATATGCAAAAGAAAGGAAATCAGTATATCAAAGAGATGATATCTGCACTCTCTTGTCGATTGTGGCATTATTCACAAAAGCTAAGATATGGAAGCACCCTAAATGTCCATCAACAGATGAATGGATAAAGAATATGTGGTTCACCCATTAAAAAATGGGCAAAGGACATGAACAGGCACTTCTCAAAAGAAGACATAAAAGCAGCCAACAAGCATATGAAAAAATGCTCAGCATCACTTATCATTAGAGAAATGTAAGTGAAAACCACAATGAGATACCATCCCACACCAGTCAGAATGGCTATTATTGAAAAGTCAAAAAATAACAGATGCTGGCAAGGTTGTAGAGAAAAAGGAACACTTCTACACTGCCGGTGGGAATGTAGATTAGTTCAGCCAGTGTGAAAAGCAGTTTGACAATTTCTGAAAGAACTTAAAACAGAACTACCATTTGACCCAGCAATCACATGATTGGGTATATACCCAAAGGAATATAAATTGTTCTACCATAAAGACACATGCACACATATGTCCATCGCAGCACTATTCAAAATAACAAAGACATGGAATCAGCCTAAATGCCCATCAATGGTAGACTGGATGAAAAAAAAAAAGTGTGGTACGTATACACTGTGAAATACTATGCAGCCATAAGGAAGAATAAAATTGTGTCCTTTGCAGCAACAAAGATGTAGTTGGAGGCTATTATCCTAGCGAATTAATGTGAGAAAAGAAAACCGAATACCGCATGTTCTCACTTATAAGTGGGAGCAAAACACTGAGTACACACAGACACAAAGAAGAGAACAATAGACACCAGGGCCTACTCGAGGGTGGAGGGTGAGAGGAGGATGAGGATCAAAAAACTAACCACTGGGTACTGTGCTTATTACCTGAGTCATGAAAGAATCTGTACACCAAACCCATGACACACACAATTTACCGATGTAACAAACCTGCACATGTACCCACCTGAATCTAAAGTAAAAGTTAGAATGTAAAAAAAAGAAAAGAAAATTAATTTTTTTTTTTTTTTTTTTTGAGACAGAGTCTTGCTCTGTCACCCAGGCTGTAGCACAGTGGCGTGATCTCGGCTCACTGCAACCTCTGCCTCCTGGGTTCAAGTGATTCTCCTGCCTCAGCCTCCCAAGCAGCCGGGACTACAGGCACGTGCCACCACACTTGACTAATTTTTGTATTTTTAGTAGAGACCGGGTTTCATCACGTTGGCCAGGCTGGTCTTGAACTCCTGACCTCAAGTGATCTGCCTACCTCGGCCTCCCAAAGTGCTGGGATTACAGACACGAGCCACCACACCCAGCCAAGAAAGTTAAATTTAAAATTTTTCACTTAAGACAAAAAGAGAAAGGCAATGTGGTTCATATACACAATTGTCCACTATTCAGCCATAAAAAGGAATGAGAGCCTGTCATTTGCAACAACATGTATTGAACTGGATTTCATTATGTTAAGTGAAGTAAACCAGCCACAGAAAAACAAATTTCACATGTTTTCACTTATTTGTGGACGCTAAAAATTAATGGAATTTAACTTATGGAGATATAGAGTAGAACAATGGTTACCAGAAACCACAAATGTTAGTGTGGAAGGGTGAGGAAGGGGTATGGCTAATGAATACAAAAATAAAGCTAGATAGAATGAGTAAGATCTAGGATTCAATAGTATAACAGAGTGACTACAGTCAACAATAATTTAGTGTACATTTTAAAATAACTAAAAGATGACCGGGCATGGTGGCTCATGCCTGTAATCCCAGCACTTTGGGAGGCCTAGGTGAGTGGATCACTTGAGGTCAGGAATTCGAGACCAGCCTGGCCAACATAATGAAACCCTGTCTCTACTAAAAACATAAAAATTAGCCAGGCGTGGTAGCATGCGCCTGTAATCCCAGCTACTCGGGAGGTTGAGGCAGAGGAATCATTTGAACCCTGGAGGCAGAGGTTGCAGTGAGCCGAGATCGCGCCGTTGCACTCCAGCCTAGGTGACAGAGCTGGACTCTGTCTCAAAAACTAATTAATTAATTAAATAACTAAAAGAGTATACATGGATAATTTGTAACACAAAGAAAGGATAAATGCTTGAGGGCAATGGATACCCCATTTACCCTGATGTGATTATTACACATTGTATAACTGTATCAAAGATATCAATATCTCATGTACCCCATAAATACATACACCTGCTATTAACTCACGAAAATTAAAATTAACAAAATAGCCATTCTGACTGATGTGAGATGGTATCTCATTGTGATTTTGATTTGCATTTCTCTAACAGGATCAATTATACCCAACCTCAGCATCATACAATATACCAATATAGCAAACCAGCATATGTGCCCCCTGAACCTAAAATAAAAGTTCAAATTTTAAAAAATTTTTAAAAATAAAAAATAAGACTAAACAAAAGTCAATGTAGCAATGATTTTCACTTGATTTGAGAACTCAGACACATCATTCCAGGTTTGCTTCTATATGCATAATGACTTTGGCAGATTTTTCTTTGGCTTAAGCAGTATCCCTTCATGTGTAAAATGCATTGAAAAATGAAATATCTTTTACCTTTCATATTTAGTGGTGGTGATGCTCATTCCCCAGATCCAAGTGCCAAAGTAACAGAAGACTGGATTGACTTATTTTTCTTCATTTAAATTAGATAGTGTTTAAAGGGAGACTTTGTTCATTACATTGATGAATCTTCCTGTTGTCATACCTGAAGTTAATACTGGGTTTTCCAGTAGATTGACCTACTTTGGGGGAGTACTGCATCAGTTAACTAACTAACAGGAACCAATTAGTTTGCTTTGTCTGAGTCACTGCTGAGATTTTATTAATGATTTGAGTGTACAGTACCTGATGTGATATGAGTTTACAATTACTGTGCTTCTCTGAGAACTATCTAGAAAATAAGGGTTTATCACATTGGTCGTTTATATGGGGACCAGAGCCAATGCTACTAGGATTTAATCATCTTTTTAAGAGTGTATATTTGCCTTATATAACTAGCTTTGCCCTACTAAAATATGTAAAAAAGCTTTTAAAGCTAAAGATTAAACCTAAATTTATTTGCTTACTTTAAAATCCAGCTAGAATAGATCCTACTTTATTTTTTGTCTCTGTTAGAACTGGCTCATTAAAATATTTACGACTTGAGGTTTTGGTCCTCTACCTGTTGAAACCTCAGGATCAATGTTGCTGTAACACTGGACTAGAAGTAGGAATGTCATGTTGACGGGAAAGGCAGACTTGAAACACAAACCACAGGGCTAGAGGTGACCTGGACTATTTCAAGCCTACAGCCCACTCAAGGAGCTAAGAAAACTATCCTCTCCACCCAGAAGTGTAAACAACATTCATTAAAAGATGAACCATAGAATAGTGGTAAGTATACCAGAATTCCTGAACACATCATAGTCAGAAGGTCATATATCACTGATGTATTTCCTGCATTGTGGAATTGCAGGCTATGACAGTCAGAAAGAAAGGGGTGAGGGATAAAAGAGCACACATTGGGTACAGTGTATACTGCTCGGGTGATGGCTGTAACAAAATATCGGAAATCACCACTCAAGAACTTACTCATGTAACCAAACACCACCTATTTCCCAAAAACCTATTGAAATAAAAAATATCATCTAATAAAACCCCTTTATTTTGGAGATGAAGAAACTGAAGTTCAGGGTGAGGAGGTGACTTGTCCAAGGTCATACAGTGAGTCAGAGTATAAGTCAACCTGAATCCAATGTCTCCAACTTTATTGCTTAAACTAGGTCATGCCTAGTTCCTATATCCTTTGGTAATATTGCGCCTGCACAATTCATTCAGCAAATATTCCCTCAGCACTTTCTTTGTGCTGAACACTGTTCTAAGTGCTAGGGATACAGCGGTGAATAAGACAGATAAAGTTCTTGCCCTCCACGAGTTTTACATTCTAACATGTGGTGGAGGGGTGGGGGCAGGAGGCCATAAACATATAACTCTAGATAGGAATAAGTACTTCCCTTCTCACCTAGGGTAAAAGCCAGAGCCCTTACAATGGCTTATAAGTCCCTAGATGGTCTGGACACCACTCCCCCTCTATGATCTCTGTGCCCACCTCCTCTTAATCACTACACTCCAGCCACACTGACCTTAAACATGTCAGGCATTCTCCTTTTAGAGTCGTGGCACTTGCTAGGCTGCCTGCAGCATCCTCCCAGAGATCTGCATAGCTCACACCTCACCTCTTTCAGATCTTTGCTCAAATATTATCTAAGTGAAGCCTTCCCTGATTACCCTCTTTAAAATTGCAACCTCACTGCCACCCCAGTGCTCCGTATCTTCCATCCCTGCCTCAATTTTCTCCCTAGCTCTTATACCATCTGATAGATTGTAGATCTTTATTATTTGTTTATTGGCTATCTCCTTTCCCTAGAATGTTACCTCCATGAGGGCAGGGATTTTTGTCTGTTCACTGTATGCTCACATGCCTAGAAAATAGGCACATAGGCCAGGTGCGGTGGCTCATGAGCACTTCGAGGGGCCGAGGTGGGTGGATTGCCCGAGCTCAGAAGTTCGAGACCAGCCTGGGCAACACAAGTGAAACCCCGTCTCTACTAAAAAAAATTTTTTTTAATTAGCCAGGTGTGGCGGCGTGCGCCTGTAGTCCCAGCTACTTGGAAGGCTGAGGCAGGAGAATTGCTAGAACCCAGGAGACGGAGGTTGCAGTGAGCCGAGATCTCAGTACTGCACTCCAGCCTGGGTGACAGAGCGAAACTCGGTCAAAGAAAGAAGGGAAGGGAAGGGAAGGGAAGGGATGGGGAGGGAAGGGGAGGAGGGAAGGGGAGG
>NW_012103576.1:2869899-2871366 GCF_000951045.1 Mandrillus leucophaeus
ACAGAAGAGTCAATTAAGGAATTCTTTAGAGGATTAAATATCAGTGCAGTGCGTTTACCACGTGAACCCAGCAATCCAGAGAGGCTGAAAGGTTTTGGTTATGCTGAATTTGAGGAACTAGATTCCCTGCTCAGTGCCCTGAGTCTCAATGAAGAGTCTCTAGGTAACAGAAGAATTCAAGTGGACGTTGCTGATCAAGTACAGGATAAAGACTGGGATGATCATTCTTTCGGCCGTAATAGAAATCGGGATTCTGACAAAACTGATACAGACTGGAGGGCTCCTCCTGCTACAGACAGCTTTAATGACTACCCGCCTAGAAGAGGTGATGATAGCTTTGGAGACAAGTATCGAGATCGTTATGATTCAGACCGGTATCATGATGGATATCGGGATGGGTATTGGGATGGCCCATGCCGGGATATGGATCCATATGGTGGCTGGGATCGCTATGATGACTGAGGCAGCAGAGGCAGCAGAGACTATTCCTGGATTGGCAGTGGCAGAAGAGCATTTGGCAGTGGGTATCGCAGGGATGATGACTATAGAAGAGGTGGGGACCGCTATGAAGACCGATAGGACAGACGGGATGATCGGTCGTGGAGCTCCAGAGATGATTACTCTCGGGATGATTATAGGCGTGATGATAGAGGTCCCCCCGCCAAAGACCCAAACTGAATCTAAAGCCTTGGAGTACTCCTAAGGAAGATGATTCCTCTGCTAGTACCTCCCAGTCCAGTCGAGCTGCTTCTATCTTTGGACAGGCAAAGCCCGTTGACACAGCTGCTAGAGAAAGAGAAGTAGAAGAACGGCTACAGAAGGAACAAGAGAAGTTGCAGCGTCAACTGGATGAGCCAAAACTAGAACGATGGCCTCGGGAGGGACACCCAAGCTGGCGAAGTGAAGAAACTCAGGAACAGGAACGGGAACAGTCGAGGACAGGAAGTGAGTCATCGCAGACTGGGACCTCCACCACATCTGGCAGAAATGCACGGAGAGAGAGTGAGAAGTCTCTAGAAAATGAAACACTCAATAAGGAGGAAGATTGTCACTCTCCAACTTCTAAACCTCCCAAACCTGATCAGCCCCTAAAGGTAATGCCAGCCCCTCCACCAAAGGAGAATGCTTGGGTGAAGCGAAGTTTTAACCCTCCTGCTCCATCTCAGAGCTCAGACACAGAGCAACAATCCCCTACAAGTGGTGGGGGAAAAGTAGCTCCAGCTCAACCATCTGAGGAAGGACCAGCAAGGAAAGATGAAAATAAAGTAGATGGGATGAATGTCCCAAAAGGCCAGACTGGGAACTCTAACCGTGGTCCAGGAGATGGAGGGAACAAAGACCACTGGAAGGAGTCAGATAGGAAAGATGGCAAAAAGGATCAAGACTGCAGATCTGCACCTGAGCCAAAGAAACCTGAGGAAAAATTCAGCTTCCAAGTTCAGTTCTGCAAGCAAGTATGCTGCTCTC
>NW_012103576.1:2871446-2873276 GCF_000951045.1 Mandrillus leucophaeus
TGGAACATTCGAGAGCAAATCAAAACCTCTATCCAGACAAGACAAAATAAAACTCACCATCTCCTGAAGGCCTTTCTTACCTTTTTTAAAAAACAAAAAATGAAATTCTTTTGCATGCTGCTGCAGCCTTTAAAGTACTGAAGTAACTGGAGAATCACCAATACAGCCAGAGAGAAAAGGACTACAGTTTTTTAGAGGAAATGTTGTGCTGCATTATGTCACCACGCAGTTGCCAGTGTGATTAGTGCCTAGGGGCCTCCATTTAGTAGAAATGGTAATGACAGTGATATAGAGTCTGGAACCTGGTTGGGCAGTAGGGGAGGGAGGTAGAAGGAAAAGTGTGAGACTTCTACCTTTTAGTTTTTATCCTATTGTGGCAAATATGAATTCTCAAACATTATCTGAATAAACATTCCACTCTTGGAAAGGTAGATTTAGCCTCAAGTTGTTTTAGTCTCCAGGAGGCTGCCAGCCCCTCCTCTTATTTAATTCTGAGTTTTGGGGGCCAGCCTAGGGGGAATTCTTTTTTTTTTTTTACCCCCCGTGGGGTAGTTGGGAGTGAGACTATATAGGCCATAAAGAATAGGACTGCATTGGACCAAAACAAATGGGAAAATCGTGGTTTGAAAAGAAGCTTTTGGGAAGTGATGAGTCATTTTGCATCAGGTAATAGGGGAAAATTGTGTGACCTCCAGCAAACACATGAATGGTTATTTCCTGGAGTTGGAAGCACTTGCGGCTTGTGGTAATTCCCAGTGTTTTCTGTGTCCTAGTTTTACCCTTTCTAAACACTGTCCTTTTTGAAAGTTTGAATACATCCACATTCTGTTGAAACCTTGAAACTAAAAATTTAGACTCTTGTCGTCATCTTAAGTTCTTCGTGCTACTCTTAACCTCCCAAAAAGCAGTCTCTAAGTCACATAGATGATATTTTGGGCATTTTCTCTATCAGCCATGGAGAGCTGTGAAAGGGAGAATCGCTGCTTTTCTCAAGCAAATCGGTTTCTTGGTGTCTTTTGGTTCTCACTCTTTGTCTGCTCCTGATGCTTTGACCCCTTTTATAGATCAGAGTGCTCTAGAATAATGGATGGTCTTGGATGGTGGATAAATAGGGATAGGGACAGTTAAATTGGGAGCCTTTCTTACAACCTTGATGAGCTTTCCCCCCAAGTTTCCTTCTCCACTGAAATGCCACATCAATGCTTGTTGGATTCATGAGGTGGCCAGACCAATGTGTTGTTTTTCTTTATTATTATTTTTTAAAGCTTCCCTTGAGAGAATAAATGGTAATGTAGAGAACTATTTAACAAGGTCCTGGTTTCTCTTGCAACACAGTAGCTAAACTTGCCTGCTTTTATGTGCATTTTTGTAGGGATCAGCTTGGTAGACAGTATTAGCAGAGAAATGACACCTTGACCTTGGTGTGCAAACCTGTCTCCCAACAGTCCTAGATTAGCCCCTGTTCAGCCATGCAGGGGTGTTGGTTTATGCGTGCTGCAGCAGTGGGCATAATGAATATAATTTACCCAGTTGACAAAGGTGTGTACCAAGTGAATTTAAATAATTGATGTGGATTGGCCAGTAGCTAAGAAGTGGGCTTTTAAAGAGTGTTGAAGATTGAAAGGGTTTTTTTTAAAAAAAGAAAGAAAGGAAAGAAAGAAAGAAAGAAAGGAAGAAAGAAAGAAAGAAAGAAAGAAAGAAAGAAAGAAAGAAAGAAAGAAAGAAAGAAAGAAAGAAAGAAAGAAAGATCCAATGATTGTGGATAATGAAAAGCTAGGGTTTGCCCTCTTCATGTCTACTCTCCTTCCAAATAGTTATATCCAAAACTGT
>NW_012103576.1:2874521-2900047 GCF_000951045.1 Mandrillus leucophaeus
AAAAAAAAAAAAAAAAAATCACTCTTGCTCCAAGTGGGAGAATAAACTGAGTAGGGATAGGATTAAAGCAGGAATACCAGTTAGGAGGCTATTACAACAAGCCAACCAGAGAGATGACAGTGGCTTGGACTAGCAGGTAGCAGTGGAGGCAGTACAAATTCAGAATATGTTTTGAAAGTGGAGTCAGCAGAATCTGATGATGGACTGAATGTTGGAGGTGAAGAAGAAAGAATAATCAAGATGATTCCTACAATTTTGACTTGAGTAACTGAGTGGCTGTCTGTTGGTGCCATTTGGTGAAACAGGAAAGACTCTGAGAGGAGCAAAGGTGGAGAAGAGAGTTGCAGACAAGAACTCTGTTTGGGCTTTGTTGAAATTGAGAGGCCCATCAGATATTTAAGTGGAGAGATCACCCAAGTCATTGGCTATTTAAGTCTACATTCAGTGGGGAGGTCAGAGCTGGTGATACAAATTCTTAGTTTCACAGAATAAACCATAAAATTTTAACTTGAATCAGTTTATCTAGGGCTCTTAAATACCTGGAATTCTTCTGTGCCCTCTTCCGCAAAACAACTTCCTAGGTATATCCCAATGGGTTGGTATGCATTTAGTCTACACACATTAAAAACTGATATTTGGAATGATGGCCCTGATAAATTCACATGGCCTCAATCATCAGAAAAAAGTCAGTTCAAATATGTGCAGTGTACAAGACTTCCTAAGGTAAGAAAGTACAGTCAGACACTTTAGGCCGGGCGCGGTGGCTCATGCCTGTAATCCCAGCACTTTGGGAGTCCAAGGTGGGCGGATCACAAGGTCAAGAGATCGAGACCATCCCGGACAATATGATGAAACCCCGTCTCTACTAAAAATACAAAAATTAGCCAGGCATGGTGGTGCATGCCTGTAATCCCAGCTACTCGGGAGGCTGAGGCAGGAGAAATCACTTGAACCCGGGAGGTGGAGGTTGCAGTGAGCCGAGATTGCGCCACTGCACTCCAGTCTGGCAACAGAGCAAGACCCCGTTTTAAAAAAAGAAGAAGAAGAGAAAAGAAAGTACATTCAGACACTTTAGAAAAGCCAGCAACAAATAATAAAATTTAGAGGATATTCTGGTTAACCAATTTCATCAAACAATTCAACTAATGAGATCTTCATATTCCAGGTAACTGAGGTTTTCTGTTTTTTTTTCCTAGAACTCTTGACCCAAAGAGTAATCTAGAAGGAGTCCTCTCTTCCTTGCCCTTTATAAATTTACAAAACGTATATCAAATACATACACATGATTTCATCTGGTCCTCTTGAGAAAATGGTCACATCTCCATTTTACAGCTGAAGAAACAGTGTCCAAGAAGTTAATAACTCTCAAGTGTTCACCCAGCTCTTAGTAGTGAAGCGAAGTGAAGTCCAGGGCTATTTTTACTACTAGCTGTGGATCTTTTTGAAATGTCTCTCACTATCATTTCTATCTCCTCAGTCTGAATTTCAGTCACTGGCATATTGACATTTTTTGGGACTCAGGGTGGTGCCTCAGCGCTCTCCACATTTCACAGGAAGTCACTATTCCCCATGACTGGCACCTTCCCCTCTGTCATTCCTTTACCTGGAAGACTCGTTCTTTAAAAAAAAAAAAAAAAAAAAAAAAAAACTGTCTACAACCAGAGCATTGCATGGGTTGTTAGAAACCATCCACAGCCTAATCTCCCATTTTACAAATGAGCAAAGAGGCCCACAGCATATGAACGGTTGTGCAAGAATGGGCAACTGGTTGCAAAGTCTGCCTCTCTTGGCACTCTGGCTGGTGCTCCTTCCACCATGTCACACTTGTAGTGTGATGGGTCCCCCCCACCAGGTTACTTAAGGGTCTATATCCGCTGCTTGAAACCTGAAGGCTGGCAGTGAGCCAAGGCCATGGTGCCCAAACTGAGGAGCAGGTGCCTGAGACCCCAACATCCTGTGGAGTATCTGAGAACCTACCAAGGAAAACAGTCTTGTTGCACATACACAGTAGGCAAAGAGCCAGAAAATTAGCTTCAAAGCGCTTAGAGACGGGTGATAGGGTGTATCTCTGGAGTTGTCCTGCTGCTGCCCAGGAGCGCCCTGTAGGTAAGTCCTAATAAACTCATCTGCTTGTCAGGCTGGACTTGTCTGAGTCATTCTTTGGTCTCTCAGCTCCTTCCCAGTTTGGGGATCCATTACAGTCCCAAGTTTTTCTCATAACAACACACCATCTTTCCCAGGGTCTGAGGAAAGAGCCAAGATGTGTGTCCAGCATTCTAGGGATCTCACCTCTTTCAGCTTTTACTGTTCTCTTAATTTCTGATTCTTTAATAATAAAAGTTTTGAGATCATTTTTGTGCCAATAATATAGACATGTCTCAGAAGTAACTGCTTTCCAATATTGTGCTTGATCACAGAAAGTCTTACAGCTCTAGATCCAGAGAATGCAAGCTCCATGAAGATAAGTCTTTTTCGCTGGCCCCTCATTGCAATGCAGTGGGGTTCTGAAAGAAATGGCCTGGTTGCCAAGCTAAAATAAAGGAAATCGCTTGTGTGGTGTGCTGTGTAGGGCCTCAAGAATCTCTCCCTTGTTCACACCTTCCTGGGGCCAAATCTCTTCCACTGGGGCTGGCTCCTGGGGCCCGAAAACCTCTTCATCAAAGTCTTCACCTTTGAGTTGAGTCATTGTCTTTGTCCAAGTGCAGAGTAAGCCACGGTTGCCTCTTAACATCTTAACACAGTCCCCTCCCTGACCAATTAGCTCTGTTCCTGGAGCCTCTGGCAAAAAATCCGAAGAAAGTGTGTCGCATGGCACTCCCAGGCAGACCAGGTGAGGCTTGATGGGGGCAGAGACGGAACAGATGCTTCAGAGAGGAAGGGGAACTGCTGGGGGAAATGAGTGCTGATTCCAACTACTTCCCAATGTCCCTGGGGACTGACCCTTTCTATGCAGCTCTTCAAAAGAGTGGCCAGTCCTAGGTGTGATCCCTAGAAACCCCCTTCCCTAAGCCCTCTTGGGAAGTTTCCCATGAGAGCTGATGCTGAGAGGTGAAGCCGGCTGGGCTTTTGCGTGGGGTGGGGACTTGGAGAACTTTTCTGTCTAGCTAAAGGATTGTAAATGCACCAATCAGTGCTCTGTGTCTAGCTAAAGGTTTGTAAACGTGCCAATCAGCACTCTGTGTCTAGCTAATCACGTAGGGGACTTGGAGAACTTTTCTGTCTAGCTAAAGGATTGTAAATGCACCAATCAGTGCTCTGTGTCTAGCTGAAGATTTGTAAACGCACCAATCAGCACTCTGTCAAAACGGATCAATCAGCATTCTGTAAAACGGACCAATCAGCACTCTGTAAAACGGACCAATCAGCTCTCTGTAAAATGGACCAATCAGGGTGTGGGTGGGGCCAAATAAGGGACTAAAAGCAGGCCACCCGAGCCAGTCGTGGTAACGTGTTTGTGTCTGTTTTCAGGGTGTGGCAGCTGTGTTCCTTTGCGCTTTGCAACAAATGTTGCTGTTGTGCAGTCTTTGGGTCTAGGCTGCTTTTAAGAGCTGTTAGATTTATCACAGGGGCTGCAGCTTCTGTTCTGAAGTCAGCCAGACCACGAATCTACCAGAAGGAAAAAACTCTGGACGCGTCTCAACATCAGAAGGAACAAACTCCGGACACACCATCTTTAAGAACTGTAATACTCATTGTGAGGGTCCGTGGCTTCGTTCTTGAAGTCTGCAAGACTGAGAACCCACCAATTGCGGACACAATGCTACAGATTCTCTTTTGTTTTGTGTCACCTTTGCTTTGTTTTTGTTTCACATTAAACCCATTGCCAGTATGTGTACATAGGTGCATTCGCACGCATGCATGTGCGTGTGCACACACAGCCTGTCGGTTTTCCAGTCATTTCTCATTTCTCAGTATTAAAATTGATTTGAAAACCTTCAAACTTCACTTACAGACCACAATTTCCAAATAAGACTGCAAAGAGGAGAGGTGGAGTCTCCAGTCTGGAGGCCACTGAGAGGCTCTTCCATTCACCAAGCTGATTCCCTGGTGTGCCTGGACACTCTGGTGATTTCACTTGCTGTTCTTTTTTTTTTTTTTTTTCATTGTAAAGCTACAGTTAGAAGTATGTTTCATTAAGATACTCAGCAGCCTTTATGGAGTAGCATAGATGTTTCTGCTGGCATTTCACTCCAGGAAAATAGTATATTCTCTCTATTTGAATACATATGTTCTTCAGTGTCAGACACAGAAAAAGAGGCCATGGTGTTTCCATTAATGCCAAAGCACTGACCATAGTCTACCAAGCCCTACCTGAGCTGCCCACCCACTCCCCTCCCACCATTACCTCTCTGTTCAACAGTCACTCTACCGCAGCCACACTGGCCTCCATACTGCTTCCCTAATGTGCCAACATGTTCCCACCTCAGGTCCTTTGCAGTTGCTCTTCTTCTGCCGGGAACTCTGTGCCCTCAGATGGCTGTGCAGCTTGCTCCTTCCTCTACTTTGGGCCTTGCTCAAAAGCCACCTTCTCAGTGAGGCCTTCCGTGACCACCCCATGTTAAAATAGGCAGACACCCACACACCCACCCACACACCCGTTATCCCACTGAACTTTTCTTCATAGCACTTAATTCACCCTTCAGTCAGTATTCGTTCATTCAACAGTTGTTTATCAGGAGCCTGCTATGTGCCAGGCACTGGAGATTCAACAGTTATCAAAGCAGACAAAAATTCCTGCCCTCATCCCTTGGTAGATGATATATATTTCCTTGAATATATATGCACTTCATGAAAGGAAGGGCTTTGTCTGTTTTGTTCATAACTACATCCCCAACACCTAGCATAGTGACTGACATTTAGTAGATGCTCAACAAACTTCTGTCAAATGGACTAATGCTTTATCCATCAGTCGAATTTAGTCTCTACGTTAGGAGTTCCCGAATACCCCTCCCTGTGAATCTGCTGTATAGTCATGTTTGGAAACCACTACACAGAGCAGAGCTGCTTTTTTTTTTATTGTTTATTTATTTATATATATTTTTTGGAGACCGGAGTCTTGCTGTGTTGCCCAGGCTGGAGTGCAGTGACACGATCTTGGCTCACTGCAAGCTCCGCCTCCCGGGTTCACACCATTCTCCTGCCTCAGCCTCCTGAGTAGCTGGGACTACAGGCCCCTTTAACCACGCCTGGCTAATTTTTCGTATTGTTAGTAGAGACGGGGGTTTCACCATGTTAACCAGGATGGTCTCGATCTCCTGACCTTGTGATCCACCCGCCTCGGCCTCCCAAAGTGCTGGGATTACACAGAGCAGAGCTTTTTAACCCCAGCTGCACATCGAAACCATCTGGCAAACTTTAAAAACAACTGATGCCTGCCCCCTCCCCCCAACCCTCGCCAGAGTTGGATTCAATTGGTCTGAGTTGCAGCCTAGGCGATGGGATTTTAAAAGCTCTCCAGGTGATTTATATATACAGCCAATGTTGCGAACCACTGATTTAACCTACTCATGTCAGGGATTTGGTAGCATCTGCTCCTCCAGCTTCTCAACCTAACTGCACATTAGAGGCACCTGGGGAATTTTAAAAATACACCAATACTTGTCCCACACTCAGGGATTCCTGTTCAACTGGAGTGAAGCCCAAGCATGCATATTTTTTAAATTTCTCCCGGTGGTTCTACTGTGCAGCCGGGGTTAAGAACAAGTGCTTTACATTGTCCCTGTCACAGTTTATCCCTTTAAGTACCCTGCTTTGCAACGTCTGAATTCATAAGCTGCCTCAAATCCTCTTGGAAGAACTAGAGTCAAACTCTTGAGATAATACTCTGCTCTCCACACAATCAATACAAAACACGCTTCTCTCACCTCGTGTGTATTTAGGCCTTACTTCATTGATTTTCCACTTCCTTTTGAACTGCCACCACCATGGAGTGGCTACCCTGTAACCCTGCCACCCACCCCAGCCTATTTTGTCTCCTTCTGGGACCATGCTGCCTTTGTGTTCCAAGAGGGAATAAATTGGTAAAGGTACAGAGGAAAGCCAGGAGCTAAGCCTGCCTCAACATCAACTTTGTGCTTCTGCGACCTCACCCGCCACTTTCTTGCTCCAGACCGCACAATTGCTGAGAATTCTTGAAAAGGAGATCGAGGCAGTAAAATAGACAGCCGTTTCCTCCTTCTCACCGCCAGACCCCTGCTAACATTATCTTCTCTTGGAAAAGGACCCATCATGTTTTATTTTCCAAGTCCCAGGAGGGAGAGGCAGACATGGCTGACATTTTTTTGTGACCTGGGACAACTGAGCCTTTGCTATGATCCTACAAAGGCAGCCAAGGTCCACATCCAAGTCTGGGGCCAATCCTGGGTAGTCATAATTGACCAGAATTATGAGAAGTCAAGCCCAGGAAGAGCAGAGGACAGAGATTACTGGGTACAATGCCACAGTGGTTTCATCCTTTGAGGGTTTCTAGGTATTTCTGTCGTTCACTATCCATCAAAGGGCAGGAGCATACGGTAAGTATTTCACTTTTGCCCGGGCAGTTCATCACCCTCTTTCAATGCAAAAGCATTCTCGCCAATGCATAGTCTTCAAATAACGACATTTCAGGTACAAAGTATATATCATTTTGTAATCCAGCGCTCAGTGATATCATTTTGAATATAAATGCTTGTCTACTCACCCCCCTGGAATGAGGGGGCTCCTGCCTTGCACACCCCCATCTGCCACCAGCATGGGGTTGAAATATATGACTTATTGTGCATATAGATTGCAATTTGCAGGTTACTATGCAGCTTTCTGACTTGCACCTCACAGCAGAGGGATAGCAGGTACTGGAAGTAACATTTATTAAGTAACGGCTATGTACTAGACATTCTGCTGATAGTGTGTTTTTCTCACATCTGCCCTGCAGAGCGTCATCTCTATTTTATTAATGAGAAACCACAGTCATGAAAGGGAAATAGCCTACCATACTGTGCTTCCTCCACGAGTCTTATGTCCTATTTTATAGAAGAGAAAATGGAGGGAAATGACCTGCCTGAGGTTGCACAGCCAAAAAACAGCTGCGCTGGGGCTCAAACCTCACAGGGCTTGTGACTTTCATCCCGTACAATTTCTTTCCGCCAGCCCGGGGCTACATCCAGTTGCCACTGTGTCCCAGAATTGGGCAGTGACCAAGGACAGTCTGCAGAGTACAGTGGCAAGTAAAAAATATCCCGTGTAGGTTTCCAACCACATGCCCAACCAAGTAGTAAAAGCACATTCTTCTGTACCTTTAGTTGAACAGGAACACCTCCTCCCAACCGCTACATTCTGTCCAATACAGGAACTCACTGCACAGCAGTAGTCAATTCAAATAACTTATTTTTGCTCTGACAAGGCAAAAGCAAACCGTAGAGGATTCAACAGCTTGACACAGATACCCTGATGCTGCTTCCTTTTGGAGGGAGAAATGCACAAATGGCCAAACTTGTGTTAAGATGCTCAAAATAGTAAGAAGGTCCACAAAGGAGAACTTACTAAAAATTACAATGATGCCTATTTAAGAAAACTCACAATAAAAAGAGGACTTTTGGACCAGCACATATCCATTACAGCTTATGATGTATTTTTTTTACAAATACAGTTTTATTGGGAATCTAAATCAGTTCACAGTGTGAAGTGTCATTCCCTAGCACTTAGCATGCACCATGGCCCATTTACTTTGGCCATAAACACCCCAGGAACATGTCTCCCTTCACAGTGACCAAATGAACCTCACTATTCTGCCCACAAGCTGATCAAAGCAGCATCAGGGTATCCGTGTTAAGCTGTTGAATCCTCCAGGGTTTGCTTTTGGAAAGAGAAGTGGTCTCACCAAGCTGGCTTCATTTGAACTCTCCTACTTCCCACACACTATGAACACCACATCTACTGCCCAGTTTCTCTTTTCAGCAGTTTTGCTTTGAAAAAAGTATGAATTGGTAGCCAAAGGTTCACTGTACTCCTCAGAATGAGCTTCCTGTGTGCTATGATCCTAGGATACCATCCATCTGCCAATCTTGAGCAACATGCAGAATCTAATAGTGACTGTGACTACAACTTGGAGGCAGAGTCTCAAAGTGTCTTCCAGGACTGTTTGCATCAGGATCACTCAGGGTGCTTATTAATGATGCAGAATCATGGCCCCTCCACAGACCTGCCTAGTCAGCACCTCCACGAAATGGAGTCCAGGCATCCACATTTTTAGCAACATCACCAAATTTCAAAACCAAAGCTTCATTTTTCTCCTCCTATGAGACCTCCAGGATACGGCCTTGCAGCACACACCTCAATACTATAACTAAAAGTCTTTGTCTTGCTTTTTCAGACTACCATCTCTCCCTTCAAGTCATTGTCTTTATCCCTGCAAATGTTAGCTTTTTCCTTATTAATTTCTAGGTCACTCTTATTAGTTTTTAAAACTACCAGCATATTCTAGTACTGCACTATTAATTTGAAAGCTAAAGTTTTCCCCCTTTGTTTAGGGGTAAATTTGTTCTCTGCTACCTTAGTTTAAGCCCTAGATTCTTGAGGTTCCCAAGGTTATATTGCTGGGGAAGATAAAAACTAGGTAACCACAAGAGTTATAAGAGAATTTAATCTTTTACTGGAAATAAGAAAGTCTGTGTTTTATGCCCGTTTCTTTTCATGTGCTATCACATCCTGTCGTGATGCATCAGCAACGTAGATAAATGTTCATTTCTGCCCTTACAGGTACAATAATCATTTTGTTACCATGAACTAGGATATGCTTTAAAGGCCCTATGCACAAAATAAGTGGTGCAGAAAAAATGAGTCCAAATGGAGACTCTTATTGTCCACACGAGCCCTTTATAGCTCACATAACAAACAGATCTGTTGGGGCCAGTCAACTGAAAGTTTACCCAAAGTGGGTGAGAACTGATGGCGTTTTAAAATGCTCTGCTGCTTTCACCTGGACATTCTGAAATGAACCTGGCACTTGAATTGAAATTTAGCTTTTCATGTGAAATTAGCTTGTTAAGTTTTTTTTTACACAGTTATCTGCTAGGACAAGGGAGGCAGGCTCTGCAAAGCTGGCTCAAGAAGCATCAGGATTCAGGGAGTGCAGAGCTGGTCCTAGTGCCAACTTAGCTACTTTTTACCCATATAACCCTTAGATGAGGTGTTCGACCTCACTGACCTCTCCTGCTTCCTCCCCAGAGAGGTAAAAAGGAACAAATAAAGACTCTTTGTGAAAGTGCTTTAAAAACTGTAAGTTATTTGGCTGGGCACGGTGGCTCACGCCTGTAATCCCAGCACTTCGGGAGATCAAGCTGGGTAGATCACTTTAGGTCAGGCGTTCAAGACTAGCCTGGCCAACATGGGGAAACCCTGTCTCTACTAAAAAAAAAATACAAAAATTAGCTGGCATGGTGGCACAGGCCTGTAGTCCTGTCTACTCAGGAGGTTGAGGCAGGAGAATTGCTTGAACCCAGGAGGCGGAGGTTGCAGTGAGCTACCGTGCCACTGCACTCCGGTCTGGGCGACAGAGAGAGACTTTGTCTCATAAATAAATGAATAAATAAATATTTAAAAACTATAAGTTATTCTAGAAATGCTTCTTTCTGAGTCCTAAACTATCAATCCCCTAACATGACAGCCTCAATTAGAAAGTCAAAGAAACGTCCATACCTCTTTTGGTGCGTTTATAGATGCTAAGCCCAGTACTTTCAAACAGAGCTCTGAAATTACGAAAGAAGGTATCATTTTTCTTTGCTCTGTCAAAGGTGTTTTCAAGATTTAATACCAATTTTCCCAAATCTTCCTCAATCCTATCCCCATTCCTGCCACCTCACCACGACAGAAGCTGAAATGCTACACCTGACATCAATAAGCGTGCTGACCTTCCTCTAAAAATATATGGTTTTTGAAGCATGACATGGTGTCCTACATGCTGATTCTTCTAAATACTGAAAACAAGAGTGAAGTATGGAAGACAGCTAGAGAAAAAGAGAGTTTGATAAATGCTTTTGCTATGCATTCTGGCATGAGAAGAGGAACCCAGGCAGTGTGGGATTTAAGCTCTTCTCTTGAGGTCCCTGTAGCCTTCTTAGGAAGATAAGACTAACTGGCAAGCAAAACTGTGATACCAATAAGACAGTGTGTCAAGTATTTTGGGTGCTCTAGGGCTGCAGTCCCCAACCTTTTTGGCGCCAGGGACTGGTTTCATGGAAGACAATTTTTCCACAAATGGGGTTGGGGTAGGGTGGGGATGGTTTCTAGGATGAAACTGTTCCACTTCAGATCATCAGGCATTAGATTCTCATAAGGAGCATGCAACCTAGATCCCTCATGTGCACAGTTCACAATAGGGTTTGAGCTCCCTATGAGAATCTAATGCCGCAGCTGATCTCACAGGAGGCAGAGCTCAGGTGGTAATGCTTGCTTGCCCCGCTGCTCATGTCCTGCTGCGTGGCCCGGTTCCTAACAGGCCACAGACCAGTGGAGTTGGGGACACCTGCTCTAGGGGGTTCCAAGAATGGAGTCATTGCTGTGAGCTGGAGTGATCAGGAGATGTTTCCTGGGAGAACTAGAATTGAGCCAACCCTCAAAGGACAAGTAGGGTTTAGAGGGGCATAGAAGGATCCAGAGAGGTTTTCACAATGGATCACATAGCTACATACAATCCCATCATGTGTAAATGGTCCAATTCAGTGCTGTTTGATGGAATGTTCTATGATAATGGGATTGGACTATATATGCATAGTTGAGTACAGTCGTCACAAGCAACGTGTGGCTATTGAGTCACTAGTGTGATTAAGGAACTGGATTTTTCATTTTAATTTATTTCAATTTAAATAGCCATATGTGCCTAGGGACTCCCTTATTGGACAGTGCAGGTCTAGTTAGTACATGGCCTCGTGGGTACAAGCCAATTCAGGTGAGCTTTAGGGGTTCCCTAATAGTTCATTTCCAAGACATATCCCTGAACATCTAGGGCAGTGCAAAGATATGACTTTTCTCAGAGGGGCTTTCCAGCCTCCAGGAATCCTCTTGACCCCTTCGAGACACCTGAACCACTGATATGGCTAGTGGAGAGCTCATGCTTTTCGGTCATACCTGTTGCTCTGCACTTGGCAAAATCTAATTGATGGAGAAAGGATAGGCCTCAATTAGAACACCAGAGTCAAGTAATCACAAAGAGTAAATCAAAACCTGCACCAGCTGGTGGACGTGGTGGCTCATGCCTGTAATCCCAGCACTTTGGGAGGCCGAGGCCGATGGATCACCTGAGGTCAGGAGTTCAAGACCAGACTGACCAACATGGTCAAATCCCATCTCCACTAAAAATACAAAATTAGCCGGGTGTGGTGGCTCATGCCTGTAATCCCAGCTACTTGGGAGGCTGAGCTGGGAGAATCACTTGAACCCAGGAGGTGGAGGTTGCAGTGAGCAGAGATCGCACCACTGCACTCCAGCCTAGGCAACAAGAGCAAAACTTCGTCTCAAAATAAAAAATTTAAAAAAACAAAGAAAAAGAAAAAATGAAAAAATGAAAAAATAGAATATAGTAAAAATGCACAGACAGCTTCACCTGCCATGAAAGAAAATGTAAATTAGGATAAACTGAAGGTATCACAATATACCTTTCTGAGAAGCAAAAAGTAATAAAATGATCAAATCCAGGAATGTACGGAAAGAATTACACTTGAACTCTACAGTGATGGTGGTTCTAAAAATTTGATCTTTCTGAAAAGTAATCTGACAGCAAGTAAGACAAGGTGAGGTTCTATCTGTACTTTTGGACCTGGTAACTCTACTTTAGAGAATATAGTCCAAGGAAACCTTAAAGGAAAGGGAATATTTTTAAGGGGGTCAATATTAAAATGTTCATAGCAGTGCTATTAATTGTAAAGAAAAAGTAAAATAATCCAAGTGGGAGACAGGTGTGGTGTATCAGCAGAAAAGAATACTACGTAGCAACTGAAAATCACAAGGATAGTGATAATATGAACACATAGAAATGCATGTATAAGTGAAAACAGCACACAAAGTAAGATGTGCACTCTGATAACAATTACACAGTATAGTTTATCATTTAACAATCATATGGTATACTAATGAAAACCTAATAAACTTAGGTATTTGAGTTAATAATCATGAAAGTTTTTTGCTGTTGGGATTAGCTGCTTGTAAATAAATGCCTTCCCCTCAAAGAAACATTATAATCATCACCAATATCATTTCTTAAACAAATCCTAATCCCAACCTAAGGTGAATGGAATGACATCAAATGCCTCAGGTTCACATAAGGCATGTGAGGCATGAGAAAAAACCTAGAGGAAAAGAAGTCATTATACGAAAAAGATACTCGCACACGTATATTTATAGCAGCACAATTTGCAATTGCAAAAATATGGAACCAGCCCAAATGCCCATCAATCAACGAGTGGATAAACTGTGAGATACATATATATGTGTGTGTGTGTGTGTGTATGATGGAATACTACTCAGCCATAAAAATGAACGAATTAATGGCATTTGCAGCAGCATGGATGGAACTGGAGACTATTATTCTAAGTGAAGTAACTCAGGAATGGAAAACCAAACATCCTAAGTTCTCACTTGTAAGTGGGAGCTAAGCTATGAGGATGCAAAGGCATAAGAATGATACAATGGACTTGGGGGACTCAGGAGAAAGGGTGGGAGGGGGGATGTGGGATAAAAGACTACAAATCGGGTTCAGTGTGTACTGCTCAGGTGATGGATGCACCAAAATCCCACAAATCACCACTAAAGAACTTACTCATGTAACCAAATACCACCTGTTTCCCCAAAATCTATGGAAATAATTTTTTTTTTTTTTAAAAAAGAAAACATTCATTCAGGCTTCTTTGAACAGCTTCTTTAAAGAAGCTAGGTCATCTTCAGTTATCCCCAAAGTAATCTTTTAAATTCTAAGCCAACAAAAAGGAACCAAATTTTTGACTGATGTTGACTTTGGAGAGCAAATTGTTTTGAGATTAAATATACAATTACAATGGCTATACATCTGTATGACAAGCATATAGAGTAACACAATTCACATGTGTCCTATGGTTTTGCCACTTTATAGCACCTGGCACATAGCTTCAGTGTTTTGAATGATCCATCTAGGGACCAATGTGTTTTTGATGAGTTACCATTGATCATCCTTCAGTTATAGAATACCAAATGCTTATCACAAATGTAATTGTTCATTATTTCCTGTTGAAAAATATGACCTGCTCTTATCATCTATTTGCGGTGCTGTTTCCAGTAACACTTGCAAAAATCAGGGGCCACTTATTAAGGAAGAAGTCTAGGTTAAATCATTCATAGTGCAAATAGTCACTCCTCAAATTATATCTTCTAAGTTTACATTTTCAGATAAAGGACACCAGGAAACGTTTGACTTTATTCTTTGGTCATAACAGCACCGTGGGGAGCACTTTCCACTTCACTAGAATACCCATTTAGATGATGACCACGTTACTTCTTTCAAAGAGCTTCAAAACATGTTTACAGAAGGAATGGCCTGTACCAGATAAGGATTATTTCCAACTTAGGATTCATGAGTCCATAAACTACCAAGACAGGTACTTACTAGGTACATGCCTCAATACATTAGAGGAAGCAAAAAATAAAAACAAAAACAAACAAACAAAAAAAGACAGACTGACAGATTCAGGTGTTAATTAGGCCACATCAAAAAAAATATGTTATATGCTAAGAACTAAAAAGCATTCTTCATGAGCACTTCACTCAGTGTGGCTGTTTAGGTTTGAGGTCACTAGCAATTTGTCCACTAATGAATTCCAACTGTGCTCTGTGAAGTCAACTCGTGAAAGGAACAAGTCAACATTCACTGTTCCCAAAGTTTAACTAAAGTCAATGACTAGTGAGTTGTTTCAGGCTGGGCCTAGTGCAAGATGTATCTGTGCCCCTCAGACCTCTGACTGCAGGGAGCGTAGCTGACCACTGAGCTCTGAAATTCAACACTACTGCAACTGAAATCCAACGTGGCTGAAACCCACCATCCATCACTGCATTTTCACCAAAACCAAACTTTCTACAGGCATCTCTCGGTGTGGCAGAGACACTAAGGCAGACCATTTCTACGAAGCAAAGGACTCCCCTAACACGTGACTTTGGGTCAGGGATACCGTCAAGGAAGAGCTCCCACCTCATAGAGAATGACCAGGAGAAAACCTGCCATTTCTTCATCATAGGTGTAGAACGTAGACAGTGAAATTTAATGGGCTCAAACAAAACAGTTTATTACAACACAGCAAGCAACATGAGCATCAGTGTGTTTTTTCCAGTTCGCCTGCCCCCAAGTGCCACAGGACAATGCAACAGGTTCAGATGGACGCTACGCATACAGGCAGTTGAATTGCAACCGAGGAACCTAGGATCAAGGGGTTCAGGACTTTTTGGGTTATAAGCAAAGTAGCCAATGTCCCTCCCCTGGGAAGTGAGCAGTTAAATAGTAGCACACTGTGGTCACCTTGCCCTACTTGGTTGCCTGTGTGACTGTTTTGCTGAAAGTTTTACTTTCATCATTTTGGGTTTGAGGATTCACGAGCAAAAGAAACTGCAATATTACACTCAAATGCAGTTAAAAGTTTAATGACCAACATAACAAAAGAGTATAATAGTTAACTTAGCAAAAGCTAAAGTAGGAGAAAAGGGAAAAGGAAAAGGAAAAGGAAAAGATGTTTTGTTTTTGGTTTTTTGGTTTTTTTCCAACGAACTGGGGAGAATACCTACACCCAGATCAAGCAGTGCTGGGAAGTCCTGGATACAGTCATCTGGAGTCCCAGTTGGAACAGGTCCCCGGAAGTGTGTCCACTCCATGAGTGAGACTTCAGAGAGCAATTGGAGAGTACTGGCTTATATTACCAGAGTGAACCACAAGGTCTAAAGGACAGCCACAGGGGCTTTACCTTCAGGAAGTTCTAGAGATGGATAATGGAACATGGTGTCCCTAGGAGCAATAGTCAACAAGGGTGTTGCTCACTATTTACAAGCTGAAGAGGAGTGGAGGAGCAGGAGGCTACGGGAGCTTCCCCCAGTAAAAAGTCCTACTTCCTTGCTTAGCTGCCATACTTCAGCCGGTTTTCAGGTCTGGAAAGAGGTGGCTGGATCCCTGGGAAGGACAATGGTGAGTATGCAATGATTCACCCAGTACTTCCCCAAAGGGACCTACAGCCACTTACTTGGGGATATGTACACTGGGGAAAGAATACTCAAACATTCGGCGGAACACTGGACCCAAGATCTAAGTTGACTGATACCTAGAGACAGGAAGCATCATCACGGCCCTGGTTAGACTGGGGGCTTATGGAGGCCAAGTGATAACTGAAGTGCTGGCCAAAACAGGATTCACAGTGGGCCTGCTGCTGACCCAGTCAGTGGTCATTTCCTAGCCCTAAGTGTGTAATTGGAATTGACCTGGCAGTGGGAGTAATGCCCCCATGGCTCCTTGGTCTGTTGGAGTGAGAGCTGTCATAGTGAAGAAGGCCATGTGGAAACCTCTGAAGCTCCTCCCCCGAAACCCCTCCACAGACAGGATAGTAAACTGTGATGGTTAGTGTTGTGTGTCAGCTCGGCTTAGGCTACAGTACCCAGTTGCTTGATTAAACACTACTCAGTGTTGCTGTGAAGGTACAGTAATCCCCCCCAGTCTGTGGTTTCAATTACCTGTGGTTAACCGTTGTTGGAAAATATTCCATACGTGAGATATTTTGAGACACTCCATTCGCATAACTTTTATTACAGTATATCGTTATAACTGTTGTTTTACTGTTATTGTTGTTAATCTTATTGTACCTAATTTATAATTTAAACTTTATCATAAGTATGTATGTATAGAAAAAACATAGTATATTTAGGGTTCAGCACTAGCCAGTTTCACGCATCCACTGGGGGTCTTGGAACATATCCCGTTGATAAGGGGAGAGTAGTGGATTGTGTAGATGTGGTTAACATCTATGATCAGTTAAGTAATGATTACCCTCGATAATGTGGGTGGGCCTCAACCAATCAGTTGAAAGCCTTAAGAGGAAAACAGATTTCCCTGAAGAAATCCCACCGGTGTCAGCTCTTGTTTCATGAATTGTAGGCTTGCCTAACCAGCTCCCATAATTGTGTGATCCAATTCCTTGCCACATACAAAAACAAGCCGACGAAATGACTTAACCCAGTTCATGGGCCTTTGTCACTGGCTACCACAGCACTGGCATAATGGGTGCATGAGCACAGCAGCCACGATGGCTGAGATGGAGGCCAAGAGGCAATAGCATGAACAGCTTACAACGACTGATGTAGCAGGGCTCCTGACAGGTGACTCTGGCTCAACTCACTTTGGTCTAGCTGAAATCGTCTTAGAACTGCACAAGACTTTTCCTACCTACCCTTCCTTCCTATTTCTTCTCCAGAGGTTAGATCTATATCATAGTCTGACAGCTTTCCCAGACTCCTCGACCCTCCCCCATGACATCCCCCACAAACTCTCCCAAACTCTCCTGCATGTCTAACCAAGGGTCCAAATTAACACACAGGGAAGTCCAACTTAGTGCTCTCACTATTAAAGCTCTGGTCTTTCATTTTGCAGGGTCAGAAATCTGACCTTTAATAATTTACCAGGGAGTATTTATTAAAGGTCCTGTGACCTAGTACCTACCAAACTTGTTAAGAGACTGATAGATAAAGGAGAAAGCTAAAAGTCAAAATAAGAAGGAAGTGCCAGGCAGACCAGAAAGACAGACAATGAAGCTGACAAAGGGTTCCCATACCAGCAACAGTGGCTACTTGAAAAAAGGACAAAGGCTAAAAGGTAGCCTGGTATGTCTGGAACACAAAAAGGAAGCTGACTAGTCAAAAATTAGAAACAACCCACATGTCCACCCACTGAGGAGTGCATAAACAAAATGTGCTCTATCAATACAATGAGATATGATACAGCCATAAAAAGGAATGAAGTACTGATACATATTACAACGTGGAGGACCTCAAAAACACTACATTAGACCGGGTGCGGTGGCACACGCCTGTAATCCCAGAACTTTGGGAGGCCAAGGCAGGTGATCACTTGAGGTCAGGAACTCAAGACCAGCCTGGCCAACATGGTGAAACCCCATCTCTACTAAAATACAAAAATAAGCAAGGTGTGGTGGTGCACGCCTGTAATCCCAGCTACTTGGGAGGTTGCGGCAGGAGAATGGCTTGAACCCGGGAGGCAAAGGTTGCAGTGAGTCGAGATTGCACCAATGCACTCCAGTCTGGGCGACAGAGTGAGACTCCATCTCGAATTTAAAAAAATAAAAAATAAAAAATAAAAAAATAAAAAACCACTACACTAAATGAAAGAAGCCAGACACAAAAGGCCATTATTGTATAATTCCATTTTTATGAAAGATCCAGAATAGGCTCATAAACAGGAATTCGATTGGTGGTTGCTAGTGACAGGGAGGAGGGAGGAAATGCGGAGTTCTTGTTTAATGGGTACAGGGTTTCATTTTGGGATGATAAAAAATGTTTTGGAACTAGTCAGAGGCAATGGTTACACAACACTGTGGATGTCCAGTACCAAATACCACTGAATTGTTCCCTTTAAAATCGTTAACTTTATGTTATGTGAATTTCACCTCAATACAAATAAATAATCAATACACTGCAAGGAAAAAATGTGGAAAGAGGCATATCAAACAAAAAAGTTTTAATGAAAAAGACAAGACATTAAAAATTTCTGTAAACAGGAGGGTTTGGGCATGGAGCTGGCTGATTTTAAAAATTCTATCCCATTCGTTCACATCAAACTGTCCAAACCTAGTAACTGGAAATGTCCCAAGATGCTGGGCTGTAAACATCTAACACGAAGACTAGAATTCTAGAATTATCTGGTATTTTCCCTTTCCTAAAAATTCCATCTTCAACTGAGGTCTATGGGTTCAAGAGCCGTATTTATGAACCAAAATTCAGGATACATACTCTGGTCCAGGGACAATGGATGGTGCGAAGAATATCCAGGATATCTAGCTGTTGAAACTGCAGCCCTCCCAATGACTCTAATACTCAAGGGATTAAAAGAATCCAGCCCCAGAAGTTTTAGATACAAAAATAGTAACAACCCAACTGAATTTGACTGCATTTAAAAAACATAATTATTTCCAAATCTACTGAGCAGCTGAACAGTCCTCAGTGACGCCTACGGTCACTGGGATTCGAAGATTCCCGCTCCCGGGAGCGCCGGGCCCTTTTATGCCTATGGGATTTATCTCGGCTCCTACTTCTACTTCTATGACTACGCCCTTCGGAACGCCCATTGTACCAGCTAGAATGTGTGTCTGAGCTCCGCCCTCTGTCCCTAATCCTGGTCTTTTCTTCTCTTGCCTCCCTCCTGCTTGAGGACTTGTGCTCGTGCTTGGGTTTCTCCTTCTTCAGCTCCCTCTCTAGGTCCTCTGCTCCACCAGAGTAGGCAGTCCTGGATTTGGGGAGCTTCTGCCCCTCCCTGGGCTCTGCCTTCTGAGCTCTCTCTGAGTTCTTGCTGCTGTGCTTCTTAGGGCCAGGGTCATCCTTTTCCTTTACTGTCTTGCATCTGGGTGATGAAGAGGATGGTTGCTCTGCCTGTACCTCTCGGTCGGCTTTCTCTTTTTCTTTCTTTTTTTTCTTTTTTTCCTTTTTGTCTGGAGGATAAAGGAAAGCAGCAGCAAATAAGAAAAGGTAAAAAAATAAAGAACTCCCTTAAAAAAAACAAAAGCACCTTTCTTTGCTGAATACGTTACATCAAACACAGGTACTATAGTTCAAAAACATTCACGGCCGGGCGCGGTGGTTCACGCCTGTAATCCCAGCACTTTGGGAGGCCGAGACGGGTGGATCACGAGGTCAGGAGATCGAGACCATCCTGGCTAACACGGTGAAACCCCATCTCTACTAAAAAAAAATACAAAAAAATTAGCAAGGTGTGGTGGCGGGTGCCTCTAGTCCCAGCTGCTCAGGAGGCTGAGGCAGGAGAATGGCGTGATCCCGGGAGGTGGAGCTTGCAGTGAGCCGAGATCGCGCCACTACACTCCAGTCTGGGCGACAGAGCAAGACTCTTGTCTCAAAAAAAAAAAACAAAACAAAAAAATTCACATGCTAGGAGGTGAGGAATGTGCATAAAGAGAACAACCTTGGCAGCAGCATGAAGGGGCCACTGTCTAGGCCTCCAAGGAGAGTGCCTCGAGAAGCCAACTTGGATGTCTGTCACCCTTGATGTGTCAAGTTGCTGTACAAGGTAATTCCCATCCTGAGTTACCTCTTCAAAGACCTTATCTCCAAATGCAGTCGCATTCTGAGGCACTGGGGGTTAGGATTTCACCATATTAACTTGGGGAGAGAGACAATTCTGCCCATAGCACCAGCCTTCCACTGATACTCCCCACTTTCCCAATTAAACTATGCTTCCCCATACCTTCCCCTTTCACACTTGAGTTGATTCTCAACTATCAATGAATGCAAGGAAGAGCAGACATTAAGGCCATCCAGAATCTTCTCTTAGGTCTTAATGCTTTACCTTTTTTGTGCTTTTTTGTTGGTTTTTCATCTTCAGAGCTCTCAGACAAACTTGGTGAGGGGGTACGAGCCCCACAGCCCTTCTCCTGGAGCTGTCTGGTCACATCATCCATTTCTTCCGAGTCCTTAGGAGCCCGATAGTTAGACACATGATCCACTCGGATAGTTCTTCCTTTGATCTAAGCAAGACAGGCAACGCTTCAGTGAAGACGGCCCTCATACCAAACTGCCAACTATTTGAACACAAGCTACAGAGAACCATGATTTGAACTACATCCTTTACCTTCTTGCTAAATTCTGTCACTAAAGCAGACCTGTGCAACTGGTGTGTCATAGCATGTACACCTAAATATTAATTTATACTAATATTTAGTTAATATAATTTTATTATTATAAAATATATAGTGCAGCCTCTCAGTGCAGCCAGGTGAGGCCTGGGGCAATTGTACCAGCAGCCTCATCACTTTACTCCAGGGCACCATGCAAATATCTTCATGTTCTGTATGTGCCATAAAATGAAACAGACTAGGAAGTACTACCTCAAAGCACAAGCATCAGGGAAGACTGAGATTTAGATGCATAATGAATTACCCTTGATCTGTAACCTAAGTTTACAGTGAAACATACCCTAGGAAGGTCTGGCACCTAGAAGGAATTCTTGAAATCCAGCTTAATGCTACAACTGCTTTCTCGACCCAGTAATTAGGAGGCAAAGTCAGACCAACAGTTTGGAGGGAGAAAGGAATCGAGAAAAAGGCACTTGCTTTTTTCTTAAGCCCTCACACCTTGCTCTAGCCCCACCATACTGGAACAATAGGCTCACACTGATTCTTGCACTACGAATCACAACTCTCCAGGTGAACAACAACAAAAAATTAACCTCTCTGGTCGGACGCAGTGGCTCACACCTGTAATCCCAGCACTCTGGGAGGTCGAGACGGGTGGATCACTTGAGGTCAGAAGTACGAGACCAGCCTGGCCAATATGGCAAAACTTTGCCGGGTGTGGTGGTGCACACCTATAATCCCAGCTACTCAGGAGGCTGAGACAGGAGAATCACTGGAACCCAGGTGACAGAGGTTGCAGTGATCCAAGGCCACGCCACTGCACTCCAACCAGGACAACAGAGTGAGACCCTGCCCCCCTCCCCCCGCCCCCCAAAAAATTAACACCTCACTTAAAATAAAAACATTCTATTTTTAGGCAGATACAGACTTACTCTCTAGGCAAAGCCATTCAAAATTTAAAGTTTGGCTTTTATTGTTCCAATACAAGAGCAGATTTTTATTTTTACCTTGAAGCCTGAGCGGCTTCTGTTATGTATCCTCTTCTCCATTTTGAAACACTTTGGAAAACCTTCCTTTTACAGTGACGTCCTCTGACTGCTGGCTTCCTTAACCATCAAGCCTAGAACCTTGTTCCACTCTGTTCTATAATCTCCAGCTATCCCATACTCGTGAATCAGTGACAAACTCTCCAACTCAAGCCTCCCCACACCAACTCTGTGACACTGTTCATTTCAACTGCAGCTTTTTTCCTAAATGAGTGCAGCAACCACATGGAGCGTCAATACGCCTGACTTGCCCTATCTCCTTCTAAGAACTCAGTGCCTCACTTACGACAGTGGAAATAAGAGGGAACTGGGGGGAGAAAATTTCAGGATGAAATTACTTTTGTAGAATCTGTCATCAGATTTTAACCAGAGAATTTATAGAGCCCAATATGCTAGGTCACTGGAGATATATGACAGGCATACATGGGTATGTCCTAGATTATGAGGCCATGTTGAAGCCCAAAACTCCCAACACAGGACAATATGGAAGAGCAATGTTTGCTAGTCTCTTCATCCTCCAGTGCACCAGAGATGATAGTAGACAGTAAAAAAAGAAAGGTGAAAAACAGGCCTGGATGAGAGGCAGGCCTGGTGCCTATGCTCCTGGGGAGATGGTTTGTTTACAGATGGGGAAAAGAAGCAAGTACTGCAGGGCCATGAGCCAACAGAATTATTTCCTGGAATCTCTTCTTGACCAGTGTCTCCACATCTCTGCAGCCCCCGCAACAAACCAAGCTGACAAGTGCTGCCCTTGTGTCTCTGGGAATCAGGTAGAAAAAGAAACACCTATACATGGGAAAAAAGTCCAACCAATCTGCTTAATAAGCACACTCACCTTGATCCCATTAAAATTGTCGACGGCCAGAATTGTGCTCCTCTGGTCTTCATAGCAGAGGAAACAGAACCCTTTGGATTTCCCAGTTTTCTTGTCCCGCACGAGATTAATGTTAACAATCTCGCCATATCTATTTATTTTATAAAAGAGTAAGACATTATTGACTTAAAAGGCAAAAACATGCAGATAAGGTAATAAAACAAAATTCAAATAACATAGTGTGTACAAGAGATACATCTAGAACAGGATGACACAGAAAGGTTGCAAAGAAAAAGACAAGTACAGGAACACCCAATTAAAAGTGGGTGGCAATATCCAGAGCAAAGACTAATTCAAGGCCAAAATAAAAATATCACATGAGACTAAGATTATTTTACACTGAAAAAGGCCTAAATACACAATAAAGGTATACATCAGGAAAACTCTGAGTCAGTTAAGAAATCAAACATTTTAATTTAAAAAAGCTATTAGAAATGCAAAGAGAAACTAAGAGAGAAAGTTATGGGAGAATTTAACACATCACTTTGAAGTTTATCACACATAAAGTGGACAGAAATAAAATAAAATCAGATGAATTAATACACATAATTATACTAACAAATATTAATGTAGGACTATTAGATACATAGATATCTTTGAATACTACAAGATGACATTTTCAAGAATCCATGAAGCATGTATTAAAATTGACTATGGATTAGGTCTCAATGTAAACCTCAATAATTATACCAAAAAAAAACAGAACAGACCATGTTTCCAATTATAATGTTATAAAGCTGGAAATGATATTGTAAATAAAAAACACATTATCTAACTAGAACTTGAAAGCTACTCTCCTAACAACTGCATGAAAGAGAAAATGAAGCAAAAAAAAAAAAAATCAATGGTAGACTATTTAGAAAATAGCAAAAATGAGAAAAATATATACCAAAACTTATGAAATGTGGCTAACGTCATACTCAGGAAAATTTGTAACATTAAAAGACTTTTATTGTGAAAACAAAGGATGAACATAAAGGAAGAAAGCAAACCTAATGAAAGCAGATGGGAGTTAATATAGATAAAAGCAGAAATTAGGCTAGGCATGGTGGCTCATGCCTGTAATCTCAGCATTTTGGGAGGCCAAGGTGGGAGGACTGTTTGAGGCCAGCAGTTCGAGACCAGCTGGGGCAACTGAACAAGACCCTGTCTCTCAAACAAACAAACAAAAAGGCAGAACTAAATAGAAAAAAAAAAGGCCAGGCATGGTGGCTCACACCTGTAATACCAGCACTTTGGGAGGCAGGAGGATTGTTTGAGGCCAGTAGTTCGAGACCAGCCTGCACAAGAGAACAAGACCTTGTCTCTTAAAAAAGCAAACAAACAAAAAGGAAGAATTAAATAGAAAAAAAAAACCAGGCACGGTGGCTCATGTGCATAATACCAGCACTTTGGGAGGCCAAGGCCATAGGATCACTTGATGCCAGGAGTTTGAGACCAGCCTGGACAATACAGCAAGACCCCTGTCTCTACCAAAAAAAAATTGTTTTAAATTAGCCAGGCATAGTGTACACCTGTAGTCCCAGCCATTCAGGAGGGTACATGGGGAGGATCACTTGAGCCCAGGAGTTAGAGGCTGCAGTGAGCTAGGATCATGCCACTGCACTCCAACCTGAGCAAGAGAGTGAGACCCTGTCTCAAAAAAAGAAAAAACATTAGGAAAAAAAAGACTACCTTACTCCTTACAAAAAGATAAGTTCCAGATAAGTTAGAGGTTTATAAATTTAAAAATAAAGTCATAAAAATAAAATAGGAATTGATAGATGTTACACGATCACATACACACACTTCAGCCCAAAATCTAGCATCCTACTTAATGAGAAATACTAGAGCCAATTCAACTAAGTTTAGGAACTATTTAATACTAAATTGGAGGTATAGGCCAATGCAGTTAGATAAAACGGATACAATAAATGAAAAGAGGAAGTAACACTACCTTTTTGTAGATTACATATGACAGTTGCCCAAGAGCTCAAGGCTACAGTGAGCTATAGTCTTAACACTGCACTCCAGCGTGGGTGTCAGAGCAGGGCCCTGTCTCAGAACAATCAATTAAATTAAAATGCTAACAGCTGGGGGATCTGGGTGAAGGAGATATAGATATTCTTTATATCATTTTATAATGTTCCTGTATTAAGCCTGAAATTATTTCAAAACAAGAATTAAAAAAAAAAAGAATACAGGCACTGGCTTGAAGGAACTCATGTTGACCCTCAAATAGGGAAAATTTGAGCATCAAGAAAGAATAATGATAAGTACAACATATCAAATTAAGAAAAAGTAAGTCCATGGTACAGGCTGAGCATCCCTAATCTGCAAATCCAAAATTCAAAATGCTCCAAAGTCTGAAACATTTTGAGCACCAACATGATGTCACAAATGGAAAATTCTATATCTGACACCTTTAATTTCTGATGGTTCAATGTACACGAACTTTCACACACAAAATTATTGAAAACATTGTATAAAATTACCCTCAGTCTATGTGCGCAAGTTGTATATGAAACATAAATGAATTCTGTGTTTAGATCTGGGTCCCAGCCCCAAGATAGCTCATTACGTTTATACAAACTGGAAACACTTCTGGTCCTTTGGTCCCAAGCATTTTGTTTTTCTTTTCGTTTTTTTTTTTTTTTTTTGGAGACAGAATCTCACTCTGTCGCCCAGGCTGGAGTGCAGTGGTGCTATCTTGGCTCACTGCAACCTCCACCTTCCCAATTCAAGTGATTCTCCTGCCTTGGCCTCCAGAGTAGCTGGGACTACAGGCACCCACCACCACACCTGGCTAATGTTTTGTATGTTAGTAGAGATGGGGTTTCACCACGTGGCCCAGGCTGGTCTCACTCCTGAGCTCAGGAAATCCACCTGCCTCGGCCTCCCAATGTGCTAGGATTACAGGCATGAGTCACCGCGCCCAGCCCCAAGCATTTTGGATAAGGGATATTCAACCTGTAATACAATACACAACAAAGTGCTAGAGCAAAGAGTTAATATCCTTCATACATGAAGGGCTCATGTAAAATCAACAAGAAAATAAGGAAAATACTTGTAGAAAAAAGTTGGCAAGGGTATGAATAGACAATTTACAAAGAAAAAGAATAATGGGCTGCAAATCTAGAAACAGATGTTCAGCCTCACTGATGATGAAATAAAGGCAAAGCAAAGTAATAATGAGAAGCCCTTTGGCAAATATTTTTTAAAATCACCGTTAATCAGGATTCAGAAAAATGGGCATTCTAGTGAGTGTGGAAATTGGTACAACCTTTTGGAGAGCAATTTGGCAATGTTTATAAAACATCTTTAAAATGCTAACATATTGGTCCATATTCCTCTTTCACTAAAGAGACCATGAGGGATGCATACAAAAATGTATATACTATAATGCACACTGCCGTATAATTCATAATAGCAAACCACTGGAAATAACATCCAGCATTTTTTTAAAAATGATAAGGAGATATGCCAAAACATTAAGGTTTTCCTTAAGAGTGTGCTCTATTTTCTTCTTTATACTTTATTTTGCCAAATGTTCTATAATGACTATATATTACCTTCAAAATAAGAAACAAAGTAGATTTCTTTTTTTTTTTCTTTTTTTTTTTTTTTTTTTTGAGACCGAGTTTCACTCTTGTTGCCCAGGCTGGAGTGCAGTGGTGTGATCTCAGCTCACTGGAACCTCCACCTCCTGAATTCAAGCAATTCTCCTGCCTTAACTTCCCAAGTAGCTGGGATTACAGGCGCGCACCACCATGCCTGGCT
>NW_012103576.1:2905427-2906388 GCF_000951045.1 Mandrillus leucophaeus
GCAGGAGACTCGCTTGAACCCAGGAGGCAGAGGTTGTAGTGAGCCGAGATCACGTCACTGCACTCCAGCCTGGACAACAAGAGTGAAACTCCAACTCAAAAAAAAAAAAAGAAAGAAAGAAAGAAATCAAGTCTGATGCAATGACAGAAGTACATGTAAGGTGCCAGTAGAACAGGAAAAGGAGTGACTAATTTTGAGTGGAAGTCAGTGTCACCACTAACAAAAGTAAACTGATCACTCAGTCCTTCTGGTACCCAAAATCCTATGGGCAAAGCAGATAGTTTCCATCACAAACCTCTGCTTCCACAAACATGTTGAATTCATCTGCTCATTACCCACAAATTTACAGCTATGATACAAAATTAGTCTACATATGTCATGATTAACCCCACCTACACATAGACAAAGGTTATAAAGACACTGTTAAGCATTTCCTAGGGAATAATTTCCCTTCCAAATGTTTCTTTCCTCATCTGTAAGATGGGGATATTAGCAGGTAACTCGCAAGACTGTTATAAGAGTTAAATAAAACGATGCATATAAAGTGCTTAGCACAACGTTTTTACAATAACCTCTTTGAAGCATCAAACTTGTACAATTACTGGTTGTGATATAAAGTGAATACAGTAATGGTAGTGTGGCCATGGTCAGAAAGCAGGAGCTAGAGGAGCAAAGTGAATTCTGCAAGGGAAGGGGAATGGGGGAGGGCGGTGGTAGCAATATGGGGCTGTGGCTAAGACCATGAGTTCTAGAAAGCTATAGTTCTGCCTGTTGCGGTTATTAGCTATGTGACCTTAAGGAAGTCCCTTAACTTCTCTGCACCCCAATTTCCTCAGCTGTATAACGGGTCAGGGGGTGAGAGAGAAATAACAACAGTCCCTGAACCTTAGCACAGCAAATGGCAAACAGTAACTCTCATGAGCACTGATTTGGCAGGGAAGGAAAACTAAAAATGGGGCAG
>NW_012103576.1:2909303-2911080 GCF_000951045.1 Mandrillus leucophaeus
TTCAAGCAATTCTCCTGCCTTAACTTCCCAAGTAGCTGGGATTACAGGCGCGCACCACCATGCCTGGCTAATTTTTGTATTTTTAGTAGAGATAGGGTTTCCCCATGTTGGCCATGCTGGTCTCAAACTCCTGACCTCAGGTGATCCGCCCACCTCAGCCTCCCAAAGTGCTAGGATTACAGGCGTGAGCCACCACGCCCAGCCAACAAAGCAGTTTTTTGAAAGGCACTGTTATCAGCGGCAATCTTCATGGAGAGCAACGTGTGTAACCAGAATAGAGAATAGAGAATTAGAATAAACAAACAAGCACACATGCTAGCTGATCATCACTCAATGCAAGTAGAACTAAACAGCTCCAAGATGGAAGGCTGAGTAGAAGTACCACAAAGGGGTAGAAATTATAGGCTGCACCTGCTGTGAACCTTGCAACATCCACAAGTTGAAGGAAGCAATCTTTGTCCCTGCCAGGGCCCTCCACTCGTGTGGGTTGCCCAGGTTCTCTATCACAGCATTCTTCTCACGGGTATTGCCCAATTCCTTTCCCATGGCTTGCTGCCCCATAAGTGGCCCAACCACTCAGCCAGGGCCCTCTGTCCATGGATGGCCCTACCATCCTGCCATAGCAATCCCTCTGCCAGTGTATGCTACCTGTGTTTGCTTGGCCAGCCCCTTTTGCCATGGTCTGCTACCTGTACATGCTGTCCAACTTCTCTGAAACCGTACTATGCTCCGAAGGCCTACAAAACCCAAACACAGTGGTCCTTTGCACCTGTGCCAAGGTCCTCTGGCCCTGTGGACTAACTGTGCTGTTTACCTCTGGGGTTGCAGGCCAGCTGCCCAGCCCCTCTCCTACTAGCTGCTACTACCAGTATGAGCCACCAACACCCTCTCCCACCAAATGCTGCTGCCAACACCTCAGCAGAATGAAGAATATACAGATCTCCTGTTCATTCTTGTTCCTCGTCAGGCTGTGATTCTCAGCCTCCAGGTAGAGATTGGCTTTGCTCACTAACCTTACATTCATTGAGAATCAAAGAAAGCAAACTACAACCTTCTTTCTGTTTTTCATCCCAATTCCTCTGTGGTTTGCCCAGTCGTATGATGCCACACAGATAAGGACCAGAAGGGCCCTGTGACCATGGGTTACCCCTAGTTTGCAAGAACCCAAGGAGGCGTACCAATATGGAACCTTCCTGAGGGTTCCAATCTGTTCCAGTCTAGGCCCAGGCTGAACAAACCTCAGTGAAAAACAACAGAAATAGACTAGAATCCCCAAGATGGCCTCCCAAATTAACAAACCTCTTGGATCTCCCACAGGAGAATATTCTAGAACCATGTCCTGGGACTGATCTAGACTAGAGCAGAAGCTCCAGCCCTCCCCATGCAGGGATGCCATTCAGCCTAGAGTGAAAATAAGTGGTTTTTGTGATGCCACAAAATGCATTACAGAAAAAAGTACTCTGTCGACGCAGGAGGCAGGAAATGAAAGGGGACTTACTGTGAGAACACACAGATGATGTCCCCTTCAGTCAGTTCATAAGGAAGCCCTCCTAGAAAAGAAAACCACATTTCAGTTCCACCAACATTTACCAAGTGTTTACTACGTACCATGCACTAGGCCAGGCACTAGGGGTGCAAACAGTAAGCAACAGGCCCTGCCCTTAAAGAAATCAAGTCTGGGCTGGGCACCATGGCTCACGCCTGTAATCCCAGCACTTTGGGAGGCCAAGGCGGGTGGATCACCTGAGGTCAGGAGTTCGAGACCAGCCTGGTCAAC
>NW_012103576.1:2912159-2924697 GCF_000951045.1 Mandrillus leucophaeus
TGATTTGGCAGGGAAGGAAAACTAAAAATGGGGCAGGAAAAAAAAAAAAAAAAAAAAAGATGGAACACGCATTCCCGGGCAGACAGCAGATGGATATAAAGGAGGGCAATGAATGTAAGCAGGAGTGAAGGGTGAAAATGCTGAAATAGTCGGACACCGAGCAGGAGAATCTTGGGAGCACTGCGGAAGAAAGATGTGCACCTCACCCAGGAAGATCCAGGCGCTGTCCTTGTACTCGGAGTGCCAGGACACTTTATCGGCCACCCCAAGCTGGACCTCTCGTTCATTCAGCTCGTTGATCAGCTTCACCTTAGTTAAAGGACTTCACGGTGGCGGGGGGGAGGGGAGACAGAAAAGCAGACAAGTAAATGCTAACCGGCCGAAGCTGAAGAAGAGCAAAACAAGGGGACGAGCTGTTCTAGTCCCCGCGCCTCTCCCGCCCCTCGACCCCGCAGACGCTCTACCACCCCAACCCCGGTAGACCACCCCCAGCGGCCCGCTGCTCGTTCCTCAAAAGGAAGCTGACGCCTTACTTCATCTCCGCGGGCTCGCGCTCAGCATTCAGGGATCAGCGCCCGGGAAAGGCAGCGCCGCGCATGCGCTGCCCTGGCGCCGCTGGCTCGTCGAGTCGGTGACCTCGCGCCGGAAGAGCTGGGGCGTACCGGGGCGTGGCGCCTGCGCACTAGAAGCCTCCCGCGTTCTGTGCGGTTACCACTTGTAGAAACGGTTTTTCTCTAATTTTTCGCTTTTTCTCCTCTGTGAAATGGGGTAAAGGCACGAGCCTGGGCTGTTGCAGGACCCCCAGCTCTTGAACGATATCGGAAACTGGTTAGATTAGCTATAAATATTTGCTGAATGAACGGAATAAACAGCCTGATGTGGCGACTTTAGTCTCAGCCCTCGCTCCCAGTCCAGAGTCCCACTTGGACCTTCGCTCCTAGTCAGTTGCTCACGCACAGACCCATCAAAGCATCCCTGTCATGGCAGAAAAGTGAAGAAGATAGGTGAAAAGGTAAATCTTCTGTTGTTCTTATCCCAATACATAGGCAACAGACCAGTGTGCCTCTATAGGCTGAATTGAATACCTACAGATTTGCATGAGAGCCGCTGCACTTACTCTTTTCCATAGGCTCTCTCCTAGTTGAGCAGGAGACAGAAATTAATATTGTTAAATTAATAGCTAGCAAGTGAGCAGATGATGTACTGTATGATACTAGAGTATGTGCTAAGCTATTTACATGTACTGTCTCTCCACCCTCACAACAACCCAATGAAGCAGATAAAATTACAATTCCTGGCCGGGCGCAGCAGCTCATGCCTGTAATCCCAGCACTTTGGGAAGCTGAGGTAGGAGGATTGCTTGAACTCAGGAGTTTGAGACCAGCCTGGGCAACATAGCAGAACCTGTCTCTAAAATAAAGGAAAAAAGGGGGGGCCAGGTGTGGTGGCTCACACCTGTCATCCCAACACTTTGGGAGGCTAAGGCAGGTGGATCACCTGAGGTCAGGAGTTCAAGATCTACCCAGCCAACATGGTGAAACTCTGTCTCCTCTAAAAATACAAAAATTAGCTAGGCATGGTGGCACACGCCTGTAATCCCAGCTACTCGGGAGGCTGAGGCAGGAGAATCACTTGAACCTGAGAGGCAAAGGTTGCAGTGAGCCGAGATCGCACCACTGCACTCCAGCCTGGGCAGCAGAGCGAGACTCCTTTTTTTAAAAAAAAAAGAAAGAGAAAGTAAAAGAAATTTCCACCCTCGTTTTGTAGAGGACGAAATGAGGCTCAAATGAATAAATTAACTAGAAAGGTACTAGAGTACCTGCACCCATTAGGTCAGGTTGATTTAATCAGTCCTTACTGAACATCTAGATTTGTCCGGTGCAGCTAAGGTCTGTAGACAGGAGTATCAGGGTGGGTCCTCTGCCCTCAAGGAGCTAATATTATAATTAAGGGGACAAGATATATTTGCCTGATAGATTTCAACCAGAAATATCTAGAAACCAGTGGAAGAGATGATTAACATATAATATGTGATTTAACCCATATTGACAGTTTGAATCCATTTTGCACATGTCCACATCAGTACCTGCTCTTGGACCATGATGTTCTAAAAGTAAAAGTCCAGAGCTGTGTGGCCTATCTCAGAGCACCAGATATTAGGTCCTTCATAAAAACATTTTGATGACGATACCAACTGTACCCTCAAGTGGCCCACCATGTAACCAATGTCCTGCCAAAAAGGAGAACAGAGCCTGCCCACCAATGACAGTTTCTCCTCATTCATTCTATGTCTGTTCCCCCTTCCCCATTCCAACCTAGCTATTCATTAACTTTGTAAAAGTATCTTGGCAATGAAAGCTAAACAGTGACAGATTGCATATGGGGTTTATCTGCTCCTAGGAATCTCAGGTTGCTTAGTTGTGGGTTGAAGTAGCCACTGCAGAGTGATAAACTAGCATGCAGCATTATCTTGCTGACTCTTTCAAATGGCTGTGAAATGAGAGAGTTAAGACTATACCTGGGGATAAGTCATCAGTGTTCCAAGAGAAGCTGGAGCAAAAGAGTAGAATAAGACCAATTTAGATTGAGAACATGAGAAGGCTATTATTACTATGCAGCTGGTAGGTTCAGCAGAGCTATTCTGAAGGTGAGAGAGCTGAATATTGCTTCAGTTTTCCTGGAACTGAGAGGTTTCTGAGACTTCTGACCTTTGGAGCTAAAATTGGCAACCCCAGAACAAACCAGGATGGTTGATCACCCTAGGAGATCCTGAAGTAAATAACGAAGCAAGGAAGTCAGACTTTCCATAGATGTACTTGCAATTGACAGGAATTGGTAGGTAAGGTGATGCCTAGAGATATCCATAAGTATGAGTTGAAAAGAGGTGGGGATGCAGAGGACCCTCTGAACTTAACATCTGAAAGTAGAACCAGGGTTTGGCATCCAAGGTGGCTGTAAGTGATCTCCACCAGTAACATCCATTTAGCAAATATTCTATCCAGTATTTAGTTCTAGCTTCGGAGGGTAATGCTAAGGTAGTCAATGGCAGTCCCTGCATTCAAGGAAAGGCTGAACTATCTATCTAGCCAGAGTCATCTCCCAACTTCCCACCACCACACCCACCCCCAAACAGTTTTTCCCCCAGACTACCCTATTTTGGACAATGTTATCACCATTTTCCTGGTTGCCCAGGCTCAAAAACATGGGTTTCATATTTCAGTCTTCCCTATTCTTCACCTCAACATATGCATCCACTTACCAAGTCCTAACAATTGTACTATTGCAGTATCTATAAAATGTGTCACTTCCAGTCACAGTCCTGAGTCATTGGCACATGCCTCGTGGCTTTTTCAGTACTCTTCTAGCTGCTCCAGCCCCTATTCTCCATTCTCTTCTGTCACTGTTCTCCACTTAAAGGCTCAACTTAAGCTGGGCTCCACTTCTATCCATTCCCTCAGAGGCCCCTTTCATCATCCCACCTTGGCACCTCTTCTGAGAGAGCCTTAGACCCCTGGGCCACCCTCCTCTCTCTTACTGAAATCTGCCCAAGCCCCAAACCCCCAACAAGTCATCCATCATGCAGGAAACCTTTCCTGATCTTATGACCCCACAGTGATGGCTCTTACTTCTGAACTCTGTAACACTACAAAACTCCTTTATGTTCTTCTCCCAGAAAGACTATGAAATCCTGGAAGGTGAAGGCTCTGCATGTATAAGCTCCTCAGAACCTCAAGCCTCAAACATTTTCCTACATACATAGAATGCAACCAATATACTTATTGGTTAATGAAATTGAAAAATCACACAACTATGATTACCTAAAGGAAAACAGATGAGGGTAGGGGTAGAGAAGACTTTATTTTATTTTCCCTTTGTTCCTTTCTGTATGGTTAGAATTTTCTTTTTTTATTTTTATTTTTATTTATTTATTATTTTTGAGGCAGAGTCTCACTCTGTTGCCCAGACTGTAGTGCAGTAGTGCGATCTTGGCTCACTGCAACCTGTGCCTCCAAGGTTCAAGCGATTCTCCTGCCTCAGCCTCCCAAGTAGCTGGGACTACAGGCATATGTCACCACAGGAAGACAGGGAGGATGCCATGTAAGTGTCTGGGAAAAGAGTATTGTTCTGAGACAGTGTATTTCAGAAACAGCAAGGAGGCCAGTGTGACTGGAGAGGAGCAGGCAAGGGGGAGAATGATACATTTTTGTTTATTTGAGAAAATCTTACTTAGTACCTACCATGTACCTGACACTGTTCTAGGTACTTTACATGTATAAATTCATTTACTTCTTGCAACAACCCTGTGAGACAGATATTATTATCCTAATTTGGTAGATGAGAAAACAGAGGCACAGAGAGGTTAGGTTGCTTGCCCTAGGTCACACAGCTGGTAAATGGTAGAACCAGGATTTGAATCCAGGTCATACGGCTCCAAAGTCTGCACTCTTAACCTCTATACACAGGATAAGTTGAGGTAAGGAGAACAGATCAAACATGGTCATGTTGGGTACTGGCTTCGGAATTTACTCAATATGAGATAGGGAGTCACCAAAGAACTTTGATCTGATGTACATTTTAGTAGGTTCACCTTAGCTGCTGTGTTGATAACAGACCAGGGAGTGGGCAGGGGATGCCTACAGTAGAAGCAGGAAGACCAGTTTGGAAGCTCTACAATAAATCAGATGACGGATGATGGTGATTTGTCTCCAGGTGACAGCAAAGAAGATGGTGTTCCATGCTGGTATTGTTCCAAACTGAAAAAATATTGTATTTTTAAATAAAAATAAATAAGAACACACATGACACCAACATAAAGGCACATCCTGTGTTTGTCAGTGCTCAGACACTGGCCTAGATGCTGGGGATACTATAGTGAACAAGACCACAAGACCCAGTCCCTGCCCTTGAGCAGCTCACAGTGTTACAAGATAGTTACAGATATAAATAAGCACTTTGTATTCCAGGTGATGAATGTCATATTGAATGTATGAGTGAAATGCCTTTAGAACCAGCTGAGTGATAATTAATTCTGATGTTGGGGGTCAGAGGAAGCTGGGGGTGGAAAGTAGATTGTCAGGGAAAGTCACATAGAGTCATGTGACTGTTGAGCTGGGCCTTGAAGGCAGTCACATGTAGATGGAAGATGCAGGAGGGGTACCACACAGAAACAGCATTTCAAGCAGTGGAAACACCAGAGGCAAGAGCATCAAAGTGTGGAAAGCATATGATGTGACAAGGTGATGGGATGGGGCAGAGTGGTAATGGCTGAAGATAAGGATGGAAGAGTTCTGGCCATTTTGTGAAGGGCCTTGTAGAAGAAGCCAAGAAGTTCTGATTCTAGCTAGTAGACAATGAGAAGTGATCGTATAGCTTAATCATTCAGTCATTCAACCAGTCAACCAGCTGACCACTTTTGTTGAGGACTTGCTATAGGCAGAGACTGCTTTAGGTTCTGAGAATATAAAGGTGAACATGTTCAGCCTATAAGAAAAACATATATGTGGGGACAAAACATAATCTGAGCATGTTTCTTTGAGCCTGGGAGTGACATGGTCAATTTTCTCTTTGATCACTTTGGAACCAGTGTGGGGGATGGATTGAAGACATGCAAGCCTTGATACTGGGAGATCAGTTGGGATACCTGTTGGCTGTGATGAGCAGGAGCAAACAAAGCCAACAGGTTTCATAGCCACAACATGCTGATTCAAGTAGATGTGGGTAGTGAGGAAACATCTAAGGATGACGCTTAGGTTTCCAGCTTGAGACACTAGTTGGGTGTGACACACTTTGCTAAGGTAAAACAGGCAAGAAGACTGGTTTGGAAGAAAATTAATGAATTCAATTGGTAAATCGTTAAAAATACCTGAGGAGTCAATAAAGGAGACTGAGAAGGAGAATGACAGAGAAAGATGAAAAAGCAGGAGAACGTGTATTCCAAAAGAAAAGGGGAGGGACCCGGTTGTTCACATCTGTAATCCCAACACTTTGAGAGGCCAAGGTGGGAGGATTGCTTGAGGCTAGGAATTCGGGACCAACCTGGGCAACATAGTGAGGCCCCCATTTCTACAAAAAATAAAAAATCCAGGAGTGGTGGTGTAAGCCTATGCTTGTTCCCAGCAATCTGATGCTTATGTAGACTCTTGAGGGATTGGAAAAAGAATCCCAAACTCTTCAGGAGGAGGAGGCCAAGTTGCCTCCAGGGGTGAGTATACCTTCTAAAAGACACACAAGAGATGTCCTTTTCCCGCCTGCCTGTCATTGTTCACCTTTCCTCCACTGCCTAAGCCAATGCAGCGATTTTCCATACCTCAAGCAGCACAACTTTCAGAAGCTGCCAAGATTCTTGATGTGCTGATTAAAAAGCAGAATCTAGTTCCAGGGAAGAAAGGGAGAAAGTAGAGGGAAAAAGTGCTGGGGGAGCATATGACTCTAGTTCTAGTAGAACCCACCTGTAATCACAAATCACATTTACTCTAAATTCGTAATGTGAATTTCCCTTTGGCATGCAGGCCTAAAGGGCATGCTAGCTGGACTGAATCAAATGGGATGATCAGACCCAGTGGGAGGAGAAGTAGCACTGGGCAGATCTAACTGGAGCTGAATGTAAAAGTATTTTTCAGGGATAACAGGAACTTACCTAGAGCAGGAGTTCCCAGATGGTCATCACAATTTCACCTAGGCAGGTCAGTCGCCCCAAGCTAATGACTAGAGCCCACTCCCTGTTCTCCAAAAGATTCCTTGCATGGGCAGCTTTTACCTCCGCTTATTCATTTTCACTGTTTTGAGCCACAGTTTTCCTGGGGTGCTCTGTTGCCTGAGGTGAAGAAGGCAGTTACCGGGAGTGCTAGATGAAACACTGATCCAGGGTATAGGAGATGGTATACAGATTAGGGAAAGGAACGAGTGGGCCACAGCTCAAAGAAGCCAGATCACAGACACATGACACTGTAAAGACCAGAGCACATGAGTGCTCTGGGACAAGCTGATGGACAATACTAAGCTTGTAGAGAAGAAGCACAGGATGGGTCTGTCTTGGCTCAGTTCACAATGATGTTGCATGAAGACTGTCAGCTTTCTACCCTGGAGTGGCAGGAGGTGGCATCCTTCTTGAGGGTGGATGCAGGTTTTCAAGGCTATAGGATGATGCTACACAGCTTGCATTCCATCTCTGGTCAGCAACTTACATTCTGGAGAGAACAGGTGGGACACATAGAGCTTGGCAGACCTGGGTTCAAATCCCAGTTCTTCCACTTGCTAGCTGTAGAAAATTGGGCAATTTAATTACCTTCAATTAACTTTTTTGTGGTAGCCTTCCCAAGTTATGAAATGGTGATAATATCACCTCTTAGAGATCTTGCAAGGATTGTGATAAGAGGTATTACTAATATTAATAATAATATTATATTCTTTTCACATTCTAAATACTCCCAGCCATTGTTACAACCCCCCGACCCCTTCTGCAACCCACAAATCTTACCCCCTAGTGAACTAAACCAGTTCTAACTTAGGAAAAAGGTGGAAATCGCTTTCTGAGAGTTGGAGGGCTGCTATATAAAACTCAGCTTAGCATGACCCCCTGACTAGTGTCTTGAGGAATGGACTTCAAGAAAGATTTTCAATGAAAAAAGCTAGAAACATTAATTGAATATATATTTTCTCCCCTCACCCCACCCCATTCCACAAGCCATGGACATTGGCCAAAAAGGTATGTGTTTTTTTTACTCAACTCCTCTTCTGCAGGGGAAGGAAGGATTTCAGCCTACTAGTTGTAACTATATGAGTCCTTTTTTTAATGGGGCAAGAAGGTTCTGAGTCCTGAGTGACAAATGAAAATGTCTTCAGGGACCATACTATGTCCCTGAAGAGCTCCTCTGGCTTGCATGAATCACACCTAAAATACAACAAAGTCGGAGCAATCCAGAAGTGTGAAGTGTCCTATTTATCCAGCTCGACAGGAGCAGAGCCTTTCCAAGGATTGCTTTCTCCCTGCAGAGTGCCCTCTGCTGGGCTTCCTGGCCACTGGCATTTTGGCATCTCAGGCCAACAATGATGCTCTTTCCTGGCTATGTAGGAACCAAATTGCAACCAAATGCCTCTTGGGCAGTAGCCACCTTCAAGCAGCAATATAACCAGGACCCAGTTTTTGAATTGTCTCCACATACTAACCCTTGAAACCAATGTATTACTTTCCTGTTGCCGCTGTAACAAATTACCACAAACTTGGTGGCTTAAAACAACACAAATCTATTATCTTCTAGTTCTCGAGGTCAGAAGTCTGAAATCAGCTTCACCGGGCTAAAGTCAGAGTGTTGGCAGGGCTGATTCCTTCTGGAGGCTCTAGGAGAGGATTCCTTGCCTCGCCTTTTCTGACTTCCAGAGGCCTCTTGAATCCTTGACATGTGATCCCTTCCTTGCATCACTCCAACCACTGGCCTCTGTCATCACATCTCCAAAACTGCCTACTCTGATCTCCTGACTCCCTGTTGTAAGGACCCTTACAACACTGGGCTCACAGGAAAAATCCAGGATATTCTCTGCATCTCAAGATCCTTAGCTTAATCATATCTGCGAACTAGATTTTGCCAAGTAAGGTTATATATTCATAGGTTCCAGGGATTCACATGTGGACATCTATGCGGGGGGCATTATTCAGCCTACCACACCCAGGACTTCTGCAACATGGAATAGCAAAAAGACCATTGCACCAGGAGTAAGGAGAACTGGATTTCAAATCCCAGCTCTGCCGTCCCTTTCTAGTTTGGTAACCTTGGGCAGGTCCCTTTATCTCTCCAAGCCTCAACTTTTTTTTTTTTTTTTTTTTTGAGATGGAGTCTCACTCTGTCGCCCAGCCTGGAGTGCAGTGGCTCGATCTCGACTCACTGCAAGCTCTGCCTCCCTGGTTCACGCCATTCTCCTGCCTCAGTCACCCGAGTGGTTGGGACTACAGGCGCCTGCCACCACACCCGGCTAATATTTTTTGTATTTTTAGTAGAGACAGGGTTTCACCATGTTCGCCAGGATTGTCTCCATCTCCTGACCTTGTGATCTGCCTGCCTCGGCCTCCCAAAGTGCTGGGATTACAGGCGTGAGCCACCGCACCCGGTCCCAAGCCTCAGCTTCTTTACTTATGAAATGGAGATGAGATAATAACTCATAGTTCACAACATGTTATTGAATGTATGAAAAGCTCTTTCCTAGCATAGTAACTAACATAGAGTAGGCACTCCATAAACGTGCTGTATAGGCAATGTTTGTGTGGGGAGACAGAATGAGTAGTTAGAAGGCTACAGTAATAGTGCAGATGAAAGATAATAAAGTACTGAATGAAAAAGGCAATAGCAAGAATGGAAAGCAGGAGTAATAAGATAAATAGAGAGGTGCACATGAGTCCAGATTTATACATTTCCTTGGGCTTAGGGTAAAATAGGCCTCATTTTCCATGATCATTGGACTTTATCAACAAAGAAAGGCTTCTACTACTTCTCAGCCTAACGACCTTAAACAAACCCCAAAGTATAAAAGTGTCAACTTGAAGGCCAGCGGTGGTAGAATGTGCAAAGGCACAGAGACACAAACTGGTAACAAAAGGGGACAAGATGTAATCTCTATGGTTGACATGAGACGGGGTGAACTCTTGGTGGCTGTCCACAGGTCTCACACAAGCTGCTGGCCTGTATGTCGATTTCCAACATCTTCCACTTACAAGTGGTGTAGCCCTGGGCAAATAAGTCACCCTCTCTGTGTGCCTTGATTTCCTCACCTGTAAAATCAAGGTATGAATAGTACCTACCTTACAGAATTGTCATGAAGGTTAAATGAAAATCCATGCTGTATATTTAGCACAGTACCTGGCACTTAAAGGCCCCATAAATGTTAGCTGGTATCATCCATTGCTGCAAGAAGAATCAGATGCCCCAGAAGGATAGGGTTATTTCCTCAAAGCACCTCCCACTCCAAGAAGAGCCTCAAATACTGATTCTCCCACCCTGTCATGTCCTACATTTCTTTCAATCCACACACACCTCTCTCTCTACAGTTGTACCCCAGGCCAGTAAAAGCAATATGAATAAAAGGAAACACAAATCCTCTCTATCTCTCTCTCTCTCTTTCTCTTTCATGTATGTATGTGTTATTTTAATATATGTAATGTGTATACTATATAGTGTACATATGTATCTGTGTATTTTGTATATAACATATACATTACATGTATAAAATAGTGTATATATGTATGTGTATATGTAAGCATATACAGTTCTGTGGCACATAATGATGTTTCAGTCAACAATGGACCACATATATGATGGTGGTCCCATAAGATTATAATACTGTATTCTTACTGTACCTTTCCTGTGTTTAGATATGTTTAGATACACAAATACTTACTATTGTATAATAATTACAGTATCCAGTACAGTAATAAGCTATAGGTTTGTAGCCTAGGAGCAATAGGCCATACCATATAGCCTAGATGTACAGTAGGCTATACCATCTAGGTTTGTGTAAGTACACTGTGATGTTCACACAATGACGAATTGCCTAATGATGCATTTCTTAGAACATATCTCTATCATTAAGAGATGTGTGACTATATATATTTGCATGGGTGTGCACTCACACACATATGCACTTTTGTGTTGTTTGGAAAATCCCTTTGCAAAATGGTGTCTGGGCTGGAACAGGGAGAGGTAGTTAAGGGGCATGTTTGTTTCTTTTGAAATTACATAGATACATTCTCACTGTGAAAATATATGACAAGTTATCCAGGTGCAGTGGCTCATGCCTGTAATCCCAGCACTTTGGGAGGCCGAGGCAGGCAGATCATCTGAGGTCAGGAGTTCGAGACCAGCTTGGCCAACATGGTGAAACCCCGTCTCTACTAAAAATACGAAAATTGGCCAGGCATGGTGGCGGGTGCCTGTAATGCCAGCTATTCGGGAGGCTGAGGCAGGAGAATTGCTTGAATCCGGGAAGCGGAGGCTGCAGTGAGCCAAGATTGTGCCACTGCACTGCAGCCTAAGTGACAGAATGAGACCCTGTCTCAAAATAATAATAATATAAAATATATATTTATATATATATGAGACAAGTAAAAAGTATTCAAAGCAAATCGTGACTCTTCAGCCCCCAACAATCCCATTCCCCTCCTCAAAGTTATTCACTGTTTGTTAACAGTCTCTTTTCTATGCATTCTGTGCATTTACATCCACATATATTTGAGTTCGGGGGTTTTTTCATAAGTGAGCCAAGACTCTAGAAACTGATTTGTGATTTGTCAATCAACAACATATCTTGGAAGTCTCTTTATATCCATACATATAAACCTATCCCATTATTTTCACACTGCTGCATAATATTTTATAGTAATATATGTACCAGTCTAGTCACTCAGGAAGAGGTATTTATTAAATGTCACTACACCTTTGTCCTTAGGCAAGATGCAGCTAAATCATCACAAGCAGATGACTGGTCTAGGCACCATGAGAAATCAGGCCTGGCTTATCCTGACTACCTTCCTAGAGCTCCTCTCCTAGGAGCCTGGTTCCAATGGCAGACTCTGTTGAAGGGGGATTTGGGAGGGAAGAGATCCATGCAGCAGAGAATACCAGTGTGATAGGTAGAAAAATGTCCCACAACAAGGATGTCCATGTCTTAATCTTGGGAACCTGTGAATATGTGACTTCACATGGCAAAAGGTACTTGCAGATGTGATTAGGTTAAGGATCCTGAAATGGAGGAGTTATCCTGGATTGTCCAGGTGGACCCAATGTCATCACAAGGGTCCTTTAAAAAGGGAAACAGGGGGCTGAGTGCAGTGGCTCATGCCTGGAATCCCAGCACTTTGGGAGGCCATGGTGGGTGGATCACGAGGTCAGGAGTTCGAGACCAGCCTGACCAACATGGTGAAACCCCGTCTCTACTAAAAATACAAACAACAGTAGCTGAGCGTGGTGGCACACGCCTCTAATCCCAGCTACTCAGGAGGCTGAGGCAGGAGAATCGCTTGAACCCGGGAGGCGGAGGTTGCAGTGAACCAAGATGGCACCACTGCACTACAGTCTGGGCAACAGAGCGAGACTTTGTCTCAAAAAAAAAGGTGGGGACGGGGGGGAAAGAGAAAGGTCAGAGAAGAAGACGTGGCCATGGAGTGATGTGTCCAGGAGCCTAGGAGTGCAAGCAGCCTCTGGAAACTGAAAAAGATAAGGAAATGGACTCTTCCCTAAGCCTCCCGAAGGAACACAGCTCAGCTGACACCTTGACTTCAGCCCTGTAAGACCCACTTTGGACTTCTGACCTTGAGAATTGTAAGATACTACATTCGTGTTAAGTCAGTTTGTGGTAGTTCATTACAGCAGCAAAGGAAAACTAATACAGCTAGACACCTGAGAGTAGGAGAGAGGCAAAGATAACTTAAATGTGCATGCAGATCACCTGGAGATCTTGTTAAACTGCAGACTGCTTCACTAGGTCTTGAATAAAGCCTGAGATTCTGCATTTCTTCTTTTCTTTCTTTCCTTTTTTTTTTTTTTTTTTTTTT
>NW_012103576.1:2925248-2932400 GCF_000951045.1 Mandrillus leucophaeus
AAAAAAAAAAAAAAAAAAAAAAACCTCTCGGGTCATACCAATGCTTCTGATACACACTTCGATTAACAGTGTGTTAATTTGATTAGCAGAGACTAGAAGACACTCAATACCCATGTAACATTTTACACTTTGTGAAGCCTTTTCATATCTATCACACCTCATTTTTTAAAATTTACTTTTATTATACTTTAAGTTCTGGAATACATATGCAGAACGTGCACGTTTGTTACATAGGTATACATGTGCCATGGTGGTTTGCTGCACCCATCAATCCATCATCTACGTTAGGCATTTCTCCTAATGCTATCCCTTCCCTTGCCCCCCACCCGCCCAATAGGCCCCTGGTGTGTGATGTTCCCCTCCCTGTGCCCATATGTTCTCATCATTGTTCAGCTCCCACTTACGAGTGAGAACATGTGGTGTTTGGTTTTCTGTTCCTGTGTTAGTTTGCTGAGAATGATGATTTCCAGCTTCATCCATGTCCCTGCAAAGGACATGAACTCATTCTTTTTTATGGCTGCACAGTATTCCATGGTGTATATGTGCCACATTTTCTTTATCCAGTCTAACATTGATGGGCATTTGGGTTGGTTCCAAGTCTTTGCTATTGTGAATAGTGCTGCAATAAACATATGTGTGCATGTGTCTCTAGAGTAGAATGATTTATAATCCTTTGGGTATATACCCAGTAATGGAATTGCTGGGTCAAATGGTATTTCTAGTTCTAGATCCTTGAGGAATCGCCACACTGTCTTCCACAATGGCTGAACTAATTTACACTCCCACCAACAGTGTAAAAACATTCCTATTTCTCCGCATCCTCTCCAGCATCTGTTGTTTCCTGACTTTTTAATGATTGCCATTCTAACTGGCATGAGATGGTATCTCATTGTGGTTTTTATTTGCATTTCTCTAATGACCAGTGATGATGAGCCTTTTTTCATATGTTTGTTGGCTGCATAAATGTCTTCTTTTGAAAAGTGTCTTTTCATATCCTTTGCCCACTTTTTGATGGGGTTGTTTTATTCTTGTAAATTTGTTGAAGTTCCTTGTAGATTCTGGATATTAGCCCTTTGTCAGATGAATAGATTGTAAAAATTTTCTCCCATTCTGTAGGTTGCCTGTTCACTCTGATGATAGTTTCTTTTACTGTGCAGAAGCTCTTTAGTTTAATTAGATCCCATTTGTCAATTTTGGCTTTTGTTGCCATTGCTTTTTGTGTTTTAGTCATGAAGTCTTTGCCCATATCATACCTCATTTTATCATCCTCACAAACTTGTGATATAACTATGACTGTCTCCATGTTACACATGAGGAAACCAAGGACAGTGGTTCTCAACCCTGGCTGAATATTAGAATCACCCAAGGAACTTTTAAAACTCCCAGTGCACAGGTACCACCCCAGAATAATTATGTTAGAATTTCTTGGTGTGTGGCCCAAACAGCAGTATTTTTTGGAATCACCAGGTGATTCCAATGCACAGCTAAGGGTAAGAATCATTACAGTACAGCAGTGCTTCTCAAAGTGTGGTCCCTAAGCAAGTAACAGCAGCATCTGGGAACTTGTTAGAAATGCAGATTCTGGCCAGGCGCGGTGGCTCACGCCTGTAATCCCAGCACTTTGGGAGGCCGACACAGGTGGATCACCTGAGGCCAGGAGTTCGAGACCAGCTGGCCAACACAGTGAAACACCATCTCTACTGAAAATACAAAATTAGCTGGGCGTGGTGGCTGCATACCTGTAATCCCAGCTACTTGGGAAGCTGAGGCAGGAGAATTGCTTGAACCTGGGGGGTGGAGGTTGCAGTGAGTCGAGATCACACCATTGCACTCCAGCCTGGGTGACAAGAGCGAAACTCCTTCTAAATAATAATAATAATAATAAAAGGAAGAAAGAAGGAAAGAAAGGAAGGAGGGAGGGAGGGAGGGAAAAAAAGAGAAAGAGAAAGAGAGAAAGGAAAGAAAGAAAGAAAGAAAGAAAGAAAGAAAGAAAGAAAGAAAGAAAGAAAGAAAGAAAGAAAGAAAGAAAGAAAGAAAGAAAGAAAGAAAGAAAGAAAGAAAGAAAGAAAGAAAGAAAGAAAAGAAATGCAGAGAAAGAGAGAAAGGAAAGAAACGAAGGAAGGAAGGAAGGAAGGAAGGAAGGAAGGAAGGAAGGAAGGAAAATGCAGATTCTCAGACTCACCAATGACCTGAAACTCTGGGAGTAGGGCCCAAGAACCTGGGTTTTAAGACACCCTCCAGGTGATTCTGATACACTCTCAAGTTTGAACATGGGCTTGAAAAGGGCTAACTTGACTCTGTGGAGTCAAGAGCTGGGGAAACCCAAGCACACCTTAGGTCCAGGTATAAAATTAGGCTAGGTTCTAAGCAGCTGGAATCAATCTCCCAATGGGCGTACACAAGAATAAGAACTGTTTTCAGGCTGGCAACTAGAATACTGAGTCCCCACAACACAGTCTTTCTGATCCTTTTTTAGGAGAGACATCTGCCAAAGGCCCTCTCAGACTGTCAAAACGTCCTGAAATATATTTGCGTCCAACTCTGCACCTTGCTCTCTACTCCCTCACTTCAAACACTAACCTTCCCCATTTGTGCTCTCACCTGAACTGAGTAAATAAGCTTCTAACCACTCTTCTCCCCACCCCTCTCTTCTTGGTATCCAAGATGAGAGTGGCAGGCGAAAGATTAGTTCTAATGTACCCAAGCAAATAGATACACATCCTAAAACAGGAGTGACTTATGCAGCTGCCCCTCTGGAGTGCATCTTACCTGCTTCAGCAACACAGTCGCCCTTTGGTCTAACCTTCCCCCCTCAACCACTCCCACGTTCCTGTTCCTGGAAAGTGGAAAATTCCATAGCCAAACATCAAACAGACACTTCCCAGAATGCAGCTCATCTCCTCTTCTCCTCCTCCCACAGAGACACCTTGGGTCTATAGGATTAAGAAAGGCAAGCCCAGCAGCCACTATTCACTGACCAGAGACCTGGCCCAACATGCTGCAGAAATAATTATCAATGAGTATACTTGAGAGACAGCAGCGCAAGGTGGCGAATGGGCTCTAAACTGAATGACAGCTGTTAACAGTTTTTGGCCCTGTTTTTCCTGTCCTGAATCCTCAAATGGGTTCCAAGGGATGAGAAACGGGGGAAGAGCACGCCCTACTTGAGAGAATTGGAATTTGAGGAGCTAGGAAGCAAAAGGTAAGAAACAGCTTAAATGTGTGGTAGCACTCTTGAAAGTATGCTGGGGCCCCTCAAAAAGCTCACCTGCCCTCACTTCCCACTTCAACTGATTGTGAGCATCTTGCTTGATTAAAAGCAATTCATAATAGTAACTGAGAATTATTAAGAAAAAGTTTAATTAAGCTGAGATTAGTTATTTAAGCTGGTACTCGAGGTTTTGGAAGGAAAGTAGAAATTTAATGTCAAGATATAGAGGAAGAAAAAAGTATGATTGGAGTCAATTATATCTTTTGACAGACAGGAGACCTGATGAATGTCCCTGTCCCTCCAGAGTCCCTGAAGCACCATTGAAGGGAGAGGGCCTGGCGAGACAGCATGTACAGGTACTTGGGAGTTGTCTAGTAACTTGGTGGTTGGAGGGGGAGGGACTAGTTCAGGGCCCAGGGGGAGGTCTGTACTGAGGTTGCTGCCTTTAGAGAGCTGGAGAGGCAGGAGGCTGAGGACTGAAAAGAGAGGGTGAGTAATTCTTCATGACCTGTAGGATCCCAAAGATGGCGAGCTGCCAGCCTGGACTGCCAGTGAAGGCTGGAATCGTGTTGTAGCTCTGAACCCACAGCTCTTCTTCTCCTGGCCCATGAGAATTTCAGCTGGAAAGACAGCATGCCCTGGTAAGTGAAGTCCTGCCACTTCGAGACATGGAGTCATCTTTCTCATTTGGAGTGATCCTTGCTGTCCTGGCCTCCCTTATCATTGCTACTAACACACTAGTGGCTGTGGCTGTGCTGCTGTTGATCCACAAGAGTGATGGTGTCAATCTCTGCTTCACCTTGAATCTGGCTGTGGCTGACACCTTGATTGGTGTGGCCATCTCAGGCCTACTCACAGAACAGCTCTCCAGCCCTTCTCGGCCCACACAGAAGACCCTGTGCAGCCTGCGGATGGCATTTGTCACTTCCTCTGCGGCTGCCTCTGTCCTCACAGTCATGCTGATCACCTTTGACAGGTACCTTGCCATCAAGCAGCCCCTCCGCTACTTGAAGATCATGAGTGGGTTCGTGGCCGGGGCCTGCATTGCCGGGCTGTGGTTGGTGTCTTACCTCATTGGCTTCCTCCCACTTGGAATCCCCATGTTCCAGCAGACCGCCTACAAAGGGTCCTGCAGCTTCTTTGCTGTATTTCACCCTTACTTCGTGCTGACCCTCTCCTGCGTTGGCTTCTTCCCAGCCATGCTCCTCTTTGTCTTCTTCTACTGCGACATGCTCAAGATTGCCTCCATGCACAGTCAGCAGATCCGAAAGATGGAACATGCAGGAGCCATGGCTGGAGGTTATCGACCCCCACGGACTCCCAGCGACTTCAAAGCTGTCCGCACTGTGTCTGTTCTCATTGGGAGCTTCACTCTATCCTGGACCCCCTTCCTTATCACTGGCATTGTGCAGGTGGCCTGCCAGGAGTGTCACCTCTACCTAGTGCTGGAACGGTACCTGTGGCTGCTTGGTGTGGGCAACTCCCTGCTCAACCCACTCATCTATGCCTATCGGCAGAAGGAGGTGCGACTGCAGCTCTATCACATGGCCCTGGGAGTGAAGAAGGCGCTCACCTCATTCCTCCTCTTTCTCTCGGCCAGGAATGGTGGCCCAGAGAGGCCCAGGGAAAGTTCCTGTCACATCGTCACTATCTCCAACTCAGAGTTTGATGGCTAAGACGGTAAGGGCAGAGAAGTTTCAAAGTGCCTTTCTCCTCCCCACTCTGGAGCCCCAACTAGATCAACAGGAGTTACGGGGATGAGAGCACTTGCTTCAGGCAACTGACCCCTGTCACAGCATCCCCCACCCCCAGACTGAGAGGAACTGAGGCAGGGTCCTGACTTTCTTCTATAATTGGTTTCCCCATTTTCAAATCGCCACTCCTCCCTGTCCTTCTTTTGAAATGAGCCTGTCTCTGATATATAGGTACACTTACTCAAAGCAAGAAATGTACTGCTAAAAAGATGCTTATAGATCAAATTCTATTTTTTAGTATACCAGAGCAGCACTGTCCAACAGAAATATAATGTGAGCCACATGCATAATTTTAAATGTTCTAGTAACCGTGTTATAAAGGTAAAAAGAAACAGGCAAAACTAATACTTTATTTATCCCAATGTAACCAATATATTGTTTTCAACATGTCATCAATATAAATATTATGCTGGGTTTTTTTTCATACTAAGTCCTTGAGATATGGTGTGTATTTTGCCCTTACAAAAAAATCTCAATTTAAACTAGCCATATTTCAAATGCTCAGTAGCCACATGTGGCTCGTGGCTCCCATACTGAACAGCACTAGAGAAATGAGTTTCTGTTATTTTTAACTGTTTACTATAGTGATTTACTACAGTAATTGCTTTGGCAAGGTTAGGAGTCCCTCCTCCTCCTGCCCTTACTGATATTAATCAGAGATTTTATATGGTGAATGTGCCTAAAAGGTAGAAACCTCAATTCATCTAAAGCTTGTGTTTTCCCACACCTCATGATGTTCAAAATAGGCTATTTGCCAAAGAAACACTATCTTGTGATTACTTCTGCTGTTAACGGCCCCAATCCATCACCTTTTAACCCTCTGCTGCCCCTTCCCTTAAGATGGCCTCATATGTCACTTGTAGCTACTTGCTGATGACAATGCTGGATCACAAATTCTGAGGCACTGGGAGGGAAAGGGAGAGAAAAAAGGTGGGTACCAAGACAGGCACAGCCAAGCTCTCCAGACTGGAGCCACTTTGCTCCTCGGGGCTCCTTCCACTTACTCCCCAATTTACATTTTCCTAAGAAACTGTTGCACAGGAGACCAGCTGAGGAGCAGGTGCCTCATCCTCCTTTCTGTGGGGTACAGAAAATGACAAGGTTGGCAGATGGAAATTATGCTCAGTTTCCCTCTGGGCAACCTGGCAGCAAAAATTCAAGAACAGAATGGCGAAGACACTCAGGAACTGCTCTCTGCTTTCCTGAGCTTCCCTGTAACCCTCTCCAAAACCTCCTGGTCTCCACAGTGGATTGCTAGAGAGTTTGGCTCTCAAGACCTTAAACTGTAATACTGCCCCAGAAAGCTGCCAAGTTGACAGCAAAAGAAGGCAAGAAGAAACCAAACCAGTATGAATTAACTTGTCTAGGATTTGATACTGAAACAACCTTAGGTTGGTTAATCCCTCAATATCCCTAAATTAATGACCTGAGGATGCATTTGAATCCAACGTGTAATGGCTAACTCCAAGAGGCCCTTGAAAATTTTCATTCTACTCACAAATTATAATGTTTAGACCTGGATGGAATCCAGCCACCCTCCTTTCAAAGGATGTCACCACACCACTATGCTTTGCACTCGGATTTTCTTAATCCCCCATTCGTCTTAGATTAACTCTCAGCGTTCTTTCCTCAGTCATTCAGAGGATAATGATCATCCCTTTCAGTTTCCCTACTCTTGAAAATTTCCTTCTCCCTACCTTCACCCTGTATCTTCTTCAGCCCAAATGGTCTGTTTCTCATTGATCTATTCTACTACATACACATCAACCCACCTTTGGTAAATTTTTTGCAGTCGCTTTGCTTACCAGTCTGGCCCAGAGGAGAAACATACTTTCTTTCACCATAGCAAGCATCGTGTTCCTACAACTGAAGAACTTTTTGGCTCTCAAGTGGATGATGGAACCCAATATGCTTTGAAATGCTGAGCATCCAGCAAGTACCAGGCCAGCAATAAGGCACATTCTTGGATTGTATTATGAGTTACTGGGAACTAGGTAAAATATGAATAACTGGATTTTGGACAAAATTGAAAGCAGGCTCAAACCAATGTCCTCCTTACTGGTGGTTCAAAGCTTAAATCCTGGCCTTGCTACAAAGGACTGATCTTGTCAAGGTAATATAAGCAAAATGGAATGAAAATTAAAGTTAATTCTGAAGCCAAGGTCCTTTTAGGAAAAAAAAAAAAAA
>NW_012103576.1:2932615-2951425 GCF_000951045.1 Mandrillus leucophaeus
AAAAAAAAAAAAAGTATATTAGTCTGATTTAATCATTCCACATTTTAAACATATATATATCAACATCACATTGTACCCCATGTAATATATACAATTATTTATCAATTAAAAATAAAAAATATATATATTTTTAAATACAGAAAAGCAGGAGGGGAGGGGAGCGGAGGTGATTAGTGTGTTGTTAGGTTCAATCTAAGAAACTCTGCTACCCCTGGGAGTCAGTATGTGCAGTGGAAAAATCACAGGTCTTGAAATCCAACAGACCAGTGTTCAAATGATAATTCAGTCATTTAAATTCTCAAACTAGATCCCTCATTCATCAAACTGGGGTAATAATGCCTACTTTACATGGTTATATTGAAGATTAACTCAGATAATATATATGTAAATATCTAGTAAACTACAGCACACTGTTACTGCTCAAAAATGTCAGTTCTCTTCCTCTTCCTTAAACACCCTGAACTAAACAGTCAGTTGACCCATTTAAGGGAGTCCCTTATATTCAGATATTATGACATATAGGACAAGGACAATTGGACTCAGAACTATGAATTCCTCAACCCCTGAATAAGATTTTTAAAAATGAGTAATGAGAGGTGATTCAGGTTTAAAAAGACAAACAATAAATCTAATACCTTAGCAGTATCAAGACAGAGCAGATACAAACAAGGCATTGGCACTAGTATGGTAATTGGATTTAAGAGTAATCATAATTAAAAACACTGTGTTTCACCAGGCACGGTGGCTCATGCCTGTAATCCCAGCATGTTGGGAGGCTGAGGCAGGTGGATCATGAGGTCAGGAGCTCAAGACCAGCCTGACCAATATGGTGAAGCCCCATCTCTACTAAAAATACAAGAATTAGCCAGGCGCAATGGCAGGCGCCTGTAATCCCAGTTACTCAAGAGGCTAAGGCAGGAGAATCACTTGAACCTGGGCGGCCGAGGTTGCAGTGAGCCGAGATCACGCCACTGCACTCCAGCCTGGGTGACAGAGTGAGACTCCGTCTCAAAACACTGTGTTTAATAAGTCACCAAGAGCAGACATACAGGATGCTACGCAAAAGTCTAATGGCTTTCTTTGATGCAGGCTCCTTCACAGACAAGGGAATGTACTGAAAACATTTAGATTTCATTCACACATCTACTGTTATCTCCTGATGGGCTTACCAAGAAGCCAGATTTAGTTCAGCAAGGTGATCAAAACATCCCAGATATTAATACCTTGTAGGATGCAATGTAGGCCAATCAGTCCCATTTATTATTTCCATGAACAGCTTACTGTGAATTTGTGGTGTTTTTGTTTTAAGAGACAGGGTCTCACTCATCACCCAGGCTGGAGTGCAGTGTTGTGATCATGGCTCCCTATAGCTTCAACTTCCCAGACTCAAGCGATCCTCCCACCTCAGCTTCCTGAGTAACTGGGAACACAGGCACATGCCAGCATGCCCAGCTAATTTATTTATATTTTATAGAGACAGGGTCTTCCTATGTTGTTCATGATCGTCTTGAGTGATCCTCCCACCTTAGCCTCTGAATGTGCTGTGATTACAGGAGGAAGCCACTGCACCAGGCTGAATTTGTAATAAAAATTGTAACATGACTAAGTTTTATATTAATTCCTTAGGTAGGAAATGTTATACATATCAACACCTCAATTTCAGAGGACTATTCTCAAAGAACATAAGGACACTATAGCCCTCTGTACAGAGGTGTTTCAAGTGGTTTCAGAAGTGTTAGAGGCAGGTTGCCCTGACCACCATACCCCTGCTTGTCCATATGTCCAGTGTGAGCCAGAGATAGCCTTGGGATATCTCCTCCCTAGAAGGAGAAGTGTTAACTAGTTCAAATGGGAATTGAACTCATGACCTTGATTTCATTCTCACCATGCTCAGTCACTGGCCAAACTGAATACAGACCAGTGAAAACAGCAGGCACAAGATACTTAAGGACACACATAGAATCAGCAGAAACAAGAATAGCAATGGACTCAATGACAGACCACAATTCCTCGGCTACTGTCAGTCACTCAATTTTGTGGCTCCTTCAGTACTTTCCATGTCATCCTTCAAACTGCTGACTGGTCTGGAATTTTCTCCTTTTAATTAACAAATCTTCACTTGTTATTTCTGCAATCTTATAAATCAATGGTGGTGCCTACAAATGCCAATTGTCATTCATTCATTCACCTGTCTGTCCATCCACTTACCTATCTCACAAACATTTATTGAGAGCTATGTGCTAAAATTGCCCCAGCTTTGCTGGGATATCTTCTAGAGGTATAGATTGATATATAAATGATGTTTACTATTTCTTTTACAATTATAAAAACTTTTGTTCATTAAAAAAATTTTACAAACATAGGAAATCACAAAAGTACCCATAATTATACTATCCAGAGATGACCACTGTTATTCTCCTTCATCTGTTTTTCTTCACTTAACATTATATTGTGTATATTTTCCTATGTCATCAAGTCTTTTTCAAAAACACAACTTGTAATGGTTGCATGCTTTTTCAACAAATGATACAATACTTTAACTATTTCCCTATAGTGTGCTAAAACTTAGGTTATTTCTAATTTCTGTTATAATACCATGATAAATATCTTCGTGTATAAATCATTGGCATGTCTCTGTCCCATTCCTTAGAATAAATTCACCAAGCAGTATTACTAGATCAAGGAGCATTAAATATTTATAAGTAATTTTTTTTGAGATGGAGTCTCACTCTGTTGCCCAGGCTGGAGTGCAGTGGCACGATCTTGGCTCACTGCAACCTCCACCTCTCAGGTTCAAGTGATTCTCCTGCCTCAGCCTCCTGTGTAGCTCTGACTACAGGTGCACACCACCACTCTCAGCTAATTTTTTGTATTTTTTTAGTAGAGACAACATTTCACCATATTGGCCAGGCTGGTCTTGAACTCCTAACCGCGTGATCCGCCCACTTCAGCCCCCCAAAGTGCTGGGATTACATGCATGAGCCACTGCACCGGGCCAAGAATTTTGATTCACATTTCTGCTGGCATTTCTTGAAGTGTAACATTTCCCTGAGATATCTGCTAAGAGAAGTCATTAGTGAGCCATAAATGAACAGACCACACTGATAGGAATATCCCAAAGAGATAAAAGCACATGGCTTCCTGAAAGAATAAACCATACTAAGGAATTTAACCAGTTGCTTTATTATTATTATTATTATTGTTATTATTATTATTATTATTTTTACAAAAGAAAACTTTTTGATATGGCCTACTGCTAGGGTTCATCTGCCTTCTGCAAATTCAGAAATCTGAACTAACAGAACACAGTAGTTTAAGAATGCCTCTCACAGAGTACAACTTCATCATCAATACAGCGCAGTGTGATATCCAGATATCGATTTCAGTGCTTTGGTTCTTAAAATTTTCGGACGTAGTTGCTCCATAAAATGCTAAGTAGACATGAGAATAAGAAAACATTTTCACACAGAGCTAGGAAACCATTCTTGAATTTGCTGAATGAAGCCTTGAAGCCATAGTCTTGCAGTTTGCTGAAAGGGCAAGATATGCTTCACCTAATGGATCAACCATGGCAGGGTAAAGTGCATGAGAGCTTAACATGCTACTACTCAGCCATATGTTCCCTGAATTTACAAGCTGTTGGGACCATAATCAGCCACTGGGCTCAAAGAGCCCTCTCATGAGGAGTCCTAGAAACGACTGATGCAGCTGCTAAGAGTCTTAGAGTCTGTTTTAATGCACAAAGCAGTTCCTGTTTGTTTCAAAGCGCCTTGTACACAATGGGGCAGACGGGATTCACTTGCTATCAAGCACTGGGGAAACTAAAACCCCGTAGGGCCAAGAGCCTGAGGGGCTCTCTTCATCTGCTTAGGTTTGTTTTTATTTGGTATATGTTGCCCAACAATCCCATGATTGAATCACAGTTCTCATTTACCATGATACATCCGTATCAGTTCCAGTTCTCTCAATTGTGTTGACATTAAGCCACTAAAAAGCTGATAAACTTGCTGAGATAACACAGTCACAGGCCCAGTAAAATGCCATGCTGTCTAACAAAATTGTTCAATGTGCTTTTACTCACCAATCCCTCCTTAGTATTTTTGCAGATGTGTCCATTGAGCCATTCAACAAATATGAAAGCATTTCCTATAGAAAAGCAAATGGGTATTCTATCATCTCAGAAGTAGTTAAAAAAAAAAAAAAAAGGTGAGAAAACTAAACCAAGAAATCATAGCTGAATGGCTCTGAGATCATTTCAAATGTGAAAAACAGACTCATAATCCAAACATTTCTTATCCAAAATTCCAACCACCACTTTAATATTACCAGGTCCCTTAGTAATCTCATACAATGAAAGTGTTAAATGGTTTTTCTTATTTACAAAATAAATGGGAGACAAGGATGCATGAAGTGTTTATAGTAAGTAAAGCACAGCCCAAAATACAACTGAATTCTGATGCTGAGACACTGAATAGAGAGAAGAAATATCCTTTAACAGTGAAACCTCAGAAATAAGAATTATTGGCCAGGTGAGGTGGCTCACACCTGTAATCGTAGCACTTTTGGAGGGCGAGGTGAGTGGATCACCTGAGGTCAGGAGTTCAAGACCAGCCTGGCCAACATAGCAAAACCCCGTCTCTACTAAAAATACAAAAATTAGCCGAGTGTGGTGGCGCATGCCTGTAATCTCAGCTACTTGAGAGGCTGAGTGAGACAGGAGAATCATTTGAACCCAGGAGGCGGAGGGTGCAGTGAGTTAAGGTTGCACCACTGCACTCCAGCCTGGGCAACAGAGGGAGACTCCATCTCAAAAAAAAAAAAAAAATATATATATATATATATACACACACACACACACACACACACACACACACACACACACACACATATATATATAGAGAGAGAGAGAGAGAGAGAGAAATGGCCATTTTGAGAAGCCATGAAGATATTTATTTTTTAATACCCAGTAATTTTATTACTTTAATTTACATGAAACATCCTGACTGGATTAGGCTAATAAAAATATTACCCCTTAAGTGACATGCTGTGGTGAATAGAGATTTAATTTATAATCAGGTTCATGGTAATCATTCCTCCTATAAATTTGTTTATAAGCATAAGAAAATTTTTCTTTCCATTGGAGGAGAAAGGGTGGAAAGCCTAGCCCCATGTCCAAATTACTAAATTTCAAACTAGTGGCATCTGTATCAATAATTCCACATTCTTCAACAAATGGTCTTACATAAAACAGTGAGAAGTTCATGTTGTTCTGGTGTGCCATCTCTGACTGCAAGACCCTCTTTTTGAACCCTGTTGTGCTGCCCCTAGTGAACTGTCCTCAGACTGGAGGAAGAAGGGGGTGGAGCAGTGAAGGAGGTCATGGAGAAGAAAGGCCAACAAAGGGAAGAGGGAGAAGTGGGAGAAAGTGGAGAAAGGGGAAGTGATGTATTTGCAGTCACAGGTCTCCAGGAAAATAATCTTAATCCAGTATTACTGTTAAGTGATAAAGAGTGACCAACCACAAAAACTATTGACCTTCTTTCTCCCAGGGTGCTATAAAGATAGGGGAATTAATGAAATCAATATTCTTTACTGCTCACTTACCATAAACTTTAAGTGACACTGGACAAAGTTAAGTCAGTACACTTCAAGCATAGTGATTGTAAGTATGGGATCATGAGCCAGACTGCCTGGGCTAGAATCCTGACTCTGTCATGTTTTAGAGGCAAAAGTATTTCACCTTTCTGTGCCTCAGTTTCTCATCTGAAAAAGCAGAATTGTACCTACTCTCATAGGGCTGGTTGTAAGGATGTAGACAGAGTATAAACACAATATACTTAAACAGTACCTGGCACATAATAAAACCCATACTCTGTATTACCTATTATTAATAGTTAATAATTATTAATTAAACTATTAATTAGCTACTATTATCTGAGTTGTTTCATTCTCCAGCCTCTCAGAAAAAGGGGGAAAAAGTTGAAAGTTTTTGCATCTTACAACCTACAAATTTTGATTATCATTTTATCCCTTCAAATATGACTTGCTAGGGGAAAGGATGTGGGTTGTGGAAGACAGCAAGCAGAATTAGGGATTACTTCAAGGCCTGAGCCACTAAAGGGGTTTTTAGGGGCAAATCCAGAATTTTGTTTTGTGAAGTGTCATTTAAGACTTTATTTTTTAGAGACAGGGTCTTGTTATGTTGTCCAGGTTGGCCTTGAGCTCCTGGGCTCAAGTGATCCTCCCACCTCTGCCTCCTGGGTTAGCTGGGACTACAGATGTGTGCCACTGAACCCAACTTGTGCCTATTAGACTTTATGAGTGATGTAAAATAAGCAGTGGGACATAGAAGTATGGAGTTCAAGGGAGAAGTATGGGCTGAGGATGTATATTTGGAAGTCACCAGCAGATATATAGTACTAAAACCATGGAAAACACTGCCCTACTTGCTCATACCTTTAGTAATCCTTAGCTTACAGCCATTTTCCTAATAATTCAAAATTTTTTTTTTTTTATTTTTTGAGACGGGGTCTTGCTCTGTCGTCCAGGCTGGAGTGCAGTGGCATGATTTTGGCTCACTGCAACCTCCGCCTCCCGGGTTCAAGCGATTCTCCTGCCTCAGCCTCCCTAGTAGCTGGGATTACAGGCCACCACGCCCAGTTAATCAAATTTTAATTTAATTCAATTTAAATTCCACAGTATTTGTTGAACCTTTCCTATGTTTTAGGCATTTAATCAGATCCTTTGGATACAGACCAATTCATTTACTCATTTAACAAATGTGTACTAAGTGCACATAACTGTATAAAGCACTGAGAACCCAGTAGTGAAAAAAATTGACATAATCCCTATTTTCATGGAACCCCAAATGATGGGAGATACAGAAATTAGTGAAATAATCACACACATATAATACAGATATAAATTCTGATATGTGGTATATGAAATTATAATGAGGAAAGTTATTTACATTGCGGGAGAGGAAATCACTGGAAGGTTTTTCTGAAGGAATAATATTTAGGTTGAGGTGAATTAAAGCCATTTTGCAATGGATATAAATCCTTCAAGAAACTATTTTCAGGCCAGGCACAGTGACTCACACCTGTAATCCCAGGACTTTGGAGGCTGAGGCGGACGGATCACCTGAGGTCAGGCGTTCGAGACCAGCCTGGTCAGCATAGTGAAACCCGGTCTCTACTGAAAATACAAAAAGATTAGCCAGGTATGTGGCGGGCGCCTGTAATCCCAGCTACTCAGGAGGCTGAAGCAGGAGAATCACTTGAACCCGGGAGGTGGAGGTTGCAGTGAGCCAAGATCACGCCACTGCACTCCATCCTGGGCAACAGAAAAAAAAACTATTTTCAGCCTGCACTATTGTGAAAAAATAATGGGTTCCCTTTTGCTAATTTGGGTATGAGTAGGGTATCTGATGGATATAGTAAATGTTTTTAAAAATTAATAATATAAACAATGAGATACCACTGCCCACCTATCAGAAGGGCCAAAATCCAACTGATGACAGCACCAAAAGCTGGAGAAGATGTGGAGCAACAATAGCTCTCATTCATTGCTGCTGGGAATGCAAAATGGTACAGCCACTTCACAAGACAGTTTGGCAGTTTCTTACAAAACTAAACATACTCTTATCGTACCATCTAGCAATTGTGCTCCTTGGTATTATATTTACCTAAATGAGTTGAAAATGTCTATACAAAAACCTACACACAAATATTTATAGCAGTTTGATTCATAATTGTCAAAACTTGGAAGCAACTAAGATGTCCTTCAGTGGGTGAATGAATAAACTGGTACATCCAGACAGCGGAATATTATTCAGTACTAAAAAGAAATGACCTATCAAGCCATGAAAAGACATGGAGGAACCTTATATGCATACAAGTAAGTTTAAAAAGCCAGTCTGAAAAGTATGATTCCAACTATACGACATTCTGGAAAATGCAAAAACATGGAGACAGTAAAAAGCCTCAGTGGTTGCCAGAGGTTAGGGGAGAGGAAGGAATGAATAAGAGGAACATAGAGGATTTTTAGGGCAGTGAAACCATTCTATATGATTCTATAATGATAGATACATATTATACATTTGTCAAAATGTATAATGCCTTATCCTCATGGTAACATCGACTCTTCCTCTGTCTCAGCTCAAGTATCATTTCTGCTATGAAGCCTTTGGCAAATCCTCTAGGTAAGGCTGTTCCTCCTCTGTGCTCCCACACAGCATTTTGTTTATCTCTTACATAGTATTTAGGTCCTACTGTAATTATTTACTTACAAATCTGTTCTTCCTCTGTAATATGAGCTTGAACACAGACACTATGTCTTAGTCATTTTATAGTCCCAGAATCTAGACATAATAGATACATAATAAATGTTGAACAACTTAATGAATGGATAAAGATGAAGAACTATTAATTCCACAAATATCTGAGTGCCTACAATGAGCCGGGCTCTGTTCCAGTACAAAAAAAGTAGCCAGAACTTTACACCTGTAAGATGATTAGAACCCTGGGAGCAGGCTTCTATTTTAAGCCTTTTTTTAAAGCTTTTTACCTGTAGAAACTTCCAAATGAGCCACTTGCTTGTTTATTCATGTGTAAGAAAGAACCACCTGCCCAACGTTTAGCAGTGGCATTATGCCCATGAATGGCAGTGGGAAAACACAATGCACTCATTCTCATCTCATAAAAGTGCACTTTAAGAGTCCAGTCTCAATTTCATAGACATCTTCTTTTTATTACTCTCTGGAGAATGTAATTTCAAGAGTTGGCAAAGGAGAAAATAGTAAATGAAGACAAAGACAAAGTGATTCTGCCAATAAATACTTTAATGAGAACCGAGGTCTGTAACACATATAGCAATAACCACCCTGGCCTATGCCTTCTGCTCTAGCCCAAGTCTGGGGCTAACCAATTACATTTAACCACATTTGGAAAGCAGGCCGTTTTCAATGTCACCCATCAGTATCCATCTTCATAGAAGATACCAATCTGGGGCCAGAGTCTCAATGTTAACACTTTCTCTCGGGGAAAAGTTAACATGGTAACACAAACATAGAGATAACTTTGAATCACCCCACTGTTCTTCCATCAGGAGGCTCTTAGGAGACCAACGGCTTGGTAAACACTTACGACATTGTCAAAATACATCAGAACATGGGAAAAGGGCAAAGGAGTAGAAAGGCTGGCAGGGCTGGGCTCACATATAATTCAGTTCTTAGATTTGAAGCCTCTTTAGCTGCTCGTATGTAATAAAAAACTGGAGTAAGTCAAGGAAGATCACCAGGTTGATACTAAAAGCCAAAGCTAGTTCTAAAATTAGCATTGCATTCTCTTAAATTAGTCTATGCTATTCTAAGCTTCATTTGCTTTAAAATCTTTTTTAAAACACCACCTGTCAAATCAAGCATGTGTTGCGTGCCTACCATGTGCCCATTTAGATCACTAGCATCGAACAACATAAACAGAGTAAAACTCTTAATATATTTGTAGTCTTCAGGGGGAAACAGGACAAACACACACACACACACACACACACACACACACACACAGAGTAACCAAGAACATCAATGATAACATATAAGATCAGAGTGATTCCAAGAGGGAACGAGATACCCTCTCTCTGTCTACAGACCCCACAAGGGCAGGGAATTACTTTCCAACGCTGTGGTGCTTGCCATTATACACACAACACCACACACAGTATCCAATACATGGCTCTGCACTTAGAAGGCACTCTAAACACAACTGAAGGAGACAGATTCACCCATGAAGAAAGAAGCCTACTTGGCTGTGGATTCCGTCACCCCATGAATGTCTTCTGTCCTGTTTTTATTTCCCAGCTATTTTGGTCCTACAGTTAGGGGTAGGAAATCTGAACCACCTCAGCATGGACTTTCCTGTACGCTTCTTCCATCAGGGTTTCTAAAAACTTCATAGCCCCTTCCAGATTAGCTGTGTTTGTTGTCATTTTGTTTTAAAGAGTAAAGTTTGACATATCTTTTCCATCCCCTTTAGTTTGTATTAGCCTCCAATTGAAAGCTGTTTCTCTACTTAATTCCATTCTCAAGGGTCACCAATGGGATGCTTGAGTTTCTCACTAGCCTAAAAGGCTTTAATAATCAAATTTTCCTTCCCATAGCCTAGAATTATCTGGGAGCTTGAAGCACTTGCTTTCATCCTCTCAAAGGATACAATGATGTTCCAGGGTCCAAGCCGAAGCCAGTTTGGCCAAAATCCTTTATAGAGTGCAAAAAAGCCCTCATGTTTCCACATCTGCAGGAAAGATATAACCAAAAACAGAGTGAATTCACCTTTCTCTACATTTGACATCACCTTCCACTCCCACCTCAGAGCAACTTATGGCTCCATGAATAGTCTTTTCTCTGAAGGTCCATTTTAAATTCATCTGTAGTCTAAATCCATCCACCCACTTAATCAATAAATATTTACCTACCATACATATGCAAAGCACCATTCTTGATGTTGGGAATATACTAATAAACAAGACAGAAGAAGTGTCTATGGTAGCCAGCCTCCAAGATGGCCCCCAATGAACCCTACCTCCAGTTATTTGTACCCTTGTGTAGCCTCCACCTCATAGTATTTGGTCTGTGTCACCAACAAAATACAAGAGTAGTGAACATATGTCACTTCTATTGCTAGGTTATAAAATATATATTATATATAATAAAGCATCTGTCTTATTCTCTCTTGGATTCATTCACTCTAGAGGAAACCATCTGCTATATGATGAAGAGAGGACTACATGGTGAGGAACTGAGGGCTCCAGCCAACAGCTGCACAAGTGATCACTGAAGCAGCTATCCCAGCCTGTCAAGCCTTTAGATGACAGCAACCCTAGTTGACATATGAACTACAACCTCAGGAGACAGCCTAAGTTAGAATCAGCTAAGCTGCGTTGCAATCCCTGGCCCATAGAAACTGCAAAATAACAAATGTTTAAGGCAGTGAGTTTTGGAGTAATGTGTTACACAGCAATAGGTAACCTACACAGCAGTCTCTACCCTCATGGAGTGTATATTCTAGTGGGGCTGACAAATACACAAATTGATATATATTATATCCAAAAATAAGTGCTACAAAGAAAACTAAAGCAGGGTAAGAAAATAGAAAGTTGGGCAAGTTATTATTCTTCTCTGAGTCTGTTTCATCATTATAAATTCTATATAATGCCATGGCCTACCTCATGTGAATGCTTGGAGGATTACATGAAGAAAAATGTGAAGTGTTTTGAGTTTTGGTTTCCTACTTTATACAACAGGGATCTTATATACATGGTTATGAGAATTAAATGATAAATTATGCATAAACATTATAAACTGGTGGCATGTGCTGAATTTAGCCAGCAGAAATGGTTCATATATAATGGACAAATATCTATTAAGTAACTACAGTGTGTTAGGCATTGTGTTAGACATTGAAAAATGTTATTTTGCCTTTCCAATAGTGAAGTGAAACCCACCACAATTCTAAAAAAAGGAAATATTTGTATAAGACAATAATATGAGAAGCCAGAGTTGTAAATATCCTTTATCCCATCCTGTTCATTAAGTATACTAGAGATAATTATCCTTACTAACCACTTTTGGGAACAAACAGTAAAATAATAAGCACAATATTTATGAAGATATAGTGGTAATATGTTTCCCCCAGTGGATCTTCAGCAAATAGTAAAGGTCTGAGACCAAAACTGATGTTGGAAAATTGTGAAAATCACCCCAAATAAAGCCTAGATGTGAATAACCTAGAACCTAGACTGTTAAATGACAAGAGACGTCTGAGAGACCATCCAATCTCATAATCTCTTACCTGGACTACCACAATAGACTTTTAATTGGTCTAAAATCTCTACCTAGAAGCTAGAACAATCTTTTAAAATTATAAATCAGAGCATATCACTTCCTGCTTAAAGCTCTCAAATGGCTTCCTGGTGGATTTCATTCTAATTACAAATTCTCTGCAAAGACCTGTAGGATCCTACATGATTTAGCTGCTGCCTTTCTCTCCAGTTTCATTTCCTACTAGTTTCTCCCTTTATTCACCACACATTCAGCCACACTAGCTTTCTTTCTAACCCTTGAACATGTCCAGCTTATTTCCAACTCAGACCTTTAGTAACCTGTTCCCTCTTTATGAAATGCTTTTCTCCCAGCTCTCATGGCCAATTCATCATCATTCAGATCTCAGCTCAAATGTCACCTCCTCAGAGGTTTTTCTTGACCATCCTTGCTGAAGTAGTTCCCCACTACTGAGTCACTACTGCAATATGCTGTTGTTTTCTGCATAGCATCTATTTCTATCTAAAATTATACTGTGCATTGTGTGTTTATTGTGTCTCCCTCAACTAGAATGTAATCTCCAAGAGATCAGAAACCAGCTTTGTTTGTTCACCATTGTGTCACCACCACCTAACACAGTGTCTGGCACAAGAAATTTTCCCGTAAGTATTTGTTGAAGAGGTGAACACAAAAACAGTAAGGGTCTCTAACACTCTTATGAGCCATCTGGATCTTTTTTTTTTTTTTTTAATTAAGAAACATGGTCTTGCTCTGTCGCCTAGACTGGAGTGCAGTGGCAAGCCTACGTAGCTCACTGCAGCCTCAAACTCTGACTCAAGCAATCCTCCCGAGTAGCTAAGACTACAGGATGCAAGCCACAGCACCCAGCTTGAATCTTTATAAATTTCCAAAACCGGTGACCAATTTCTTCACAACATGAGAACTGGGAGGCACCTTTTGGCATAAGGCAGTTGTGTGAAAACAAAGAACTTCTATAGACAAGCATAGACAAAATAATAAAGTATGATGCTATTACACATAATGGCAAAATAGAACAAAGTCATTTTAAAAAATGACTGCTATTAAAAATTTTTAGTAGCACATAAGTAAATGACTGAGCAAATGTAAGTACTTAAAGGTTACTACCAACATAAAAACATGTTTCTGCAGATTCAAAACAGCATAGTGGTTGTAAGTAGAAACTTTGGAATGAGACAGATTGTGGATTAAGTCTCAGATCTGCCTCTTATTAGCTATGTAATCTTGTGTAAGTTATTATTTAGCTACTCTGAACCTAAGTTTCCTCCTTTATAAAATAGGAAAGATAATATTTACTCCACAGTGTTGCTGTGAGAGTTAAAGGATATACTCCATGTACAGTGCCTGGGACAGAATAAGCATTCAATAAATATTCGCTATTACTATATTATTGTATAGTAAATCTTTTAGCCAATCTTCTTGAAACAGTGCTCTTACACCTGTCTATCTATTATTACTTCCTGTGTTTATCTCCTTCTATTAGAATCCAAGTGTCATAAAGACAGGGACATTATGGTTTATTTACCAATACATCCTCAACAACCTAGAACAGTGCTTAGCACATAAGACAAACATTTCTTTCATTTTTTGGTGGTGGCGGGGGTGCTCTTCAAGCGTCAGCTTGATTTTTTTCTTTTTTATTACTTGAATGAATAATCAAACACACTCCTCAATGCACAGCAACTGGCTTTTGCAAACACCAATTCACCAAACCTTCTAAAACATATTAAATCCAACAGCCGCTTTGCAGTCCTTATCATATTAGATCTCTATTGTATGTGACATTAAGTAACCACTCATTCCTTCTTGAAACTCCTCCTTTGGCTCCCATGACACTACTCTCTAAGTTTCCTCATCTTTGGTGTCTTTCCTAGGTTCCTCATCTGCCAAGATCTTAAAAATTGGTATTCCGGGCAGGGCACGGTGGCTTACACCTGTAATCCCAACACTTTGGGAGGCCAAGGCAGGCGGATCATGAGGTTAGGAGCTCGAGACCAGCCTGACCAACATGGTGCAACCCTGTCTCTACTAAAAATACAAAAATAAGCCAGGTGTGGTGGCGGGTGCCTGTAATCCCAGCTCCTCAGGAGGCTGAGGCAGGAGAATTGCTTGAACCCAGGAGGCAGAGGTTGCAGTGAGACGAGATCGCACCACTGCACTCCAGTCTGGGCATGCATGCATGCATGCATAAATAAATAAATAAATAAATAAATAAATAAATAAATAAATAAATAAATATTGGTATTCCGCAGTGTTCTTTCCTTGGCCCAGTGCTCTTCCCTCTACACCAGTGATTGTCAAATGCAGAAATACCAACGGGGGCTTTTGCCAAACTATACTTTCCAGGGTCTGAGAATTGCTGCCTCAGTCAATCATTATTACAGGAAAGAACTTTATAGTACTCCAGTATGCTGGGAAGGCAAAAAGGTTGTGAACTCTTCTACCTACTCTCCTTGGTCAACTCTCTCCACAGTTATATACCACCTGTGTGCTAATGACTCCATGGGCTTTTATCTATATCCACGAACCCTGTCTTGAGTCAGGGCTAGAATATCCAAATGTATCCACTGGATTTTCCTCATGCATATCAAACTGAGTATCCAAAACTATGATGTCTCCCCCAAGACCTGCTCCTCTCGTGATGCCTCTGTCAATGAATGTCACCACCTGGTCACCAACTCCAAAAACCCAGAATTTATCTTTGACACCTCCTTTCTCCCACACCTCTCCACATCTAGTCAACCAAATCCTGTTGACTCCATCAACTAATTCTTTCTTGACTCTGTCCCACCTTCTATATCTCCATTATCATGCTCAAGTTCAGGCCTTCATCCCCTCTTTCTCAGATTACAAGAGCCTTCTATTCAGCTTCCCTATCTGTAGGTCAGTGGTTCTCAAAGTGTGGTCTCCAGACTAGCAGCATCAGTATTGCATGGGAATTTGTTAAAAATGCAAATTTCCAGGTCCCACTCCATACTTACTAAATCAGAATCTGGAGATGGGTCCAAGTGAACGGCAGTTTAACAAGCCCTCCAGGTGATTCTGATGCATGTTAAACTTTTAAGAATCACTGCTCCAGGCTTATCCCCTTAGCAGTCTTCAACCTTGGGTGAACATTGCAGTCACCTGATATAGTTTAAAATATTGACACCTGGACCTTACTCCGCAGGTTTTGAGTTAATTGGTCTAAGGTAGAGGAGGGAGCTGAGAAAGTTCTCCCAAGTGATTCCAATGTGTACCCAAGATGAGGAACCACTGTGGTAGATCTAGTCTCCACAAAGCCAAAGTGATCTATTTAATGCAAAGCTAATCTGATTAAAAACTTTCAACAGCTCCCTGACAAGTTAAAAAAAATTTCAAGCACCTCAATATAGCATTCAGTATCCTTTATAATCTAACCCTTGGCCACCAATATGAGGAAAGCACCATAATGGAGAGGTAAATGTCAGTTTGAGGTCAAATGATCCGAGTTTAAATTCCAGTTCTACTTAGTGGCTGTGAAACCTTAGGCAGCTTACTTAATTTTTCAGTGCTTCAGTGTCTACCTCGTGGGGTAATGGTGAGGATTCAATGAACGAATACACGTAAGTCTCATAAGGACAGTTCCTGACGCACAAAAAAGCACTAAGTGGATGTGAGTTATTGTTATTCAAGATGCCACCATCTACAGGGAGCCTATCTCAATGCTTCCAAATTGAGAACTCTGAGTTTATCACTTATTAGGCTATACTGATTATCTGTTTGTATACCTATAGTACTTTTGTAATATCTGTAATTTCTCTCTAACTACTAAAATGGTGTCTAATATGTAATATTGTTAAACAAAACTGATAATAGGAGAGAAACCATATGGCAACATCATATTTTAGCCTCAATTTGTTTTCAGTAGCAATAATATCACCAGTAATTACGTAATACTTTTAGAATATTCAGTTCCCACAAACACAACAGCAGGAACTTTCAAAGCCAGAGTGAACAACAGCATAACCCTGAACTGAAATAAAGTACAGGCTTTTTTCCTTAAGTACTGAGTTATCTATTGCAGGGTCTCTGTGTTGTATGAAGTAGGCAAATGGGGGATATACTGTCTTTTCTATCACTAATTCTACATGATACTATTAATAAAAGTATCCTGTATTTTAAAGCATTCAAATGGGAATCATTATATTAAATACCACTGCAAATTAGCAGATTGCTAAGGAGACAGCTTTTCTACCTGGGAATAACTGAGAAGCTACTAAAAAATATGATTCTTTCATCTTCAAAATGGTATGTAGCAACTAATAATAAGAACTGAAGGAAGGTCTAAGACATCAAAGAAAACCAAATTGTAACCCAAATCCACAATGTACTTACCTTTAAAATACCATCAACGGTGCCCTTATAGAGATCCACATGTCCCACGATTGCCCTCTGGTTCATCATGCGAGTTCGCACCACATCAACCGGGTTGGAGGCCAGAGCCCCAGCCAAACCACATGTAAAGCTGGAACTGAAAGGAAAAGTTTAAGTAGATTGACCCCACTTCCACTCCCTGCCCACTTAAACAGAAATTAGGCTAAATGTAAACTGTACAATATAAGTCAGACCCATCAGATAAAACCTGGCCCTTGGCCTTTCATTACAATCTAAAGAGACAGGAAATTTTTCTAAAGAGACATCATTCAAAGGCTTCAGTTTTCAATCTGAAACTCAGCCTCTTTTTAAAAGGGGAGTTTCTAAACCTAATAAGATTCCTAAGTAGAAAGCATCATGCACCACCTATTAGTTACATAAATTTTTCAAACCACAGCATCATATGCCAAATGCATCTGAGTAACAAAATTATCATAAAGGTTGCAAGACAAAGAAAACGTAAAGTGAGATTAGCAACAGTCTTTAGCCAAAAAACGGTGCTTTAGTTTCACAGACCTTATTTACCCCTTTTTTTTCGATTCCCATTGAGAAAAGTTTGCTTTCTCAAACAAAATTAACCAAAGCAAATAATAGATGTGCTTATTAGATATAGAGGCTGTGTATGGACAAATGTAAATCAGACAGACCTCTGATAGGCTGCTGTATTAGAAAATATTCCCAAGTACCCAAGCCCCCACAGCACCTGGGATTTCTGTGAAGTATAAAGTGTTCACAAGGCTTGAAGTTCTGATAATAGAAGAGACAAGGGTATTTAGGCCATACGTACCAGTTATCAAATTCCACCTGAGGATTTCAGTAAAAGAGACTTTTTGTACTCAAAATGCTGGAAATAAAATGAGCACATCCCATCCTACTTACACAAAGTGAGTTAAAATTGTATCACCCATCATTCCTGACAATATTAAGTGCTTCTTAGTAATATCATAGACTGGTAGCTCTACTCCCACAACGATGGCAGCACGCTGAGCAGTTGGAACCACACCCTACAAAACACAAGTGACATTAGGCACCAAGGAAATATAAAGGGAATGATGTCTTAGAGTGAACAAAATAGGTCAGGAGTTGAAAAGTAACAGAAAAATACAAGTCTGAAGTACACAGGTCACTCTTTCAAATCAATGACTAATAAGGGAACATTTACAAATTTCCAATTCACTTGCTATACTAAAAATAAAATAATTGATATGACACCCAAAGCACAAAAGACAAAAGAAAGAAAAAGATCAACTGGACTTCATCACAATTAAAAACTTTTGTGACTCAAAAGACACCACCAAGAAAGTGAAGAGCCAACACACACAAGGAAAAAAACATTTGCCACTCATATATCTGATAAGGGACTGGTGTCAAGAATATATAAAGAACTCTTACAACAAAAAAGGCAAACGATCCAATTTTAAAACGGCCAAAAGACCTGAAGATATTTCCTTCAAAAAAGATACACAAATGGCCAATAAGCAGATGAAAAGATGCTAAACATCATTAGTCACTAGGGAAATGCAAATCAAAACCACAAGGACATTCCACTTCATACCTACTAGGAGGACTATAATGATTTTTCTTTTAAGTAAAAGAAGGCTAGGTGCAGTGGCTTATGCCTGTAATCCCAGCACTTTGGGAGACTGAGGCAGGAGGATCACTTGAGCAGGAATTCTAGACAAACCTGGGCAATACAGTAAGACTCTATCTCTTAAAAAGATTTTAAAATTAGCCAGGCATGGTGGCATGTGCCTGTAGTCACAGCTACTTGAGATGCTGAGGTGGGAGGATCACCTGAGCCTGGGAGGCTGAGGCTGTAGTGAGCCATGATCGCACCACTGCATTCCAGCTTGGGCAACACAGCAAGATCCTGCCTCAAAAAAAAAAAAATTAATAAATAAATAAATAAGTAAAAGAGCAAGCGTTGGTGAGGAAGTGAAGAAATAGGAACCCTTACATGCTATGGGGCAGCCACTGTAGAAAACAATTTGGCATTTCCTCAAAAAGTTAAACACAGATTACCATATGAGCAAGCGATTTTACACCTAGGTATATACCCAAGAGAACTGAAAATATATGTTCATACAAAAATGTGTACAGAAATGTTCATAGCAGTATTTATAATAGCTAAAATGTGCAAAGAACCCAAATGCTCATTAATTGATGAAGGGACAAATACAATATGGCATATCCACACAATGGAATTAATATTCAGCCATAAAAAAGAATAAAGTACTGATACATGCTGCAACATGGATAAACCTTAAAATCAGTATGCTAAGTGGAAGAAGCCAGTCACAAAAGTCTACATATTGCCTGATTCCGTTTACATGAAATACCTAGAACAGGCAAATCTATAGAGACAGAAAGTAGAGTAGTGGTTCTCTGCAGCTAGGAGGGCTGGGAGAAATGAGAAGTGATGGGTAAAGAGAAAGGGTTTCTTTTTGGTAATGAAAATGTTTTTTTTTTTTTTTTCCTTCTTCTTTTTTTTTTGAGACGGAGTCTTGCTCAGTCGCCCAGGCTGGAGTGCAGTGGCACGATCTCGGCTCACTGCAAGCTCC
>NW_012103576.1:2951506-2954964 GCF_000951045.1 Mandrillus leucophaeus
AGTAGAGACGGGGTTTCACCTTGTTAGCCAGGATGGTCTTGATCTCCTGACCTCGTGATCCGCCCATCTCGGCCTCCCAATGAAAATGTTCTAAACTTAGACAGTGGTAACGGCTGCACAAATCTGTGAATACACTAAAAACAATTAAATCGCATACTTTTATGTGAATTATCCCAATAAAGAATTTGGGAATTATCATTATAATATGTGAATTTTCCCAATAAAGCTGTTATAAATAAAATCATGAAGCAAAAATCAGTGGGGGGAAGACAGCTTTCAAGTTTAACTCACAGAATTTTCAGATGTGCAGAAAGGACAAACACTAGGGTGACAGCAAAGGTATGAAGAAGCAAGAGAAAAAGTCAAGGGAAAGTGGTCCTTTGCTAACAACTCCTGCTGTGGTAACATTACCAGGGTTTCACTCGCTAGCATGATGTTCCTATCACAGCTCCCATTACAACACAGGGTTGCTAGTACATTAAAAGACACATTTATTAACGACACAAGAAAATGCTTATGATAGCATGTTAAATAAAGCAAGGCATAAAATTATATATAGTATTATTCTATCTTCAGGGGAAAAGGTATACACGCACATGCCAAATTCTTAGAAAGGATTAGAACGAAATACATCAAAATATTTTTTTCCTCTGGTATTAGGATAAGAGATGTTAATTTTCATTTTTATGCCTATCTATTTCTTTTCACATTTTCACAATGAATGTTTTACTTTTATAATTGTGTTTAGGTGTCATTTAAAGTTGAAAATAACATACCATGTGGACATCTGCTTTCTGGGATAATTACTATATTAAAAAGTTTTCAGTTATCTCTAAGTTCCCAAACTCAATTTATAAAGTGGGGCTGCTCTGCCTATGGAGTAGCCATTCTTTATTCCTTTACTTAATAAACTTGCTTTCACTTTAAAAACTAATAATAATAATCCCAGCTACTCGGGAGACTGAGGCAGGAGAATCGCTTAAACCCAGGAGGTGGAGGTTGCAGTGAGCTGAGATCGTGCCACTGCACTCCAGCCTGGCAACATAGCGAGACTCCATCTCAATCAATCAATCAATCAATCAATCAATCAATCAATCAATAAAATGAAGTAGAAGTGACACAGCTGTGCCAAGATGCTTGATTGTGCTGATATGGCTGGCTAGCCGAAGGGTGCCTTCCTTGCTGGCTCTTTGACCTGCTTCTCATAAAGAGGGCACCCTTCACAGAAGACTGCTTTGGTGAACAAAGGCCCCAAACTGGAGCCCACAGTCCAAAATCAGGCTATAGACATGTTTTGAGTGGCCCACAGTGTTTCCAAAAGACTGAATTGGCTGTTAATATGTAAAAATCAGGATATTTCACACAGAAATGCAGATTTCCAGCATCTCTTGAAAGGCCAGAAAATTTGATCACACTGGGCTCACCGTCAACGCATGGCAGCAATGGGCTGGAGCTAAGGAGTAGCTGTCCTCTCTCAATGGGGACTGTGCTTTCCAGGACCACAGTCCCCACCACGCTACTCTCTCTCCAAATCTGTGGTAAGTGCTAGTTATACTTTGTTATTGTACTCGTGCTATTTTTTCTTACAATGAAGTTAGGAAGAAAGTGAAATGTTTTCATTATTCATGTTACAATCAGAGCGAGAAGATAAAACAAAGATGAGCATGTTTGAAGAAAAATGCAAACATATTTTCTTGTTGAAATGAAAACTAAGTCCTGTATTTTTAACATGCAAATAAAACATGTCTGTCTCAGAAGAATACATTCAACAATGTACTTTGCTTCTTTATGTTAGGTGCCTAGATCATGTAAGTAGCCTGGATCATAAAAACAGTTATGTTCAGTTTCTCGAAATATAAACATAGATTTACCACATAATCCAGCAATTCCACTTTTGGCTATATAACCAAAAGAATTGAAAGCAGGGTCTAAAAAAGATATTTGCACACCCATTTACCCAGCAGCATTATTCACAATAGGCAAAAGGCAGAAGCCATTCAAATGTCCATCAATGGTTGAATGGATAAACAAAATGTGGTATATACATACAATGGAATATTATTCAGCCTTAAAAAGGAAGAAATTCTGACACATGCTACTGCATGGATGAACCTTGAGAATATTATGCTAAATAAAATCAACCAGTCACAAAAAGATAAATATTATATGATTCCACTTACATGAAGTACCTATAATAATCAACTTGATAGAGACAGAAAATAGAATGGGGTTGGCAGGGGCTAGGGGACGGAGAAATGGGGAACTGCTTCATGGGTATAGAGTTTCAGTTTTACAAGACCTAAAGAGTTCTGGAGATCAGTTGTACAACAATGTGAATGTACTTAACACTACTGAACCATCGAAAATGGTTAAGATGGCAAATTTTATGTTATGCCTACTTTTTACTACAATAAAATATAAAGTAGCTATGCTCCTGTGAAAAAATCTCCAATTCTATTTATTCCTCTGTTTTTGTTCCTTATCATCAGTTTATGAGAAAGTTCTAGTTAGTTCTATTTTCTGGCTTTAAATTAGATATATCAAGAAAGTGTACCCTGCTATTACCAAAAAGCAAACCTCAAGGACCATTAATGGATGCAAAGACCATTAGTTAGATGAAAGGTGATTAGATATTAGGATATATGCACGTTACTAGAATATTATCACCTCACAGATTACTTGCTAATTGCAAAGGAGGGAAAAAAAAAAAAAACTTATGTTTTACAATGGCGAGATCTGGTGGACGTTATCTTACCAAATAATCAAACTTGGTACCACTAATCATGGGACAAACTAATATTATGTGCCTCTTGCTGTGATGCAGTATGAAATACACAGCATCACCTATGAAGCACCCTTATCAAAAACGTTTAACATGAATCTAATCAAGCCAATATACCCTACTTACAGTTTATAGGAAATACAAAAGACAGAGAAACAACTTAAACACAATCAGGAAACATTTTATAAGAAAACTAGCCTGGCCAGGCATGGTGGCTCACATCTGTAAGGCCAAGGCCAGAGGATCACTTGAAGCCAGGAGATCAAGACCAGCCCAGGCAACAAAGCGAGACTCTGTCAAATTAAAAAAAAAAAAAGAAGAAGGAAGGAAGAAAATAAATTATAAATTAGCCTGGTCTCATTAACAGGAAATTCTAATATGGGCTAGATATTAGGTATTAGGGACTTGTTAATTTTCTTAGATATGATAATGGTATTATTATGTGGAAGAATATCCTTATTCTTAGGAGATGCATAATTAAGTATTTAATTGAGTGCCATGATGTCTGCAACCTACTTTCATTTAGCTTAGCTGAAAAGAGAGAGTGTTTGTGTGTATACACATAAACAGATAAAGCAAATACGACCAAACTTTAACAGTCATCGAATCCAGCTCACAGGTATGTATTTAATAGTTGTATTCTTTCTTTTTTTTTTTTTTTTTTTTTTTTTTTTTT
>NW_012103576.1:2955014-3002327 GCF_000951045.1 Mandrillus leucophaeus
ATCTCAGCTCACTGCAAGCTCCGCCTCCCGGGTTCACGCCATTCTCCTGCCTCAGCCTCCCGAGTAGCTGGGACCACAGGCGCCCGCCACCTCGCCTGGCTAGTTTTTTGTATTTTTTTTAGTAGAGACGGGGTTTCACCGTGTTAGCCAGGATGGTCTCGATCTCCTGACCTCGCAATCCACCCGCCTCGGCCTCCCAAAGTGCTGGGATTACAGGCTTGAGCCACCGCGCCCGGCAGTTCTATTCTTTCAATTTTTCCTTATGCTTGAAATTTTTGTTATGAAAAATTATAAAGGAAGAAAAATAGCAAAGCTCTCATTTTTATTTAAAAGTCTATTAAAGATTTCCCATTCCACTCTCTCTGTATATTCTACTAATAATCTTATTAATATTACAACACTTAGGGATTAAAAAGTTAGAGCAACAGTGATGCAAAGCAAAGTATAGATAGAAGACTGAAAGATAATATGACAAAAAGTTTAACAGAAATTAGGCAGTGGGACTACTGGATTTTTTTCTTTTTACTTTTCTATATTTTCTCAATATTTTACAGTACATGTTATACTTTTTAGGTTAAAAAATTGTTTAAGGTAACAGCTCTTTTTTTTTTTTTTTTTTTGAGACAGAGTCTCGCCCTGTCACCCAGGCTGGAGTGCAGTGGCATGATCTTGGCTCACTACAACCTCCTCCACCTCCAGGGCTCAAGCAATTCTCCTGCCTCAGCCTCCTGAGTAGCTGGGACTACAGCCGTACACTGCCATGTCTGGCTAATTTTTGTATTTTTAGTTGAGATGGGCTTTCACCATGTTGGCCAGGCTGGTCTCAAACTCCTGACCTCAAGTGATCCACCCGCTTTGGCCTCCCAAAGTGCTGGGATTACAGGCATGAGCCACAGCACACGGCCAGTAACAGCTTTTGAACACAAACACTACAAAGACATACGTCATCGTGTTAGTACAAAACTGGCAAAAAAAATATACTGAACAACTACATTCACTGTGAATATGATCGAAATGACCATCTCAAATAATGTAATAACTTTCCCCACCTATATAATCCCTAAACATTATGCAGAAATAAAAGGCCAATGATAAGTTTTGGGCCTTTCAAAGGAGATGAGGAGTTTCTTACCTTAGTTTCCGGATTATAATTCACGATTTTATGTCTTTATATTAAAAAAGTATTCTTTGCAAATTATAGGAACTGAGAGTGTAGAATAATAGCAGGAAAAGAGTACTTACCCTCCACAGACCCCTGGTGCCTTCTTGTTGGTATATATCGATAAAGCTTCCAATCATGCTCCCTTGGAACAAGCTTCCTTGAGCCTGCATTCGAATCTAAAATGAAAAGAGGTGAACATTTTATTTTGTCAGAGAGAACCAAAATGCTAAATTCATTTTAAATTCATTTAAATTCATTTTAAATTTATCTAAAATGTAAAAAGCAGTATTCGGGAATCCCAGAAAAATATCTGCTATTATGATAAAGTTAATTAGTTAAACTGTATAGAAAAAGAATTTGTGTCAAAGTGTATTTTATAAAGATGATTTTCATCAGCCTCACATTCCTCACACTAAGTCTATTATTTCCGGAGCTAGAAGAAAATCTGGGGAAAAGAAAGAACGAGTGCTCAGCAGGACTAAAAAACGACTCATTTAGTGAAAAATTAGAAACAACTTAATATCCAAAAACAACAACTACACAGATTGGTTACAGAAATTATACATTCATTTAATAGAATACTATGGAGCCATAAAATTTTGTTGTACGATGGTATTTGCTGACACTGAAAGATATCAAAAATTGCTAACCAGAAAAAAAAATATTGCAAAGTACTATATCATTTTTATTAAAAACATGTAAACTTAAAAATATCCATAAGCACAGCAAAGAGACGAGGTGAACATATAAAACTAAATACTTACAGTGGTTTATGTCTGAGTGGTGAGGCTACAAGTAAGCATTTTTCTCTTTTGTGTTTTTTCTGCCTTCCACATTTTTCTACATTAAACATGCATTGCTTATGTAATTATAAAAAGGAAAAATGTGTTTTAAAATATAATTTTATGTTTATGAGACCTTAAGTTGAGTTCTATTTATAAAAAGCATGATATTATATTCTGCCAAGTGGCCTTTCAGAGCTGCAAGAAAGGAAAGATAGCATTAAATGGCCGTGTAAAAGGTTTGGTACAATTCCCCACAGACTCTGCACACATACAATCCTAGTAGTCAGTCACTAAATACTAGTGGCCCAAATGTAGGCCTGATTTTTATGCCACCATTCTAGGTTTCAACAAATGTATTTAGTAAGTCATGTAATGGCAACATGCTTTTATGCAGAAAGTTAACTGTTACTACTAAGAGTTTTAAAATATTATAATTATAAAAACCTAAACCCATTAAATCAAGATACAAACTGTCACAAAGACAAATCAAAACTACTAATACACTGTGGTAAGTAGAACACTTCTTTAAGGAGGTGATTCCTGAGCAACACAGGGACTAGCATGAGGCAAGTGAAGTGCTTTTCTTAGGCATGAAATGTAAGGGAGTGCAAGAAAACCTAAGTAATCAAGATAAATGACATCTCAATATGATATTTTTTAACCAAAATTAATCTTTTCTTAGGCATGAAATGTTAGGGAGTGCAAGAAAAACTCAGTAATCAAGATAAATGATGTCTCAATATGATATTTTTAACCAAAATTAATCCACAAAAAGCCATGATGAATCAAATATCAAATTTAACTAAAGCTAGGAATCAACAGGGCCAGGATTAGGGTTGAATGAGATGAGTTATATGAAATCTTGGTATCTGGTTCATCATGAATTTTTTGCATTAATTTTGATTACTTAAAAATACTGCATACAAATGTTGTTTATATTGATTACTGAGTTTTGTGGCACCTTCTTACATTCTGCATCAAAGGGGACTGCCTTACTTGTTTTGCCCTAGTCCTGGCCCTGTTTATGAGCCTTGTCTTGAAGGACAAATTCACCAGGAAAATGAGAAAGACATTTCAGGAAGAAAGTGCTACATGCACAAAGGCAAAGAAGCAGTACATAGTAGATCAGATATGGATTTAGATAGATCTTTCTAGCTTCACCTGGGGATGGGTTGAGGAAGTGGAGTACACACTAGAGTGAAGGGACAAGTTAGGAGGCTACTGAGATGAGGCCCTACAAGAGGAATGGTGTGGAAAGGACAGAGTTGAGAAAGATAGATGAGGCAAAATCTGTAGAAACTTGGTATCTAATCCAATACTAGAAGGAAGCAAAGATATAGAAGAATCAAAGATGATCTAGGTTTCTAGTTTAGATGACCCAGCAGGTCTGGGTAGTGTGGTAGATATGAGTTGTCTCCCAAAATCTACTCTCCTTTCTTGCAGCTAGATGTAGCCATGGAACTAAGTCTTTCAGAATGGAACATGAACAGAAATAATGGTTGAAACTTCCCAGTGTCTTGCTTAGAAGGAAATCACCTGTATTTCAGAATAGCCAAACGCCCTACTAAATGAGAAAAAGTTGTCATTGGCCGCCTATAATCCCAACACTTTGGGAGGCCGAGGTGGGCAGATCACCTAAGGTCAGTAGTTTGAGACCAGCCTGGCCAACATAGCGAGACCCCATCTCTACTAAAAATACAAAAATTAGCCAGGCGTGGTAGTGTGCACCTGTGTAATCCCAGTTACTCGAGAGGCTGAGGCAGAATTGCTTGAACCCAGGAAACGGAGGTTGCAGTGAGCTGAGATCACGTCATTGCACTCCAGCCTGGGCGACAGAGCAAGACTCCATCTCAAAAAAAAAAAAAAAGAAAGGTTGTCCTTGCGGAAGAATTCTAGCTAAGAAACATGGATGGAATGATGGAATCAGAAAATCACCACTTTGCGACCTTAAATGAAACAATTGATTCAGGTAATAGTCACCAATGGATGAAACCATTAGATGAAGGATTGACAGGAAACTACTAAGGAGAAATCGGACTGTCACGCCTGAACCCACTGATCAATCATAACATACCTATATTGGGACAACCAAACACTGTGTGCCTCCTCACATGACTCAGTATGACCTTTACAGAAACCTTCCTTTTACAGAGATAGAAGATTTAGAGGACTAAATTACAAAAGACAAATCCAAAACTTGGGAATTCTAAAGGAGAGCTGATCCCATTTATTTGACAAATTAATGGCAAAAAGCAAATAAATAAATAAATAAATAAAAGGTATATGGACAGGAGTAGGGTACTCCAGAATAAAAGGGACTTAAGAAACATAACAATTAAATATAATGCATAGGCTTTGGAACCCAAGTTAAACAAATCAACTGTAAAATATAAGACAGTCTGGAAATGTGAACACAGATTATTAGATGTTATTAATGAATAAATGTTAATTTCGTTCAATGTAACAATAGCATCGTGGTTATATAGAAAAATATTCCTTTTATGAGATGCACATCGAAGTATAGGGGGGAAAAATGACAACGTCTGGAATGTGCCTTAAAATAATTCAGAAAAAGGGAATAAAAAAGCACGTCTAGCAAAATCTCAAGCTATCTCGGTGATGTGTACAAAGATGTTCAATGTACTATGTTATTTTCTACTCACTCATATGTTTGGAATTGCTTATCAAAAACTACATATTTAAAGATTTAAACTGTTAAAGATAAAAATGGAGGCGATAATTGAGATAAAGCCCAAGACCAGACACCCATCATCAGGGAACCGAAACTTAAGTCTTCCTATTTCTTCAGAACTGCTATCTCTAATCATAACAACAAAACATAAGCTTTATATCTTTGTCAGAATGCTTCAGTGAAATGAAACCAATAACTATAGACAATCACCTTAAACAGCTGTTTGCCTTTAAAAGAAGGATAATTTATAACAGTCGATTACAAAAAAGGTCAAAATGTTTCTGCCCTTCTGCTTTATAAACTGTACTGTAAGATAAGTTTGTTATCACTCGGTTTGAAGTATCCTGGATCAAGATCTGTACTTTCTCTTATTGCATACAATAAACTTTAAAACTTTTCCTGATTTTATTTTTGACAAATCAAAAGGAAACTGCTTTCCCTTTACTCTCTCCCCATGGGCTGGAATGAAGGTTTGATGGTGCTCCAACTTCAACTATACAGATTAAAATAATACCACAGGACAGGGGTCAACAAACATTTTCCATAAGGGTCCAGACAGTAAATATATTAGGCTTTGCAGGGCTTATAACTTCTGTTGTGACTACTCAGCTCTGCCACTGAAGCACAAAAGCTTTAAGACAATAAATAAACAAATGGAGTGGCTGCGTTCCAATAAAACTTTATTTACAACAGGGAGTGGGTCAGATTTGGCCCACAGACAGTAGTTTGCCAATCCCTGCCCTAGGAGATGGCAGTGCAACAAAAATGAAGAAAACTGGATCCTGGATGAATACATGAAGTAGTGCTGCCTTACCAGCATCAACTGCAGTCCTCTAGATGGTTACATGAGAGAGAAATAAACTTGTATATGGAGATGTTTTATTTTTGAGTTTCTTTGTGACAGTAGCTTAGCCTATAACCTAACTGGTACAGTGAGAGCTAAAGTATTAAGAATGAAAAAGGCAGTCGGGCACAGTGGCTCACGCCTGTAATCCCAGCACTTTGGGAGGCCAAGGCAGGCAGATCACGAGGTCAGGAGATCGAGACCATCCTGGCTAACATGGTGAAACCCTGTCTCTGCTAAAAATACAAAAAATTAGCCGGGCGTGGTGGCAGGCACCTGTAGTCCCAGCTACTTGGGAGGCTGGGACAGGAGAATGGCATGAACCCAGGAGGCGCGGCTTGCAGTGAGCCCAGATTGCGCCACCGCACTCCAGCCTGGGCGACAGAGTGAGACTCTATCTCAATAATAATAATAATAATAATAATAATAATAATATTTTTAAAAAGAATGAAAAAGGCCACCAGGGAAAGACTGAAGAGGAGAAAAGAGCTAAAGATGGAACCTTGGGTGGGAGAAGAAAAAGATTTAAAGTATATGCATAAAAAGGAAGCCCACAAATGAAACTAAGGAATAGGAAAACTAGAAGAATTTAAATAGTGTAGTAACAAAACCAAAAAAGAACTTCAAGTAGAAGTAATTAGTCAAAATAGGTTAAGTAAGATGAGAACTAAAATGTCCACTGGATTGGATAATGAGGACATTACTGATGACCCTGCAGAGAGTGATTTCAATCAAGTAGCAGGAGTGATTACAGCAGGTTATGGAGGAAATGTGAAATGTAAAGATTACTCTTGTAAAATCTGAATGAGAAGGTAAGGAAAGAGATGGCATGGTATTCTGAAGTCAGAGGGTCAAGAAAATATTTTAGGATAGAGCGATTTGACCATAGTTATCATTTGAGAGCAGATAACCAGTAAAGAGGAAGACACTGAAGAGAAAGAGGACAAATGATAGAGAAAGGTCCCTGATGAAACAGAAGTGAATAAAAGTAGAGTAACCAGGTTTTTTTTTAAACTTAAGCATGTATCAAAATCACTTGAAGGGCTTGTCAAACCAGACTGCTGGGCCCCATCCTACCCTTTCTGATACAGTAGGTGTGGGATGGGGCCTGATAATTTGCATTTCTAACAAGTTCCCAGGTAATACTGGTCTGGTCTGGAAAACCACTACAGTAAGACAAGATAAGGATGGGTATAGATGGAAGTTTACACATGTAGGGTAGAAAGGACACGAAATTGAGAGGTATAAGGCCAGGCCATAGGAGGTCGGGTTGTCTGCTGAGAGTAAGAGGAACAAGGAACTCTTCAATTAAATTATCTTCATAAATACTTGTTCTAAGTCAACAAAAATAAGCATGGGGAAAGGACTCCCTATTCAATAAATGGTGCTGGGATAGCTGACCAGCTATATGCAGAAGAATAAAACTAGGCCCCTACCTTTCACCATATACAAAAATTAACTCAAGACAGATTAAAGATTTAAATGTAAGACCTCAAATTATAAGAATCCTAAAAGAAAACCTAGGACACACCATTCTGGGCATTGGCCTTGGGAAAGAATGTATGACTAAGTCCTCAAAAGCAATTGCAACAAAACAAAAAATTGACAAGTGGGACCTGATTTAACTAAAAAGCTTCTTCACAACAACAAAAAAAAAAAACTATCAACAGAGTAAACAGACAACCTACAGAATGGGAGAAAATATTCACAAACTATGCATCTGATGAAAATCTGGTATCCAGCATCTATAAGGCATTTAATTCAACAAGCAAAAACCACATAACACCATTAAAAAGTGGGCAAAAGAGATGAATGGACACTTCTCAAAAGAAGATATACAAGCAGCCAACAAACATGAAAAGATGCACAGTATCACTAATCATCAGAGAAATGTAAATCAAAACCACAACAAGATACCATCTCACACCAGTCAGCATGGTTGTTATTAAAAAGCAAAAACAACAGACGCTGGCGAGGCTGCAGAGAAAAGGGAATGCTTAGACACCATTGGTGGGAATGTAAATTAGTTCAGCCACTTTGGAAAGCAATTTGGAGACTTCTTAAGGAACTTAAAACAGAGTTACCATTCAACCCAGCAATCCCATTACTGGGTATATATCCAAAAGAAAATAAATAATTCTACCAAAAAGACACATACACTCCTATGTTCATCACAGCGCTATTCACAATAGCAAAGACATGGAATCAACCTAGGTGCCCACCAACGTTGGATTGGATAAAGAAAATGCGGTACATATACACCATGGAATACTATGCAGTCATAAAAGAGAACAAAATCATGTCCTTTGCAGCAACATGGATTGAGCTAGAGGCTATTATCCTAAATGAATTAGTGTAGGAACAGAAAATCAAATAAAGCATGTTCTCATTTGTAAGTGGGAGCTAAATATTGCATACTCATGGACAAAGATGGCAACAATAGACATCAGGGAATAATAAGAGCGGGGAGAGAAGGAGGGGAAAAGCATTGAAAAACTGTTGGGCACTGTGCTCACTATCTGGGTGATGGGATCATTCATATCCCAAACCTCAGCATCATACAATACACCTATGTAATAAACCTGCACATGTACTCCCTGAATCTAAACACTGAAAAAAAAAAAAAAAAACCTTGTTCTGTAAATCTAAAATGATATAAAAATTCTGTAAATTACTATCATTTTAGTACAGAAAGACTGTCTCATATTTTTAATCCATCAACCACCAGTGGTTTATTTCATATGTGTTGTTTTTCAAGTCATTCTCTCAGTTCTCAAACCCCTCTCTGAACTGCAATAAACAGATCTCACCTGTGCTAACCTAGCCACTTGTGGTTTCACTAGTGGTCAAATTTTAAAAAGCATGTGTCCTCTTACTTTTTTCTCACAATCCCCTTAAAATAATTTTAAAATAATTTTTTAAAACTTTGGGTTCCCCTCACTTATTTTAATTCTATATTTAGTGCTTTTAACTAATCATAAGTTTAAACACGTTAACAAGTAGAAAATATTTACCATTTTTATGAAATAAGATGAAATTTTATATTAAAAGAAATGTTTCAGTCTGTGACTTGATAAAACCTTAAAGAAATCCAATTATACTCTTAATAAGTCAGCACCACCAACCTATACTGTTCTGGTTCTGAATTCAGAATATTCCAATACAGTCCAAAATATACCATTTTAAAGCCAAATCTAACCCTTAATAGAAATATTAATAAAACAGGAAAAGACAGAAGCATGACAGACTTAAGGTACCCAAATTAGTTATTAAAGTAAGCTTCTCCAAAAACTATATTTCAATTTACCCCTCTGTTTGGCATCCTAGATTATACCACAGGTCAACATACCATACCAAGATTTAGAATAGGCAGGGACATGCCTTTCTTTTGTAAAACTGAGTAAGGGCTATTATGTACAGATTCATTCTTGGACCAATTTTAAGATGGAGTACAAATGGATGTGAGAGATCTGGAAATTGATTCCTATAAAACTGCATAGCCCTTGGAAAGAACCTACAGGGCCTTGCATACCCCAGTGTGAGGACCAGTGGATTAATGCATATTGTAATAAACTGACTGCCATTTATTGAGCATCTACTACACCAAGTACAATGATAGGCAGTATATATATATATATATATAAAATCGCTAATCCTTTACAACTCTATGTTATAAACACTGTATTATCTTTGTTTTTCAAATGATGAAATTGAGGCTTAATGCAGTTAACTGATTTGCCCAAGGTTCTACAGCTGGCAAGTGACACAGCGAGAATCTGAACCCAAATCTGACTCAAAGTTTATGCTCCTTTCAAATCACACTGTGTCTCTCTTACCTTTAGAACATCGGTGGGATTGGCTATAGTGGAAGATATCACTCCTGACACTACCCCACAGATCATATTAATTAAAAGAGTTTCATCTGTGAAAAGGAAAAGAAAAAGAAAGGTCTGCTTGTATTAGGTACCAGTTTGAGAACACAGTACTGACCTACTGGAGAAAGGGAAACTTGGTTAGAGAGATGACTTTAGAAATGAACCAAAATGCTTAGGAAAATAAAGAAACTCAAATATTTCTACATCTCAATTCAGTGCTAAAATATGTTAAAACTTGTAAAATATAAATCATTTCTAAAAACATCATTATTTCGGCCGGGCGCAGTGGCTCACACCTGTAATCCCAGCACTTTGGGAGGCCGAGGTGGGTGGATCACAAGGTCAGGAGTTCGAGACCATCCTGGCTAACACGGTGAAACCCCGTCTCTACTAAAAAGTACAAAAAGTTAGCCAGGTGTGGTGGCGGGCGCCTGTCGTCCCAGCTACTTGGGAGGCTGAGGCCGGAGAATGGCGTGAATCCAGGAGGCGGAGCTTGCAGTGAGCCAAGATGGTGCCACTGAACTCTAGGCTGAGCAACAGAGCAAGACTCTGTCTCAAAAAAAAAATCATTATTTCTAAAGGACACTGGCTGGAACACGTCCTTTTCTTCTTCATAACTATCAATATCCCACACACGAATTCAGAAGGTGGTATTTCCCCTTTGATCTTTTCAAACATCTAAAGAACATGCTTTTTAAGTATTTTTCTGGGTAATCGTCAACTCTAAAGATTCGGGAACTGAATGTTAAAAGAGAAAGTCTTCTGTCTAATACAAAAAACTTATCTGAATATTAATTTTGATAGGCCTGAGATCTCTCCTAGCCTCTGTTAATTTACAAAAGATTTCTGTAGTCAAATATGAAAAAACAATCATTTAGAACTAAATCTCCTCAGCAAGAAAAAAGAACAAAGAAACCAAAGAGCACATTGTTCTATAGTGAAATTCAATCTTTACCACTCCTTCACACCATGAAGACCCCACAAATAGAAACTAAATAAACCCAAGTGAAGAATCTATGAAAGAAAAGTATTTCAGAAAGAGGTGGAAGAGAACCCTTCACGATCCCCCAAAAAAGGCTTCAGAAAAAGTTGATTTTAGGACAATAAAGTGATTCAAAGGACATTACTAACCGAAAGGCTTTCCAGCTGTCCCCAAACATCCAACAGCCCCAGGCCTGTGGTAAAATAACCATTTAGTGTAGTATCATGATGGAAAATGCTACAGCAGCAAACAGACATATGATAATGCTGAATATTCGTAAGGTAGTCATAAGTACATCAGAATTTAGAAAGTAGCCTAAAATTATTCCACCTAATAAAAGCTTATCAAAATTGCCAGCTAGAAAATGCCTTACAGTTGAAGTCCTCTTATTGATGAAGATAGCATTAATTTTCTGGACAAGATTGTTCCATGTTTCTTTTGGGATGATCACGTGCCTTGTTTGTTGCTAGGAAAAGGGACAAAATTTGAAGAAAAGGTCTCTCTAACTCGTATATCATCTCTGCAAAGATTTATTCCAAGTTAGAACAAGCTCACTTTGTCTTTGCAGTGACTCTCCTGTATTCTCAGGCACCTCATGACCAACACTTCTCACTAAGCATGATTTCAACAATCCCTTTGAGTATCACCTCAAAAGAGGGTGAGTATACTGACCTTCTAAACGTTCTACAAATAAGCGCTTCAAGCTTTGGTAAATCCCAATTTTAATGGTGCCATATGATGCTTGTCTTAGCAATGCAGGAGCAATTCTGCAAAAAAAAAAAAAAAAAAAGTAAAAAAGTTATTCTCAACACGTATTTGCAGATTATACATATCTACACAGCCTACTTATTTGCACTACCCATCTCATTCCACCCAACAACAGCAGAATATGATTTTTCTTCAAGCACTCATGAAACACTCACCAAGAAACTCAACATTCTGGATCATAAAACCAACCTCAACACATTTTAAAGAACTGAAATCATATACAATATGTTATCTGAAGATAATGGAATCAAACCAGAAATCAATAAGAAAAATCCTCAAACATTTAGAAATTAAACAACATACTTCTAAACAATCTATTGGTCAGACCAAGTGTCTGTCAAAGGAAACTTTTTAAATTCACAGGTCTAAATGACAACAAAATTCAACCTACTAAAATTTATGAGATGCAGCCAAAGCAGTGCTGAGGGAAATTTATAGCATGAAAAGCTTAATTTAAAAAAAAAAAAGGTGGGGGGAGTCTGAAATCAATAATCTATGCTCCTACCTCAAGAAACTAGAAAAAGAGAGCAAAATAAACCCAAAGCAAGCAAAAGGAAGAAAATAATAAAAAGCACAAGTCAATGAAATTGAAAATAGGAAAATAGAGAAAAATCAATGAAACAAAAAGTTGGCTCTTTAAAAAAAACCAACAAAAGTGATAAACCTCTAGCAAGACTCACAAAGATAAAAAGAAGATGCAAATAAAAAATGAAACGGGGACTAGCACTACAATCCCTGTAGCCATTAAAAGGACAATAAGAGTATGGTATAAACAACTTTATACTCATAAATTCAACACCTTAGAAGAAATGGACAAATTCCTTGAAAACCACAAGCTACCAAAACTCAACTAGATAAAACAGATAATCTGAATAACACTCATACCCACTTCAATGGACTGAATGTTTGTACCATCCCCAAATCAAGATCTTAAAATCCTAACCCCCAATATGATGGTAATAGGAGGTGATTAGGTCATGAGGGTAAAGCCCTCATGAATAGGATTTGTGCCCTTATAAAAGGGATCCCAGAGAGCTTCCTCACTCTCTTTCTGCCATGTGAGGATACAATGAGAAGTCTTGGCAGTCTGCAACCCAGAAAAGGGACCTCAGCAGAACCTGACCATACTGGCGCCCTGATCTCAGATTTCCTGCCTCCAGAGCTGTGAGAAATAAATTCTGGTTGTTTACAAGTCACCCAGTCTATGGTATTTTGTTATAGCACCCCAAACTATGATAACCTTAAAGAATTTGCATTCTGAATTTAGATGCTCCCCAAAAAGAAATATTCAGCCCCAGATAATTTCACTGGGGAATTCTACAAAACATTTTAAAAATTAACACCAAGTTACACAGTTCCTTCCAGAAAACAGAAGAGGGAATGCTTCCCAACTTATTTTGCCTAGTATTACCCTGATACCAAAACCAGACAAAAACAGTACAAAAAAGGAAAACCACAGACTAATGTCTCTCATGAACTTAGATGCAAAACTCCGTAAGAAAATATTGGTAAATTGAATCCAGCAATGTATAAAAAGAATTATACATCATTACTCACCTGATAAAGATTTTTTTTAAAAAAATCAACCTCTACTTCCTAACAGTTGCAGATACGTCTTTAATCATATCAACAAGGAGGCACTACAGCCAAACTTCCACCCTATTTAAGTTCTCCTTTAAACTGGAGACATTCTCATTCATACCTCCTTTGGGATTCTTCCAAATTGCAGAACTATACTGTAGGAGGTATAAATAGAAAGACAGCAGCAGCTCAAATGGTTAGGATTTTTAAATGATGACTAAATATGCATATTTTGACTTTATTCCTTGCTATCAGAAAAGAAAATATCTTGTGATTATACATGCTGATGAAAGAACAAGGTGAAACAGATGATCCACAAATCAGGATGGTGGATCATCTTCAGGATGCTTCAGGATATACTACTTGATTTTTCCCCCAAGAAAATTACCTTTTAAATTAAGTCTAACATAGTTTAACGATGTAACATAGTTTAACGATAACACTGATATCTATTCTCTGAGTAATAAACCGGTAGCCTAGACGCAGGAGTGGCCTAGGAAACTGGCAACAGATGAACGACAAACTAGACAGTAAACCACAAATGGCTAATCAAAAGGTGATGATAAAGATGGGTCTCCCTCTCTCTCATTATGCACTTTCTGTTTAAACTGCAAGGATAATATTTTTTCAAAAAGGATAATTTTAAAGGAAGTCAGAATTTGCCAACTCAGGAGGGATATCACAAAAATATATATAATTAATTGGTGCTGTTTTTAACAGTGGCTATTATGACTCTCGGGAAATCCGCAGAAAGTCTATGCTGCAACGACATATCCATTTTAAAATGTTATTATCACTTATAGCCAAATGAACACAAAATCCAAAGCTCAAGACTTATAAGGAGGAGAAATATAAACTGGCATATCAATACTGAATTACAAGTTGAAATAGTGACTATGAAACAGACACAAACTATCAGACAGCTGAAAACTATGGCTTCTTTAAAAAGCATTTCTGTTAATAATATAAGGAAAGAATCAGTCTTACCCTGAATAGAGAGCCAATACACCTTCCTCTTTACAGATGCGAAACAGTGCGTGGAACATCCCTCTATATTTTATCTCTTTGAAACGGGCATCAATGCTTTGGCCTTGAACCTGAAGTCGTGTTTTGGTAAGGTCCACAGGGAAAGTCCCTATAAAGGAACACACTCATTTATAAGTATGTCCAAAGAATCACAGTTAAGTTGTTGCTAAATATAAGCCAAAGACAATATTTGAATCCTAAGACAAAGTCCTTTTTAATAACACATAGAAGAGCTCTAGTAGAATACCACTGTCAGAGGACATGAGTTGCATGTGGTAAGTGAAATGCATTATACTATACATAGGCAGCACCAACTGACCCACAATATACTTCAAACTGTAATATGATAAAATGCTTTAAGATTGCCCTATTATAAATGCAAAATAATTAAATGTTGTTTTTTATTTCATCTGTAACGTTCAATCTGGCATTTATCAGTCTCCCTCCTGCCCCTTCCCACCCCAAGTGTCCCCACCACTGTGTCTCATAAAATCTCCCCAAATTTTCACAAAGATAGGCAAGCATGGGATTGCTGCTCCAGATGCTCTTATATAGTGCTATAAAGTTTTGTGGGGTTTTTCTTTTATCTGTTTACAAGAAACAAATAGTCCCCTAATATTATGAAAGATAATGGCAAAGCCCTATTTGGTTCTCCTCATCCTGGTCCCTTAGGTAATTCAGGACTAATACCAGCAGAGTGTTTGGGGGGAAATTTTCTTTAACCAAACCTCTTACATCAACAAACAGAAGTGGTCATCACATTGACAAAATATATTTCAGGGTGTAAAACTAACAAGATGATTAGGTAGCTCTGGTCACTGATGACCCGAATATCACAACACCACAGGATATGCCAAGAACGTCAGTAGTCATTCATGAATAGTTTAGAAAAGAGAATATCTGGAAGATGAAAAAACAACAATCTAAAAATATTTCAAAATTAAAATCATGTAGAAGAGACTCTTGTTTGATCTTGTGAGTATATTTTCTTCTAAAATAGGACAGAGGTTTGAAAAAAAGGACTTTCAGTACAAATAAACTTATAAACAATTTAGCATAAAAGACTATTAATACAGAAATATAGCAAAAACCCTTAAGACATATCAACTCCCTCTATATATTCATGTATTTTACTTAAGCCTAGCAAATTAACAAATCACTAAACTACCAAAAAAGCTTTCCTTAGTTTGACTTTTCTTAACTCATCTGCCATAATATTAGTAGTACTTTCCCCGAAATATTACTTCATGGCTTTGAGACAATTTTCAAAATAACGTGAGCTTCTTATTTTTTATCTGGCTTTCACCAAAAATAACCATCACCATAAGCTACCATCTATACCATATAATGCAGATTTGTCCTTTCTCGCATTCTTACCAAACTCAGCCACGATAGAGGCAAGGCCGCCATATACAAAGGGTTTCCAATTCAGACCAGACATCTCATGACTTACAGTGGTACTTTTCTGGTGCTAAAAATAAACACAAATCAGAACAAGGCACAAGAGTGAGGAGCATTTGTTAGCATCCGATCATATAATTTAGATAAACAAAATTGGCAAATAAAACAGAGGTAGAGGAAAAACCCCACCAAGTGGAATGACACAAAATAGGGGATCCTGTTTTATGTGCTGGATGATCATGAGTTTGTTCTTTACTGACATTTTGTAGGGGTAGGCGTGTGATTCACTCAGAGATCAACCTGTGCCCTTCATTCTCTTCAGTTTCTTTAATGTTATATTTGTCCCCTCCCAGAGAAGAGGCTTCAGTCCATCCAGCACACCCAACTTTGACATTCAACTAGATAATTACAGATGAAGGAACCCGGAATTCAAATTATGTAGGCTGAGGCATCTCATAAAAGCAGTTTATGGTATTCAGTTAGCTTGATTCAGGTACAAAGCACAGGCTTACACTACTACCCTCTCATATTCTTAGCCCTCCTATCTCTCCACTATAGGGTTTCTAGCTATATATAACTTTGTCCCCCCAGCCAGGCCCAGGCTGAGCTAAGAACCTTTACACCTTCCTTCTAGCCCCCAAAGGAAAGATAGCAATATGATGTCTCTCTTCCCTCTGACATTTAACGTACATCCATCTAGTGGATCTTGTTTGCCTTCCTCTTGGCCTTTTAAAACACACACATACAAACACTGTTCTTCTTTTATGTTCTAGTTATTTAACGATGTATTCTGCTCCCAGCCTCCCTTTTCTCCTTCCCTATCCCACCCCCGTTAGACCTGTCATCGTCAATCTTTTCAGCTTTACTCTCTTTTTATGCCACTTTCAGCTTGTTCTCTCTTGGATTTTATTTTTTTCCACAGCTCTGGCCTCTAGGTTTTGCAAATTTTAGCATGTATTAGAATCATCCAGAAGGCCTATTAAAACATAGATTGTTGGGCCTCTCCCCCAGAATTTCTGATTGGTGGTGTGGCCCTGAGAATTTGCAAGATCCCAAATAACGCTGATGCTTCCACACTTAAGAACTGCTCTAGGCATTGCCTACTAAATCCTGGTTCACCTGAAAGTAGTATCTGTTCTTAGCATGGACTCTCAGATTTCTTTCAAATATTCCTTTTTCAGAGCTTCATAGTATGTATACTTCTGAATTTCAAAAGCAACTTCCAAGTGGTTTATGGTCAGGAATGCAGACTCCTGAAGTCAGACTGTTAAAATTTAAATGCTAACTCCAGATTCATTTCCTGACTTCACCACTTACTAGTTCTGTGACCTTGGGCAAGTTATTTAATCTCTGTATGTCTCCACTTTCTGAACTGTAAAATGGAACTAATAATAAAAACTATATCATAGGGTTGTTGTGAAAATTAAATATCAAAAACACCTTGAAAAGTGCCTGGCACGCAGTTCGATAATTGTTAGTTAACTATCATTATTACATTTTTAAAAATTTAAGTACCCAAATTTACATCTTAACAGATATTACTTGCTGCCCACCCCTCCCTCCCATTGCCCAATCTGGGGTTAGCAGCTATGAGTCACAGTATCCCTTTAAACGTTTTGCTTTGCTTCCACATAAGGAATTCTCTGTAACTAAGCAAAATACAATTTTCCAGAGAAGATAGGAAACATGCTGATTAAATGTTCTAGTTACAGGCCACAAAAATCATTATGGAGTCTTCCTTTCAAGCATAGTACATATAGAGTCTGGGATAGATAACCCTTTTGGGGGAAAGTTGTTGAAAAGAATTCTAATGAGCAAAGCAGGAATAGCCACTACAAATATCAATTGCAGCTGGAAATAGGAGTCTTGAAGACTAAATACTACCTTATCACCATTTCTAGCTATGCCCGCATTTTCCAATTAGAATTGATAGTAAAATATGACACATATAGTGAGAGTAGAGATGGAAAAGGAAGACCATGGCATATCCCCTCTTTGAGTTTGTGAGGAAAAAATTAACTCTCCATTCACAAATTTAGAGATTGCCCCAAATAGTCTTAAAGGTTTCAGACAGCTACTTTTACATAAAGTTGTCTCTCCAAAGCTTTCTCTTTACAACTTTTTTCAATTCTTTGTATTACAGAGAAAGCCTCTATCGGAACTTTACAACCTGCTACCAGCCCCTTAATAAAGAAAATGTGCTCAGCGTTCAGGGAGCGATGATGAATCAGTGAAAGGCAGGGAGCAGGGAGGACATGGCAGGAAGATGAAAGACCAGTCGCTGAATCTTACGACAGCCCAGCGGTTTCCTAGTGAAGTTCCCACAATTCTAAGGTGAAATGAAAAAAATAAGGGCATTTAGTGCTTTTTTTTTTTCAGCTAAATGTATTTAATTTAGGGACTGTCTATTATTAACAGATCACATTCTTCTTATGCCTGGAGCATAGGCTAACTAGCCTGTATTTGTGTACGCTCCCCACACTTTCATTTACATTTTACTGGCCCATGAAATCCAAAAATCTGGGGACCACAGGCAAAACCCACCATTGCCACAATCACTACTTCCCTACCCCCATCTGATAGTAAAATCTCTTTCACTCCAATGTTAGGAAAAAATCTTATGAAGAAATCCTGGATCATCTTTGATTAGATCTGTTTTTAGACACTCCCTCCTCACATTGAGCCAAAAGTCTGTCTTCCTCTAATTCGTACCCAGTCTTTGGACACATGCATTCTTTTTTCCCTAGGCAAGCCCTTCAAATATTTAAAGACAGCTATGATGTTCTCTTACATCTTATGTTTCTCAAGCTAAATATCCATGATCTTTCTCTTCATTCGACACATTATACTTCAATTACTGGAGCTTAAACTTGCATTCACTTTTTTGGGAGCCACATCACACTATCAAATCATTAAACTGTCAGCTGAAACCTCCAAGTCTTTTACATAAAGTTGTCTACATGCATGCATGTTGTGTCACACCTATTCTACAGGTGTGCAATATTTTTTGAACCTTCTTTTATCCCTTCTATATCTTAATCTCAGGCATAAAAATAATGACTAGGATGAGGGTCAACTTCAAGATGTCCAATGTTATTTCCTCTCTTAACTAAGTAAGATCCCCGAGGGAAGATACTATATCTCACAGTACTTTTTTTAACCCCCATTATAGCTTGCATAGAATTGAGTACACATCCATTCAATACTTAGTTGGTTTTGCAGTGTGACGTCCTTTACCTATGTATGCAGCCTGTATATAAAACATTGCAGGGGAAACCAGGAAGGTAACTTGCTGGACCTGACCAATGCTACACACCCTGTGTATGACACTATCTTGATCCCCAGATATTCTCTGCCTATGAACCCTGTTCCCTTGCTTTTGTTGCAAGGAATCACTTATGTAAAATACCCCCAAGCCCTCTAAAAATTATTTTAACTTGTAGGGGCTAACCCCAGATATGGGTAAAAGTAGTCATATCTAAGGTAAAATAAAAATATAGTACCCTAAATATTTTTACTGTATAAAGAAACCAATGAAAATTGTCTTCAAAATGCCAACATTTATTCTGAAGATCTGACTTCAGAGAATTTGATAGACTAATGAGTGAAAGTAAGAATGTCCTACAATACAAGTTACATTGCCCTATACTACTCCCAAGATCTGGTCGGGAAACTCTGGGTGCCTCTCCTGCTTTCTCCTTTAAGAAAGACTAGAAATTAGAGATTCTCAGATCCAGAAGGTAACAATGGAGAGCCAAGCAGATATTTATCGAAGGCGTGCTAAATGCCCAAACCTGCAATGCACTTTGGGTATAATCATGTTTGAAAAACACAGATATTCGTTCTAGAACCAAAACAATATTTACCATTCAACCTATCTTTCCTGAATAACCAATGAGATGGGACAGGGGAAAAAGTACAAAATACAGTACTTGCCTTTCAAGAACTTATAATCTGGTGGAAGAAATCAAAGTAGTTCGCTAGAGAAAAATTAAGTGCTAAACTGTGTAGTACAAACTTTAAGAGCAAGAGGAGCATAGAAAAGACTACAACCAGCATGGGCTTGACTAATTTGAAAATTGTGGAGGTGAGAGAACCTAAACTGAACCTTGAGAGATGGTAGGTACAACCTGGTTAGGTGCAGGTAAGGGAGAGGGGCAGGGAAGAGACAGAATGAACAGAAACACAAATGTGAGAACAAGCACAGCATGTAGAAGCAGGCATCAGTATGGTTTGTGCTAAGAAGAAAGGAACCTAACTGGAACAGAGAATTCCCTTGTTGACTGAAACAGTATCAGACAAGAAGTGTGATAAGGAGCATGTTATGTTGAAAGGCTTGAAACCAAGGGGTGGGGGTGGGGGGCGTAAGAGGGGGCTGCATGTTTTGCTTGTGTGTGTGCGTTTAGCAGAGAAGTGACTTGAGGAAATCCACATTTTAGCCTATTAGGGCTGCAGCAAACACAGTGGATTACATTACAAACGGGAGAGGCAGGGAGACTAGCTTAGGATGGTGCAAAGTACAGCAGACAAAGATGCTTGTTGGCACTGAGGTTAGAGATAGACTTCCCCAATGAAGACACAAAGAACTCGATGATGTAGGGAATGAAGACGAGGGAAGAGTTCATGATAACATTAAGCATCTCTAGCCTGGGGGGAAAAACAACAACAACAAGGAATCACTGACAGGAAACTATAAATGTCCCTGCTGTTATCTTGTCTGAGAAACTAATTCATGTTGATAACAGCTGTCATGCCAATCAAGTAACTGAACTGCATTTTAATAGATGCCTTCAATGCCTTGACCTCAGGAGTGACAGGGGGTAGAAACCGAAGGGGAGCATCTTTCAACAGCATCCCTCACACTAATACAATGGAGGTGTTTGCTTACTCCGCTTACAATCACGGCCGCCGTTGCAAACTTCACCCTTAGAAAAATTAGGATTATTCCGGGAAAGATACCCATTCACCCTCTGGGTAGCAGGATCTTGCCAGTTCCTCAGCTGTCAGAGCGAGCTCCTGGAGAGAAGGGAGGCGCCTGAAGGAGGCGGCCTCCCAGGGGGGTCGAGGAAGCAGGGTTCAATCGAAGAAGTAAAACCACCGATGCCAGAAGAGTGAAAGACAGGGAAGGGACTCAGCTGAGGGGAGAGAGAGACCAGAGGACCGTTAAGCCCTTCCCAGGCCGGGAACCAGGCCAGCCCGGCCCCACGCGGCCTGGCGCGGCCCAGCCCCGCTCCCCAGCCTGGAAGTCCAGGAGCTCCCCCTCACCTGCTCGGGCTCATCGGACGACTGGGAAGCTGAGGCTCCCACAGTCGGAAACGCCACTGCAGCGCCAACCCGGAAGCATTGATATCAACGGAAGTAACCAAGGCGTTGCTTCGGCAACGGCGGCGCAACCATTTCAACTCCGCCCCTTCCCAACCTGAAAACAAAGGCGCGAAATAAAAGGCGGAAGCGGCAGGCGTCTAAAGGCGAGGGTCAGAACCATTGTGGGCGCAGAGGCCTAGAGGGGCAACTGGACTTGCGGGAGGTGGAGGCAGGGCACCTAAGGCGTGAGAATTTGGCAGCTTCCCCAGTTAACGTGCTCGCCGGAGAGGAAAGAGGTGTCGCCTCGTCACCGCCAAACCCACCCACCTAGCGCGTGGAAGGACTAGAAAAGGAAGGGGCCTCTCCCCGGTATCAGGGCTTGCGGAGTTGGGCAAGGGGAGTGGTGGGCGTGGTGCCCTGCGAGCGCAGTAGGAAAAAGGCGGCAACGTGGAGCGGTTGGGGCAAAGGCTTCAAAACAAAAGTAGGAAAATGAGACGTATGGGTGAGCCGAATTTAGTGAGGTGCCTGGGCTCAATAAGAAAATAAAGGTCAAGGCCAGGCGCGGTGGCTCACGCCTGTAATCCCAACACTTTGAGGGTCCGGGCGCATCACTTGATGCCAGGAGTTTGAGACCAGCCTCACCAACATGATGAAATCCCGTCTCTACTAAAAATGCAAAAAAATTAGCTGGGTGTGGTGGCACGCACCTGTGGTCCCAGCTACTCGGGAGGCTGAGGCAGGAGAATCACTTGAACCCCGGAGGTGGAGGTTGCAATGAGCTGAGATCATGCCACTGCACTCTAGCCTGGGTGACAGAGCAAGACTCCATCAAAGAAAGGAGAGAAAGAGAAAGGAAGGGGGAGAGAGAGAGAGAGAGAAAGGGAGGGAGAGGAAGGAGGGAGGGAGAGGAAGGAGGGAGGGAGAGGAAGGGAGGGTGAATGAACGCGAAAGCACCTACTGGACGTCAGACATTAACGAGTGAAAAGTTACGGTCAGGCCCCTTACTTGAAGCTCTTGCTTTAATCAGAAACTTCACTTAAGAAAGAGCAAGTTGGATACCAAAAAGGGGACCATAAAAAGCTAAACGGATAAGGCAGAAAAACACCAACAGGGGAAATCCCAGTTAATCCAAACTTCATAATCTGCCAGCAGATGACAAGAGTCCAACCCCCAGCTTCCGACTCTGGCCCCTATGGCTGCTGCAAGGGGACACCGCAAAGCCCCCTGGGTGATTCAGTTAGCCAACGGGCTATGACGTCCGATTTTTGAGCCCCTTAACAACGTTCCCTAATCACGTGAGAGTACGCAATAGTAGGGTTTATTGCTTCTGTGCTATAAGGAAAAGTCAGTGCAAGGCATTTGGCCCTATATGGTTATTTGTTGAATGAATAAATATTTGGAACTGTGTTCTTCCAAAAGGATATTTCTCATTTTAGTTCACCTTGTTTTATTTTGCTGCGTTTTTTTGTTTGTTTGTTTCTTTTTGGACAGAGTGGCACTCTGTGGTCCAGGCTGGAGTGCAGTGGTGCGATCTCGGCTCACTGCCACCTCCGCCTCCCAGGTTCAAGCGATTCTCCTGCCTCAGCCTCCTGAGTAGCTGAGATGACAGGTGCCTGCTACCACACCCAGCTAAATTTTGTATTTTTAGTAGAGATGGGGTTTCGCCATGTTGGCCATGCTGATCGCAAACTCCTGGCCTCAGGTGATCCACCCGCCTTGGTCCCTCAAAGTGCTGGGATTACAGGCGTGAGCCACCGAGCCCGGCCTATGTTTTTGTTTGTTTTGTTTTCCATTTAAAAATTTCTTCAGGCAGCACACATGATCATAATATTAGCTGACATTGTGGAGTACCTACCATGTACCAAGGGTGGTGCCAAGAGCTTTTTGTGTTCCTAACTACCAGATAAGACAGGTACTATTATTTTCCCCCTTTGACGGTTGAGAACACTGAGGCCATAAAAGGTTAGGAGAGTAATTTAGTAAATGACAGAGCTGGAATTGCTCTTAAGCACTATGCTATATTGCTCTCATCTATACTATAGTTGGGAAGCCGAGGCAGGAACATCGCTTGAGCCCAGGAGGTCGAGACCAGCCTGGGCAATATAAGGAAACACCCGCCTCTACCAAAAATTTAAAAATTAGCCATGACTGTAATCCCAGTTACTCCGGAGGATGAAGAGAATCACTTGAGACCGAGAGGTCGAGGCTGCAGTGAGCCGTGATCGTGCCACTGTGCTCCAGCCTCAAATTTTTTTTGGTGGGGTGCGGTAGCTCACGCCTGTAATTCCAGCACTTTGGGAGGCTGAGACGGGTGGATCACCTGACGTCATGAGTTTGAGACCAGCCTGGCCAACATGGTAAAACCCCGTCTCTACTAAATATACAAAAATTAGCCAGGCGTGGGGGCACATGCCTGTGATCCCAGCTACTCGGGAAGCTGAGGCAGGAGAATCACTTGAACCTGGGAGGCAGAGGTTGCAGTGAGCGAGACTGAGCCGTTGCACTCCAGCCTAGGCAACAAGTGCGAAACTCCGTCTCAAAAAAAAAAAAGTATATATATATATAAAATTTTTTATTTTTTAATAAAAAAATTTAAAAACATACACATACCACACTTTGGTTAACACGTTAGCAATTTAACTGCTTACTTATGGTTTTTCCAACATCCTCCAAAACTATAACATAAAAAATATAATCCTTATTATCAAAGTTGGTCATATTCCTTATAAATTGCCTCCTATTTGTAGTCTCTACCATAAAGCCCAGTATTTGACTATACTGTCTCTTATGTTATGCTTCAATTCTGATCTCTCCAAGAGATAAGCTATTCAAGAGTATAGAATCATGTAATCTAATGGTTGGAGGGAAACTTAGAGGTCCCTTCTATAGTAGTCATTATAGACAGCTGTCCAGTCTCTGCTGGAATACTTCTAGGGTAAGCATACAACATAAGTCAGCCCATTACATTATTGGATAACTCTTAGAAAGTTCCCACATGTATTAACCGCAGTGCACTTTCCATTTTCTACTCTCCCCAGAGAAACAGCTGGTCTTAAAGAATGAAAAGAGCACTGTAGTTGAAGCTAGAAAACCGTTTTTTATTAATTGAGGCGAAGTTCACATGATGTTAAATTAGCCACTTAAAGTGAACAATTTAGTGGTGTTTAATACATTGACACTATTGTGCAACCATTTTCATCACCTAACATTTTCAAACCCCACATCCATTAAGCACTTGCTTGCCATTCCTCCCTCCCCAGATCCACTGGCAACCACCAATCTGCTTTCTTTCTCTATGAACTTACCTATTCAGAAAATTTCATATTAATGGAATCATACAATATGTGACCTTTTGCATCTGGCTTTTTCACTTAACATAAGTTTTTGAGGTTCATTCAAGTTGTAGTGTCAGTACTTCATTCCTTTTTATAGCTAAGTAATATTCCACTCTATGTATACACTACAATTTTGTATCCATTCACTCACTGGTAAATATTTGAGATGTTTCCAACTTTTGGATATTGTGAATAATGCTGCTATAAATATGTGTGTAAAAGTATTTGAGTATCAGTGTTCAATTCTTTGGGGTATATGCCTAGGAGTGAAATTGCCAGAAGATCTTCTTGAGGTCAGACTCTGTCATTTTCTATCTCTGGTGACTCTGGGTAAATTACTTAATTTTTCTGAGCTTCAGTTTCCTTATCCAAAGATTAAATATTCTAATACTCCTAGCACAGAGTCAGGCACTTAGTACATGCTTAACAAGTGTTAATTGCCTTTCTTTCTTTGTTCTCCCCTTTATAGTCCTCTGATGTATCAGCAACCCCAGCAGTGTTTTCTTCCACAAGCTTAACATCCCCTCAATCAGTTTTCATAAGGCATGCTTTCCAGACCTCCCACCATATTAATTATCCTACTCCTGGAAGATGTCAGGAGAGAAAAACTTTTCCTCTAACCTCTTAGGGTCAGTGCCTGCAGGCTGTAAATTAAACTAAAAACAGATGAACAGGAGAAAAGGCACGCACTTTTTATGAATATTTATGTGCACAGTTCACAGAAAAGAAGTGAAACTCAAAGTGAATAGACTCAGAGGCTTATATACCTTTTTAACAAAGCAAAGGGGGTTTTGGCTTCCAGAGATGATAAATTTTGGAGAAGTAACTAGGAAATATATGAGAGAAGACTAGAAGATAAGGCCTAATGGAAGATAAGGGCTATTTTAGTAAGGTCTGTTTATGCCAGTTCATTTTGGCTTCATCTTCCCATCTCCAATGACAAGTAAGAGTTGCTCTTTTCTCCCTAGTATAGGGGGACACCTTCCTCAAAGGGAAATTTATGTCCTGCTTTTAGACTGATAAGGAGAGGACAGAGAACTCTTCCTGCCCCTGTAGATGCACAATTATGTTTAGCTCAAAATAATCCTTATGCCAAAGTGACATATATTGGGGTGGCATATTCTGATCCCCTTCAAAGACAAATAAAGGTAAATTCATAAATAGTTAGCATTGCCTATTTGGTGGGGAAGGAGAGCATCTGTTAGATGTTAGGGATTGGAAACTACACCTAAGATGTGTTTTTTGAATTTAAAATTGGGAAAATTTTTGTTTTCATTAGAAGTCACCATTAAGGGCCGGGTGCGGTGGCTCATGCCTGTAATCCCAGCACTTTGGGAGGCCGAGGCAGGTAGATCATGAGGTCAGGAGTTCGAGACCATCCTGGTTAACACGGTGAAACTCCATCTCTACTAAAAATACAAAAAATTAGCCGGGCGTGGTGGCACGCGCCTGTAGTCCCAGCTACTCAGGAGGCTGCGTCAGGAAGGAGAATCACTTGAACCCAGGAGACAGAGGTTGCATTGAGCTGAGATTGTGCCACTGCACTCCAGCCTGGGTGACAAGAGTGAGACTCCGTTCCCCGTCCCCCAAAAAAGAAGTCACCATTAAGAAGAGTGAAAAGGCAAGCCCCACAATGGTAGATTTTTAATCCATGTATCCTACAAAATTAAAATCACAATACACACCCACCAGCGTGGCCAAAGTTAAAAGGACTGAGGGTTGGCAAGGATGTAAAGTATTTCAAATTCTCACATACTGCTAGTAGGAGTGTGTGTTAATTTTCTATTGCTGCATTAAAAATTTGCCACAAATTCAGCAGCTTAGAACAACACACATGTACTGTCTCACAGTTTCTGTAGATCAAGAGTCCAGGCATGACTTCACTGGGTCCTGTGCTCTGGGATCTCACAAGGCTGCAATCAAGGCGTCGGCCAGACTTATATATTTAAGACTTGACTGAGTGAAAATCCACTTCCACACTCACCCAGATTGTTGCAGAATTTATTTCCTTGTACCTGTAGCACTGAGGGCTTCAGTTTCTTTCTGGTTATTGACCAGAGGCCACTCTCAGCTGCTGAGGCTGCCCCCATTTTCCTGAAACGTGACTCTTTCCACAGACAGTTCACAATATGGCCACTGCTTCTTCCAGGCCAGTAGGAGAATGAGAGCCTAAGATGTGATTTTATCAGTGCAGTGTACAGTGGGACTATTACTTTCTTTGGTGAAGACTATACATAGTTTTCAAAATTACAATAGCTTTATTATTTTTTCTGATTATAAAAAAATGCATAGTTATTATAAAACACTAAAATATACACAAAAGTGGAAGGAAGGTAGCAATCACCTGAAATCCAAACATCCACTGCTACTCTTGATAGTCAAGAGCCTCCTCCTAGTCCTCACCATGCATACACACATGCTTATCCTATAATTCTTGAGATAGATGTGTTCATGTCATGTGCTTCTGGAGAGTGGCCTTATGTCCTTGTGTACTGGAGTCAGTGGCCTGGCTATTCCTAACTTATGGTCCTCCTACATCAGGAAGCAGATTTTCTGCTTTTGTTTTCATAACAAGTAATACTCCCTCGCCTGGCCCCAATTTTAAAGTGATGCATCTTCATGGAGGTGAAAGGAAAACACAAAAGAAAATTTTCAAACACACACAAAAAAGATAAAAACACAAAAGAGGTTGGGCGCAGTCGCTCACACCTGTAATCCTAGCACTTTGGGAGGCTGAGGCGGGCCTGAGGTCAGGAGTTTGAGACCAGCCTGACCAACATGGTGAAACCCCGTCTCTACTTTAAAATACAAAAAACAGTCAGGCGTGGTGGTGCACGCCTGTGATCCCAACGACTCAGGAGGCTAAGGCAGGAAAATTGCTTGAACCCCGGAGGCGGCAGTTGCAGTGAGCCAAGATCAAGCCACTGCACTCCAGTCTGGGCAACAGAGTGAGACTCCATCTCAAAAAAACTAGCAATACACACACACCCACACACACACACACATAAAAGTAAAATGTAAGCATCATCCCCACTACCCAGATACCAGCATTAACATTTTTCCATCTTTCATATATTCATATAAATGCTGCATAAACCTAGTCTTACCTGTGCCTTCTTGCAGACCTCACTCACTCCTCCTTGCTGTCCTGGAGAGCCACCTTCCCTCTCCATTTATCTTTCCTATCAGCTTCACATTCTTCCTAGGTTACCACAAAAAGAAAATCTTCTAACCCTGTGTCACCCTCTAGATTCTGCTTGATCTCCTTCCATTAATAGCCCTTTAAACTTTTTTTTTTTTTTTTTTTTTTTTGAGTCGGAGTCTGTCGTTTCCCCAAGCTAAAATGAAATGTTTTTTTTTTTTTTTTTGAGATAGGGTCTATCTCTGTCACCCAGGCTGGAGAGCAATGGCACTATCATAGCTCACTGCAGCATCAACCTCCTGGGTCCAAGTAATTCTCTACCTCAGCCTCCTGACTGGCTGAGACCATAGCCATGCACTACCACACTTGACTGGGTTTTTATTTTTTATTTTGTAGAAAGGGTTCCTCCCTATGTTGCCCAGGCTGGTCTCAAACTTCTGGGCTCAAGGGGTCCCAATATTAATATTCTTTGGCTCACGCCTATAATCCCAAAACTTTGGGAGGCCAAGATGGGCAGATCACTTGAAGTTAGTAGTTCGAGACCAGCCTGGCCAACATTGTGAAAACCCATCTCTACTAAAATTTTTTAAAAATTAGCTGGGTGTGGTAGTGGGCACCTGTAATCCCAGCTACTTGGAAGGCTGAGGCAGGAGAATCGCTTGAACCCGGGAGGCAAAGTTTGCAGTGAGCCAAGATCATGCCACTGAGCTGCAGCCCAGGTGACAGAGCAAGACTCCCCCTCAAAAATAAAATATATACATATATATATGAAATATCTATATTCTGTATATTGTATTTAGCTCAATACATCTAAAAATATCATTTCAGCCTGTAATCAATATAAAAATTACTAATTAAATATTTTAGTTTATTTTCATACTAAGTTTTTGTGTATTTTACACTCACAGCACATCTCAATTTGGACTAGCCACATTTCAAATGCTCAATAACCACATGTGGTGAGTGGCTCCCGCAGTAGGCCGCAGAGATCTATCTCATTGCTCCATCTGATGAATTATCACATAGCTTCTCCAGCATCCCCCTAAGGAATTATCTAGCCTCCTGCTACTCAAGTGTGCTCCACTGGCAACGTCAATATAACCTGGAGCTTGCTAAAAATGTAGACTCTCAGGCCTCAGCCAGAATCTATTTAAATAAGAATCTGCATTTTAACACTATGTCCAGATGATTTGTTTGCATATGAAACTTTAAGAAGTCTGTTCTGCCCCTGTTAAACGTTTCCAGTAGCAGGGAGCTCACTATTCCACCCCCAAAGAAGCTCATTCTATAGTTAAATGGTTCTAAATTATTAGAAAAACATTTATCTTTCCTTTACTGAGTATTCCCTATGATCCTGGCACTGTGCTAAGCACCTCACGCAAATTATCTCATTCAAGCCCGGCAGTCTATGAGATAGAGGCTAATTTTGGCTCCTTTTGTTATCGTTATGGTTTTTTTTTAATTTTTCATTTTTTTGAGACAGAGTCTCACTCTATTGCCCAGGCTGGAGCCCAGTGGCGTGATCTCAGCTCACTGTAACTTCTGCTTCCCAGGTTCAAGTGATTCTCCTGCCTCAGCCTCCTGAGTAGCTGGGATTACAAGCGTGTGCCATCACGCCCGGCTAATTTTTGTATTTTCAGTAGAGACAGGATTTCACAATGTTGGCCAGGCTGGCCTCAAACTCCTGACCTCAAGTGATCCGTCTTCCTCAGCCTCCTAAAGTGCTGGGATTACAGGCATGAGCCACCGCGCCTGGCCCGTTGTTGTTTTACTGTAGAAAAATGTACATTACAGCCAGGAGCAGTGGCTCATATCTGTAATCCCAGCACTTTGAGAGGCCAAGGCGGGTGGATCACTTGAGGTCAGGAGTTCAAGACCAGCCTGACCAACATGGTGAAACCCCGTCTTTACTAAAAATACAAAATTAGCCAGGCATGGTGGTGCACGTCTATAGTTCCAGCTACTCAGAAGGCTGAGGCAGGAGAATCACTTGAACCTGGGAGGCGGAGGTTGCAGTGAGCCAAGATCATGCCACTGTACTTCAGTCTGGACAACAGAGTGAGACTCCGACTCAAAAAAAAAAAAAAAAAAAAGGACATTACATTAAACTTACCATTTTAACCATTTTTAAGCAGACAATTTTATGGCATTAAGTACATTCCCAATATTGTGTAACCATCACCACTGTCTATTTCCAGAAATGTTTCATCTTCCCAAACAGAAGCCTATTAATCACTTCCCCTCTCCCCTCTCCCAGCCCCTGGTCACTACTATTCTACTTTCTCCATGAATTTGCCTATTCTTGGTACCTGATATAAGGGAAATCATACAACATTTGTCCTTTTGTGTCTGGCCTATTTCGATTAACACAATGTTTTCAAGGTTCATCTACATTAGGCCCTGTATCAGAATTTCCTTATTAAGGCTGATTCATATTCCATTGTATGTACAGAGCACGTTTTGTTTATCCATTCTTCTATAGATGAATATTAGGGTAGTTTCCACATTTTGGCTATTATACATGTTATGAACACTGGTGTACAAGAATCTGTTTGAGTCCTTGCTTTCACTTTTTGGGGTATATACCTAGGAGAGGAATTGCTGGATCATATGGTAATTCTATGTTCAACTTTTTAAAGAACTGCCAAACTGTTTTCCACAGTGACAGCATTGTTTCATCACAGCCCTTAAAAATACAGCAGTTATTGTGGCTACTTTTATGATCAGAAAAATGTTTAAACATGCTGTTTTATGAAAACTGAAATATAGACAATTTTTTTTCTTTATTGGAAATATTTATTTAACAACAACAAAAAAAAAAAAAAACAGAATACAAAGAGTGGTCCTAACAAACTAGTGGTCTTTAATTTTTAGTGGCAATCCATATTTCTAGTGATGCTTTTAGAAAACAATGTAACAAACATTTAAAAGTCATGCTAATATTACTAATATTTACACCTTTCATCGCAGTTGGGTAAGTATCCAATTGGATACATATCCTAGTAAATTTTTAGCTACCAAACAAAAATTGAACTGATATTCATAACATAATGGTTTATTTTCCTATTTTTCCTGGCTATCACGTGCCTTATATTTTTATAATGAAAAAGGGTACCAATTGTTTAAATGTCTTTAAAAACTACCCATCTACCTATATAGCAAGTTTTAACATGATTCTTCGAGTCATCCCTTACCCAAGAAATTCATCTGATTCTCTACCCTGTAATGTATACTTCATATAAACTTCTATAATCCTTTATTCATCACCTTCTATAATGTTATCAGTAACCTCACTGGCCTCACTTTGGTGTTTTCTTCTTTAAATCTGCCACTCTAAAACAAAGGTCAGCCATTTTTTTTCTTTTAAATGGCAAGATATTAAATATTTTAGGCTGTACCTGTCACTTGATCTGCGCAACTACTCAAAGTTGTCACTGTAGCACCAATGCAACCACAGATCACATGTAATAAGTGAACATGGTTGTGTTCCAATAAAATTTCGGGCCAGATATGTTACCAACCCCTGCTCTAAAGAAATCCTAAACTAGTATTGTTTAGGCAGAACTAGCAGTTGAGACTAGAATAAAATAGGATATAATTAAATATCAGAAAAGTAAATGGTCCTACTTGCAGACCATAATGTATGATTTAAATATTATACTTCAAAATTTACAAGAATGTGTGAACTGAACTGATAAGCTAAAACATTCCTAGGTTTAAAAAAAATCAAATGTGCACACCTATTCAATGAAAAATTGTCTTACTCTGCGGAAGAGCTTGGGACAACAATCAGATTCCACCACCTGCTTGCAACCAAGCCCATGCAATTACTAGAAAATGTTGGATACTGGCCAGGCACAGTGGCTCACACCTGTAATCCCAGCACTTTGGGAGTCCAAGGCGCGCAGATCACCTGAGGTCGGGAGTTCAATACCAGCCTGGACAACATGACAAAATCCTATATCTACTAAAAGTACAAAAATTAGCTAGGCAGTGGCATGCACCTGTAATCCCAGCTACTCGAGAGGCTGAGGCAGGAGAATGGCTTGAACACTGGAAGCAGAGGCTGTGGTGAGTTGAGATCAAGCCACTGTACTCCAGCCTGGGTGACTGAGACAGACCCTTTAGAAAAAAAAAAAAAAAACTGAAAATGTTGGGTATAAATGATTCAACAAAGGAGAATTTCTCAGAAATTTTCTGTTTGTCTCCTTGGATTTAAACTCAAAATGGTGGCATAAATAGGCCTAATTAATTCAAGTTGAGGGGTAATACTGCAAAAAGACATAAAGAAAAGCTAGAAGAGAATTTATCAGTAAATCCCCTTCCTCTCTGCTCTTATTTTATAAAAAGTAAATAGTAAACTCTCAGAAATGAGAGCATTCTAATCTTAAAGTCGAAAAAAAGAAAAATCCCAAAGGAAAAAAAAAAAGGTAATAAATCAAAATCAACCTCGCATAGCCTTTTCCTAAAAAATGAAAGCAACAAACATAGAAAGACAGGCTAAATAAATCTATATTACATTGAAAAATTACAGATTATATCTTTATTACATTTTCCTTGGCATCAGATTCCTTGCTGTTCCAATACGGTTTTATCTCAGTTAAGAATGCCTGTCTCAGTTCAGCCTGGAAATTCACCACAGGCGCTTGCTGCTGCTGAGAAGGCCTCGGGTATAACTGACATTCTTGGTTCTCAGTGGGGTGGTCCTTTTGCGTTTAACTTGGACTTCCACCTCTTGCGCATGCTGGTCTGTAGTCCATCTCAGGTGTTAGTGATCCCTCGCTCGCTCCAGCGCGTCACTGACAGCTCCTCGGGCATCAGAGACCTCTAGTGGCCAGCCGCTCTGCTCTGCCAACAAAGATTTAAACACACACACCACACACACATACACACACACACTCCCATTGCCCAGTGAAACACACGTTAATGCAATCTTTCTGGGATTTCTTTTTATGACAATTGTTTCTTCAAATAAACGTTTTGTTCGTTCCCATGGAATTCTAAACATGCTTTTAAAGGAATAATATTTTAGAAATGTACTTACCTTGAAATATACAATTTTCCAAATAATATGCAGCCATCAGAAATTATGTTTATGGGAACCATGTAATAATAATTAATAAACCCTACCATCTATAGACTGCCTACTATATTCCAGAAACTTTACGTACACCAACTCCAATCCTTACAACAACACTGTGTAGCCTTTAGCCTCTGACAGACCAGGTTTCGCTAGCTGTGTGGTCTTGTATAAGTACCCAACCACCCTGTCTTCAAGTTTCCTCACCTGTGAAAACAAGGATCTACCAGACTTATCTCTGGACTTACTGAACATTCAAATGAGCTGATTCATATAAGGCACCTGGAACAGAGCCTGACACATCGTAAGCACTCAATATATGTCTATTATCACCAACAAGGGGCGTGCCTTAAAATTTAAACATGACAGAATAAAATCAAACCATGACAATACCAGAAGAAGATGTAGGTGAACAGTATTATAACTCTGGGGTGAGGAAGACCTTTCTAAGCACACTACAAAAGGTAGAGACAATAAAAGCAAAGGATTAATAAAACTGACCACTCAATGAAAATAACTTCTGAACAGCAGAAAACACTACCAAGTTAGAAGAAAAGCAATAAATTGGAGGAAAAAAAGGCAGGGCACGGTGGCTCACGTCTGTAATCCTAGCACTTTGGGAGGCTGAGGCAGGCAGATCACCTGAGGTCAGGAGTTTGAGACCAGTCTGGCCAACATGGCAAAACCCTGTCTCTACTAAAAATACAAAATTTAGCTGGGCGTGATGGTGCACACCTGTAATCCCAGCTACTTGGGCAGAAGGGAAGGAGAATCACTTGATCCCAGGAAGCGGAGGTTCCAGTGAGCTGAGATCACATCACTCTACTCCAGCCTGGGTGACAGAGCAAGATTCTGTCTCCAAAAAAAAAAAAAATGATGACATATTTGATGGATGAAAGGTTATTGTCTTTAATATACAGTGAGCTTTACAAGTTAAAAGAAACCTGTAAATATTTTTAAAAAGAAACTTGTAAAGCTCACAGTACATTAAAGGGGAGGAGAAGGTAGTGAGAGATGAGGTCAGGGAGGTACCAGGGGTGGGGAGATCAAATGGGGCTCTGTGTATCATGCCAAGGACTTTGGATTCTATTCTAAGTGTACAAACACTCAAAAGTATTTTCCTTTAAAAAAAGGCAAAGAACATAAACAGCAGAGCAGGACCGTTTGATGTGGCCATTTTATCCACAGAGACATTTTGATAAGCCCTGCTGACACTGCTATCCCTAACCTCCAGTCCAGTAGACTTTTCACTTTTTACTTTACTCCTTTCTGCATCATTTAAATTTTCTTCTATAAATGTGTGACTTGTCATCAGGGAAAAGGAAAGAAAGAAAAAACTTATTAGACAAGGGTCGCCTCTAAGAGGAAACCAAAACATCTTTATAAAATAAATTTTATGATATTAAATATAACATTTGAAACTTAAGTCCTGAGAGAAAAGTTAAGAATTTAGTTTAGTATTTCCTCTACAGCCTAGAGCTGAAAATAAAATATCTTACTGAGTTCCAAATACCCTCCTTCTTCCCCTCCACCTACTGTCTATCTATATCCAATTCATTCATTCATTAGGCTCTTATTGAGCCCCAGTTTTGTGCCAGGCATGGTGCTAGGCCTCAGGACCTCCCAGAGAAGCAGAAACAGTCCCTGCCCCCATGGTGCAGACAGTCTCATTGGGAGTTGGAGGAGGAGCAGGTAAAAAATAATTACATATTCAGGTTAATGATATATTGTCAGGTGTGAGGAAAGGGCGCCGAGAATGGCAGGGGCAGCTGTTTTAGCTACAGTGGCCAGGAGGCCTCCAATGGAGTGATCTTTGAGGAGAGGCATGCAGGAGATGAGGGGACATTGATGAGGATTTCTAAGAACACTCCAGGCAAAGACCTGAAGCAGGCAGGGGCCTGGTGTGTGTGAGAAACCTCAAGTTCACCAGCACAGCTGGAGCAGAGCCATGAAGGGGGAGGGCAGTGGGAGATGAAGGCAGGGAGGTACCGAGGGTGGTGAGATCAGGTGGGGCTCTGTGTATCATGCTAAGGACTTTGGATTCTGTTCCAAGAGCTGGAAAGGTTGATGTGATCGGGGGAAAGCAAGCCCACATAAAGCAGAGGTGTCTAGTCTTTATATTTTTAAATGAAAAAAAGAGTAACTTCCATTAAAACAAGTGACTCCTGGTTTTGTGTAATTGCAGACCAAATGGTGCCCAATCCCTAACCATCCCGTACTCCCACATCTAACCTGTACCTCCAAGTGGCAGTGGTTAGCAGTAGAGAAATCTTCTGTTTGGCTGTTGTGAAGAAGGCATTAACACAGCATGTTTGGTGGCTTACTCCTTGCATGTCTCCAAGTCACTCCTTGGGAATGTAGCCTTCAGCATGTTCTTTAGGTCACTGATGGATTGACTATTTTGCTCTGTACACCTGGAGTAATACACCATGCCATAGCACCTTGTTAGAGTTGCTTTGCCCAAACATCAAGATTGATGTATGTGAACCTGGTTTCGTTGCTGGGGTCCTGACCACGATCAATGGCACAATCTTGGCTCACTGCAACCTCTGCGTCCTGGGCTCAAGTGATTCTCTGCCTCAGCCTCCTGAGCAGCTGGGATTACAGGCGCACGCCAACATGCCTGGCTAATTTTTGTATTTTTAGCACAGACAGGGTTTCACTATGTTGACCAGGCTGGTCTCAAACCCCTGACCTCAAGTGATCTGCCAGCCTCGGCCTCCGAAAGTGCTGGGATTACAGGCAAGAGCCAGCACACCCTGCCTCCTGAGCTTCGATTGCCATGGCCAGTTGCTAGCAGAATGTGCATATACGACTAAGTCTTCCATCAGAGCCTCAGACCTTGAGACTTGAAACAGTCTTCACTGGGCACAGATATTCCACACATGTCCCTGAAGTTCACTGCTATAAGAAATTGAAAGGGGAGCTATAAAGTATTGTAAACTAAAAGAAAAATGAAAACACAACATAATTAAAGCTGTGGGATGCAGCTCAAGCAGTACTCAGAAGGGTATTCAAATCACTAAATCCCTATACTAGGAAAGCTGAAAGCCCTCAAATCAGTGACCTCAACTTTGATCTTAAGAAACAAACAAAAAACAATAACAAATTTAACTCAAAGTAAGCAGAAGAAAGGAAATAATAATGGTAAGGGGAAAACATCAGTAAAATAGGAAATAGGAAAAAACAGAGATAAATCAATTACATCAAAAGTTGGTTATTTGAAAAGACCAATAAAATGTACAAATCTGTATCCAGACGGATCAGGAGAAAGAAAGAAGATGCAAATTACCAATATCAGAAATAAGAGAGGAGATATCACCATGGATCCTCCAGACATAAAAAGGATAATAAGGGAATATTATAAACAATAAACAAAAAAGAAAAAATAGATAAGTTAAACTTTATCAATTTTTTAAAATGGACCTCAAAGGACACCACCAAGAAAGTGAAAAAACAACTCACAGAATGGGAGGGAATATTTGCAAATTATATATCTGATAATGGTTTAGTATCTTGAATACATAAAGAACTCTTAAAGGACCCACCTCTCAATACTGCCAAGTTGGGGATTAAATTTTAACATCAGTTTTGGGGGAGGACAAATATTCAAATCATAGAAACAACTTTATGCCAATAAATTTGACGATGTTGGTGAAATTGACAAATGTACACATTTCTTAAAATACAAAAAGCGCCAAAGTTCATTCAAGAAGAAATCAATAACAATAGTCAAATATTAATTTGTAGTTTAAAAACCTTCTCACAAAGAAAACTTTGGTCCCAGACTTCACTGGCAAATTTTCCCAAACATTTAATGAAGACATAATTACAATTCTATATGAAATCTTCCAGAAAATAGAATAAAATAGAATATTTCCCAAATCATTCTACGAGGTCAGAATACCCTGACACCAAAATCAGATAAAGACATTACAAGAAAGAAAACTAAAGACTAATACTGTTCAAAAAGACTCAAAAATTCTTAAAATTTTAGCAAATTGAATCTAACACTATATAAAAAGGACAATTTATCGTAACTACATGGGGTTTATCTGAGGAATGTAAAGTAGATTTAACAATCAAAAATAAATCACTGTAATTCACTATATGAATAAAAGAATAAATAAAAAACATATAATCATTTTTATAAACACAGAGAAAACATTTCACAAAAATGCATCATTCATTCATGATTAAATCACTAAGCAAACTAAGAATAGAATACCCTAAAGAAGGGTAACTACAAAAGACCTGTAGCTAGTATCACACTTACTGATGAGAGACTGAATGCTTTTCTCCTAACATCAGTAATAAGGCAAGGCTGTCCATTCATCCTGCTTCTATTCAGTATAATACTGAATAGAAGAAATTCTAGTCAATGAAATAAGGCAAGAAAAAAAAGGCATTCAGATTGGAAAGGGAAAACAATGAACTCTCATTATTCATGGATAACATGTTGTCCAAATAGAAAATCTTCTAGAATGTTGTACAAATAATCTACAACTAATAAGTGGGCTTAGTAAGGTCACAGAATATAAAGTCAATACACAAGAATCAATTGTACTTTTATATATTAGCTGTGAATAACTGGACATTTTAAATTTTAAAAATATTTAAAACAGCATCAGACATATAGAATATTTAGGGATAAATGTGATGCTAAATGTGCAAGATCTGCACATTGAAAACTATAAAAAATTACGAAGAGAAATTAAAGAAAACTTAAATAGGAAGATATACTATACTCACGGTTTGGAAGACTCAATAGTATGAAAATGTCAATTCTCCTCAAACTGATCAATAGATTCAACACAATACCAACCAAAATCCCAGGAAGCTTCCTTATAAAACTGATAAGTGGATTCTAAAATTCTTAGTTGATATGCAAAGGATCTGAAATACACAAAAAATTTTGAAAAAGAATGACAAAGTTAAAAGAATTACACTACTTGATTCAAGATTTATTATAAAGATAATCAAGACAGAGTATCATTGACAGAAGGAGAAATACATAGATCAATGGAGTAGAATAAATGGTCCAGAAATTGACTCACAAATATGGTCAACTTATTTTTAACTGAGATGACAAGGCAATTCAATGAGAGAAATAATATTTTCAACAAATAATGTTGTCGAAATTCAATAACCTTGTCAGGCACATTGACATACACCTGTAGTCCCAGCTACTTGGGAGGCTGAGGTGGGAGGATTGCTCAGGAATTTGAGGCAAGCCTGGGCAACAGAGAGAGACCCTTATCTCTAAAAAATAAATACACACAAAAAATTTTGAATAATCTCATGCAAAAAACCACAAAAGTTAGACCTGTATTTTATGCCATATAAAAAATAAAATCTCAATGAATCATAGACCTAAAGGTTAAGAGTTTAAAAACTGTTTCTTGAGACTGTTATGTAGCAAACTAAATTCCTAACTGATATAGAAGAATTCCATGGTGTAAAAAATATATGAAGAAGTATATTCCTTTTGTAAATGTTTATAATTTGCAATAACCTATTAAAACTCAGAAATCCAACAAATAAATTTAATTTTGTTTAACCCAGTAATACACAAGTATATTTGGCCATGAAGCTCTTTATTTGCATATTAGTAATAGTCTGTGAAACACAATTTGAAAACCATGATCTTGTTCAAGACTTTTGCTCTAAATATGAGAACTCTAATGCCTAGAAAGAGTAATTCACTTGAGAGAAATAGGAGATGTCGCCAACCATAAATCCTCTGCTTTTTGCATTACACAACAGATTATCATTTTCAGTGGCATGGCATATGCGTTGAAGGTTTCACAAGTAAGTGTTGCTTCTACTTCTGTGCTTCTACTACCTCCTAGGCCATCCCTATTATAGCGCTAATCATCCTACAGTACAATAATCTGTCTTTTTCATGAGACTGAGCACTCCTTCTGCCCAGGGAATGATAATGGCTTATTTTTCTTTTGCCCAATTAGTGCCAGTGACTAGAATATAGTGGAATTTCAGTAAATGTTTCATGAATAAAATATAAAGGTGGGGAGGATTTCCATGCGAACAGCTGGTATGGTTTGGCTGTGTCTCCACCCAAATTTCATCTTGAATTGTAGTTCCCGTAATCCCCATGTGTCATGGGAGGGACCTGGTGGGAGGTAATTGAATCATGGGGGCAGTTACCCCCATGCTGCTGTTCTCATGATAGTGAGTGAGTTCTCACAAGATCTTACGGTTTTATAAGGGGCTTTCCCCGCTTTTGCTCAGCACTTCTCTTTGCTGCCGCCATGTAAAGAACATGTTTCCTTCCCCTTCTGTCATGATTGTAAGTTTCCTGAGGCTTCCCCAGCCATGCTGAACTGTGAGTAAATTAAACCTCTTTCCTTTATAATTTACCCAGTCTCAGGTATGTCTTTATTAGCAGCCTGAGACCGTTATTAGCAGCATGAGAGCGGACTGATACAACAGCCCAAGAACAAGAGTACAGACATCCAACAGTCAGAGTACAAGACTCCAAGTTAGGAAGAGAGGAAACATTATCTAAGGGAGGAAGTCATGGTTGGTGGGAAATTAAAAATAATATATGCACGACAAGGAAACAGGAAAGTAAGCACAATGAGATGCAGCATTAAAATCAGTACAGAAAGATTTTTGGTTCAAGACAACTGGTATATAATTGCATAATCACTAAATAATTGCCTGCACTACACACCAAGAATATGCTGTGTTTCGTGCAAAAAAATCAGCACATTATTGCATACTAACCACTTTAAAATCATTATTGCAATTAGACAGCACTGGCTATATACAGGTTTAAATATCAGTTCAATATGTTGAAAGAAATAATTTCAAGCTTGCTATTCTCAAAATAAAAATGTTAGAATATATGACAACAAAAGTACATTACAAAAGAAGCTAACTTTTTAAAATTTATTTTTTTTCTATAGTAGGTTCAAGTTCAAGAAGAAGCTAACCATTATATATCACACTAAACTCTTGACTTATTTAGGTCTCATAACTACCCTGTCAGGTAGATTTCTCCTAAACCTCCCATCTTTTAAACAGATTTCAGGAAATTAAGCATCCTCTCTCTAACAATCTGCATTCAGTCACAAGAATCTAGATTGCCCCAATTTTCCCCTAATAATTTCCAAATCTCAAGATTTTTTAATGCAGTGAACTTTTCCAATGACTCCAATTTTACAAATAGAGTTTAATTTTCCTGATGTACAGAACCTCTTGTTGAACACTTAAAAATGATAACATGGAAGCTGAGGCAATAACAGGAACTGCATGAGCTCAGGAGTTCAAGGCTACAATGAGCCACGATTGTGACACTGCACTCCAGCTTGGGCAACAGAGCAAGACCTCTCTTTAAAAAATGACAACAGGTTCATCATCTTGTTCAGGAAAGACACACTCTAGAAATTCAAAACAGGTGCCTCTCCAAGGGAAAACCTAAGACTTGTAAAAGTTCCCAGCATGGTTTTGACTTGAAATTGATTTGTAATTTTTCACAGAACTGTAACCAAGTCCAGACTCATTTTGTTCACCACACGACAGCTCAATATGCCAAGAGACAAGAAGTTAGAGCAAGAACAGTGACTTTATTTTGAAGACCCAGTAAACAGAGAAGATGGCAGACCAATGTTCTTATTCTTGTTCTCTTTCTTTCTTTCTTTCTTTCTTTTTGAGACAGAGTCTCACTCTGTCGCCCAGGTTGGAGTGCAGTGGCATGACCTCAGCTCATTGCAACCTCCACCTCCCGGGTTCAAGCAATTCTCCTGCCTCGGCTTCCCAAGTAGCTGGGATTACAGGGGTGCACCATCACGCCTGACTAAGTTTTGTATTTTTAGTAGAGATGGGGTTTCACCATGTTGGCCAGGCTGTTCTTGAACTCCTGACCTCAAGTGATCCACCAGACCCAGCCTCCCACAGTGCTAGGTTTATAGGTGTGAGCCACCGCACCCGGCCTGGACTACTATTCTTAATAACTTAAGAACCATCTTAACTCAGTAAAAATTTCAGCTCCTTTTATGTTAAGGGCAGGGGAAAGAGCAAGGGGTTGGAATCAAGAAGTGAGCAATGGCTGCAGATATCTGGGCACCAGTGAGGGTCCAAGGAGGTTGGGAGCTGTTTTTTCCTTGGCCAGGTCACAATACTCCTATAAATCTTTAACAAAACATAGTTTGTTGTTTATATACTTCCCCTTTAATGCCAGAGTTAGTTTCAAAAACTATATGATTGCCATTTTTGCATTTTATCTCAGTGCTCTAAAATTATCCTAACTACATGCAGGAATGGGTAAAGGCCCCTTAAACAAAAATGGAGTTAGTTATGTTAGTTCTTCTGCTATTTTACTGTTACATAACCAGAAGTAAAAAGAAAACAAACATGTATACAGTACGTAATAAATTATACAGATATTATGCTAAACACTTTTTAAAGTGTCCTCCATTTAATTCTCACATCTTCCTTATGAGATAAAATGGACCTTGCTTCTGGAATGTTTACTAAACATTGTGAGTTTTTACATTTTCAACAAAGGTGCCAAGAACATACATTGGAGAAAGAACAATCTTTTCAATAAGTGATACTGGGGAAAACTGGATATTCATCTGCAAAACAATGAAACTAGACCCCTATCTCTCACCACATACAAAAATAACTCAAAATTGAAGACTTAACTGTTAGACCTGAAACTGAAACTGCTTTAAGAGAACATTGGGAAAATGCTTCAGCACACTGGTCTGAGCAAAGATTTGGGGTAAGACCACAAAAGCACAAGCAATAAAAACAAAAATAAACAAATGGAATTATATCAAGCTAAACAATTTCTGCACAGCAAAGGAAACAATCAACAGAGTGAAGAGACAACCTACAGAATGGAAGAAAATATTTGCAAACTATCCATCTGAAAAGGGATTAATAACAACAATACATAAATAACTCAACTCAATAGCAATAAATAAATAAATAAACACCCAAATAATCCCATTTATAAATGATTTGAATAGGTATTTTCAAAAGAAGACATACAAATGGCCAACAGGTATATAAAAACATGCTCAACATCATTAATCAGCAGAAAAACGCAAATCAAAGCCACAATGAGGTCATCTCACCCAGGTTAAAATGGCTGTTATCAGAAAAATAAGAAATAACAGATGGTAGTGAGGGCACAGAGGAGGAGGAACTCTCATACACTGTCAGTAGGAGTGTAAATTAGCACAACCGTTATGGAAAACAGAATGGAGGTTCCTCAAAAACTAAAAATAGAACAACCATACGATCCAGCAATTCCACTAGTGGGTATATATCCAAAAGAAAGAAAATCAGTATATTGAAAAGATATCTGCACTCCCATGTTGATTGCAGCATTATTCTCAATAGCCAAGATGTGTAACCAACCTAAGTGCCCATCAACGGATGAATAGATAATGAAAATGTGGTATATATTATATACACAATTGAATGTCATTCAGTCATAAAAAAAAAAAAAAGAATGAAATTCTGTCATTTGAAGCAACATGAATGAATCTGGACCTTCACTCTAAGACTTGTAAGAGTTCCCAGCATGGTTTTGAATCAAAATTGATTTGTAACTTTTCACAGAACTGTAACCAAGTCCAAATCCATTTTGTTCACTGCACGACAGCTCATATGCCAAGAGACAAGAAGTTAGAGCAAGAACAGTGACGACCCAGTAAACAGAGAAGATGGCAGACTAGTGTGAAATAAGCCAGGCACAGAAAGACAAATATTGCATGTTCTCATGCATATGTGGGAGTTAAATAAATTAATCTCACGGTGGTAGAAGGTAGAATAGTGATTATCAGAGTCTGAGAATGGGAGAGGGGAAGGGGGATGAAGAGAGGTTGGTTAATGGATACAAAAATGCAGTTAGAAGGCACAAGTCCAAATGTTTGATAGCACAGTAGAGTGACTACAGTTATCAATAATGTATTGTATATTTCAAAATGTTTAAAAAAGATTTGAAATAAATGTTCTCAACATAAGGAAATGATAAATATTTGAGGTGATGGATACCCCAACTACCCTGATTGACATATTGCATGCATGTGTCAAAATATCACATGCATCCCATAAATATGTACAATTATTATGTATCAGTTTAAAAATTCTGGCAACTACTCTAGGAAATAAAAGAAAAAATTGTGAGTTTTTAAAAGGTAGAAAAACAAAGTACATAAATAGGATAAATGTTTAACAATGGAGTAGATTAGTTAAAAATAAACAGAAAGTGTATTAGTCCATTTTCACGCTGCTGATAAAGACATAACCCAAGACTGGGAAGAAAAAGAGGTTTAATGGACTTACAGTTCCACGCGGTTGAGGAGGCCTCATAATCATGGTGGAAAGGAGGAGCAAAGTCACGTCTAACATGGATGGCAGTAGGCAAAAAGAGAGCTTGTGCAGGGAAATTCCCCCTTATATAAACATCAGCTCTCATAAGACTTATTCACTTTCACAAGAAGAGCAGGGGAAAGACATGCTCCCATGATTCAATTACCTCTCACCAGGTCCCTCCTACAACTCGTGGGAGTTCAAGATGAGATTTGGGTGGGGACACAGCCAAACCATATCATTCCGCCCCTGGCCCCTCCAAATCTCAAATGTCCTCACATTTCAAAACCAATCATGCCTTCCTAACAGTTTCCCAAAGTCTTAGGTCATTTCAATATTAACTCAAAAGTCCACAGTCCAAAGTCTCACCTGAGAAAAGGCAAGTCCCTTCTACCTATGAGCCTTAAAAATAAAAAGCAAGTTAGTTACTTCCTAGATACAATGGGGGTATAGGCATTGGGTAGATATAGCTATTCCAAATGGGAGAAGTTGGCCAAAACAAAGGGGTTACAGGGTCCATGCAGGTCCAAAATTCAGTAGGGCAGTCAAATCTTAAAGCTCCAAAATGATCTCCTTTGATTCCATGTCTCACATCCAGGTCACGCTGATGCAAGAGGTGGGTTCCCATGGTCTTGGGCAGTTCTGCCCCTGTAGCTTTGCAGGGTACAGACTCCCTCCCAGCTGTTTTCATGGGCTGGCATTGAGTGTCTGCAGCTTTTCCAGGCACACGGTGCAAGCTGTCAGTGGATCTACCATTCTGGGGTCTGGAGGGCGGTGGCCCTCTTCTCACAGCTCCACTAGGCAGTGCCACAGTAGCAACTCTGTATGGGACTTCCAACCCCATATTTCCCTTCTGCACTGCCCTAGCAGAGGTTCTCCATGAGGATCCTACCCCTGCAGCAAACTTCTGCCTGGGCATCCAGGTGTTTCCATACATCTTCTGAAATCTAGGCAGAGGTTTCCAAACCCCAATTCTTGACTTCTGTGCACTTGCAGGCTCAACACCACTTGGAAGCTGCCAAAGCTTGCAGCTTGCACCCTCTGAAGCCTCTCAAGTGCAACAGAGAAGACGAGACAATTAAATTTCAGTTCTGTTCAATTCGGGGATGAAAGTAAGGATTTCTCCAATGATAGCCAGTCAGTTTTGGGGTCACTGGATGTGGTAAGTATCTATAAGACTCAGGCAGAAGAGACACTGCTAAGAAAGAAGGCAAGGCACATCCAAAGTAATAAATCGAAGGAAGTAGCCACCATCTGAGGGCAATAGCATGTCAAGAAGAGCTATTGGAACTTAGAGTTGGATTCCATGGAAAATATGGAAATATTTCTTTACCAAAAGAGTTGTCCAGCAGGGGAAAGCAATTGTATCTTGAGGGTGGGGGTTTCCATGATGTTGCCAATGGCTAAGCCAAGACCCTGAGGTAGCCACCCCAGTATTCACCTCTCTTTTCTTGTTGGCCGCATCCATGTCCTTTACTGTCACATCCCTGCTCTAGCTCGTCCCTGAAACTGTAATTCTAAAATAAGCAAATTAGCATAATTCATATTTAAATCAATCAGCATAGTCCCATTCCCTGCCATTGATTGATTTTGTCAGGGCTTTGGGAATAGTTTTCCTTTCATATTCGGGAGGAATTTCAAAGGCAACCCCCTCTTCATGCACTCAAAGAAACAAGGAGACTTGGAGCTGTGGGCAGCCATATCTCAGCCACAAGGAGAACCAAGTTGAAATAAAGCAGACATCAAGAAAACATAGGCAGAAAGAAATATAACTTTGGTGCCATTTTTGAGTCTCTGAATCAAATAGGTTCTAAACCCAGGTCTACTTTTATTGATTAGGACAGAGGAATTTGACTTTTCTCTTACTTGTGATTTAGTATTTCTAACTGATACAAGCCCATTGGTCATTTTTGGTAACAAAGACCCACGTAGGAAATGAACAGAAGGATTAGATAACTTTTTTTTTTTTCTGAGATGGAGTTTCAGAAAACTGGAGTTCGCCCAGGCTGGAGTGGAGTGGTGCTATCTCAGCTAACTGCAACCTCTGGCCCCCCGGATTCAAGTGATTCTCCTGCCTCAGCCTCCTGAGTAGCTGGGACTGCAGGTACATGCCACCATGCTCGGCTAAATTCATTTTATTTTATTTTATTTTATTTTATTTTTGTATTTTTAGTAGTAACGGGGTTTCGCCATGTTGGCCAGGCTGGTCTCAAACGCCAGATCTCAGGTGGTCCGCCCGCCTCGGCCTCCCAAAGTGCTAGGATTACAGGCATGAGCCACTGTGCCTGGCCAGGATTAGATCACGTTTAAGGCCTCATCCCAGTGGTAAGATTCCACAGCTCAGTGGCAGAGCTATAGGGAAATCCTGAGAAAATGAGGAGAAATGTAATCTAACCTGATTCATGCCTATTTTTAAGAATAATGGAAAGCCAGCTTCTTACCCTTCCCATACATACTGACTCAGAGGAAGAAGTAGCCATCTGCCCAAATCCTCAGTCATGACAGCTCCTGTAGTGGGACTGACTGGTGAAAAAAAATTATTTTTTTTTGAGGCAGGGATTCACTGTGTTCCCCAAGCTGGAGTGCAGTGGATGATACCGAAAGTACAGTACAGGTATGAAAATAAAAAGTAGATGAATTGGGCTTCATTCAAATTAACAATGTTTGTACCTCGAAGGACACTATCAAGAAAGTTGAACAGACAGTCCACAGAAAGGGAGAAAATATTTGCAAATAATATAACTCATAAGAAGTTGGTATCCAGAATATATAAAGGATTCTCTCATAAAGCCCACTTTAAAAATAGACAAAGAATTTGAACAGACATTCTCCCAAAGATACACAAAATAAATACGCAAATGAAAAGATAGCCAACTCATTAGTCATTATAGAAATGCTCATCAAAATCATGAGATATTACTTCACATCCACTGGATAGCTACATTTTTTTTTTAAGTTAAAAAAAAAAGTATTAGGAAAAATGCAGACAAATTGAAACCATCATACATTGTGGATGGGAATCTAAAATGGATCAGTCCCTGGGGAAAACAGTTCTGCAGTTCCTCACAAAGCTAAACATGGAGTTACCATATGACCAAACAATCCACTTCTAGGTGTCTACCCAAAAGAATTGAAAACATGCTTACACAATACTTGTCCACAAATTTTCATGAATGTTCAGCATTATTAATAACAGACAAAAGTAGAAAAACCCAAATGTCCATCAACTGATGAATTCTAAACAAAATGAGATATATCCATACAATGGAATACTATATAGCCTAAAAAAGGAATGAAGAATTGACATATGTTATCACATAGACAAACACTGAAAACATTATGCTAAGTAAAGAAATCACACACGGCCGGGCGCGGTGGCTCACGCCCGAAATCCCAGCACTGTGGGAGGCTGAGACAGGCAGATCATTTGAGGTCGGGAGTTTGAGACCAGCCTGACAAACATGGAGAAACCCCGTCTCTACTAAAAATACAAAATTAGCCGGGCATGGTGGCCAGGCGTGGTGGCGCATGCCTGTAATCCCAGCTACTCGGGAGGCTGAGGCAGGAGAATCGCTTGAACCCAGGAGGCAGAGGTTGTGGTGAGCCGAGACCGCGCCATTGCACTCTAGCCTGGGCAACAAGAGTGAAACTCCGTCTCAAAAAAAAAAAAAAAAAAAAAGTCACAAAGACAGCTTATAGAATTCTATGAGTCCATTTATATGCAGAGAACGCAAATTTAACAGAGAGCAAGTAGACTAGTGGGTGTTCATGATTAAAGGTTATGTAGGATAGAAAAATGATGACCAAAGACTACAGAATTTCTGACTGAGGCAATGAAAATATGTCATAATCAACTGTGGTGATGGTGCACATATCTGTGAATATACTAAAAACCATTGAATTGCACGGTTTAAACGGGTGAATTTTCAAACAAAGCTATTTGAAAAACAGTTGTATTCCTATATACTAGCATAAACAACCAAAAGTAAAACTAAGAAAAGAATTGTATTTCAAACATAATCAAAGCTAATAAAACACTTAGGAATAAATTTCACCAAGGAATTGTGAAACTTATACACTAAAAACTACAAAATGTTGAAATAAATTTAAAAAGATATAAATAAATGGAGCACCATCCCAGTTTCATGGTCTAGAGAATGTAATATTATTAAGATGGCAAACTCCCCAAATTCATTTACAGATAGAATACAAGGCCTATCAAATCTGCCTTTTCTCCCCAACATAGATGAACTCATCCTAAAATTCATATGAAACTGAAGAGTACCCTAAAGAGCAAAAACAGTGTTGAGAAAGAACAGTGTAAAAGAACACAGTCTTCTTAATTTCAAAATTCATTACAGGCTGGGTGTGGTAGCTCACGCCTGTAATCCCAGCGCTTTGGGAGGCCAAGGTGGGCGGATCATTTGAGGCCAGGAGTTCAAGACCAGCCTGGTCAACATGGCAAAACCACATCACTACTTAAAAAAAAAAAGAAAGAAAGACAAAAAACAGACAACAAATAAAAATTAGCCAGACGTGGTGGTGCACGCCTGTGATCACAGCTACTCGGGAAGCTGAGGCATGAGAATCGCTTGAACCCGGGAGGCGGAGATTGCAGTGAGCTGAGACTGTGCCACGGCACTCCAGCCTGGGCGACAGAGCAAGACTTCATCTCAAAAAAAAAAAAAAAAAAATAGACTGGGCGCGGTGGCTCACGCCTGTAATCCCAGCACTTTGGGACGCCAAGGCGGGTGGATCACGAGGACAGGAGTTCAAGACCAACCTGGCCAAGACGGTGAAACCCCGTCTCTTCTAAAAGTACAAAAAATTAGCCAGGTATGGTGGCAGGTGCCTGTAATCCCAGCTACTCGGGAGGCTGAGGAAGGAGAATCACTTGAACTTGGAGGGTGGAGGGTGCAGTGAGCCGAGATTGCGCCACTGCACTCCAGCCTGGGCAACAGAGTGAGACTCCATCTCAAAAAA
>NW_012103576.1:3003432-3008028 GCF_000951045.1 Mandrillus leucophaeus
GAGCCCAGGAGGTGGAGGTTGCATTGAGCCAAGATTACTCCACTGCACTCCAGCCTGGACAGCAGAGCCAGACCCTGTCTCAAAAAATAATAATAATAATTTAAAAATGGATAAAATACTTTGGAATAAATTTAACCACGAAAGTGCAAGACTAGTACTTTGAAAGCTAACAAATACTGTCTAAAGCAATTAAAGGAGACCTATATAAATGGAAAACCATACCAGTTTCATGAACAACAATACTTAACATTGTTAGGATAGCAATAGTCCTCATTGATCTACAGTTGAAATGGAAGGCGTGTAAAAATACTAGATGCTGTTTTTGGCAGAATGAACAAATTGATCCTAAAATTCATATGGAATTGCAATGGACCCTGAATGTCCAAAAAAAATAAAAGTCTGGGAAAAGAACAAAGTAGAAGAACTCAGTTTCTGATTTCAAAACTTACAACACAACACCTCTACGAAACTACAGTAATCACAACCTTATGGTCCTGCCATAAGCATAGAAATATACAGTGTTAGAACAGAATAAGGGTCCAGAAATCAGCCCATACATCGATGGAAATCTGATTTTTATGAGGATGCCACAATCATTCAATAGGGAAAAAGTCTTTTCAACCAGTAGTTCTGGAACAACTGAATATCCACATGTGAAGAATGCATTTGGCCCCTACCTCATACTATACAGAAAAATTAACTCAAAATGGATCAAAGACCTAAATGTAGGATCTAAAACCAGAAAATTCTTTAAAGGAGTGCTCACTTCGGCAGCACATATATTAAAATTGGAACAATACAGAGAAGATTAGCATGGCCCTTAAGCAAGGATGACACAATAATTTGTGATGCATTCCGTATTTTGGGGATTTTTTGGTGCAGGGACAGGGAATAAGAGCTTGCTCTGTTTTTACTACTGTTATTATTTTTTAAATAATAAAAGTTTTACAAAGAAAATTCTTAAAAAGGAGCATAAATGTAAATAATTATGATTGTGGATTAGGCAACAATTTCTCAAGTGTGATATCCAATGCTGAAGAAACAAAAGAAAAAACATGAATTGAACTTAATTAAAAGTAAAAATATTTGTGCCTCAAAAAATATTATCAACAAAGTGAAAACACAGCCCATATAGTGGGAGAAAATGTTTGCAAATTGTAAGTCTCATAAGACTCTACTATGAGAATATATAAAGAAATCTCTCAACTCAAACACAAAAAGAAAAACAGCCCTGTATAAAATGGGTGGAGGGACCAGGCGCAGTGTCTCATGCCTGTAATCCCAGCACTTTGGGAGGACAAAGTGGGCTGATCACCTGAGTTCAGGAGTTCGAGACCAGCCTGACCAACATGGAGAAACCCTGTCTCTACTAAAAATACAAAATGAGCTGGATGTGGTGACGTACACCTGTAATCCCAGCTTCTTGAGAGGCTGAGGCAGAAGAATTGCTTGAACCCTGGAGGCAGAGGTTGCAGTGAGCCAAGATCACGCCATTGCACTCTGGCCTGGGCAACAAGAGTGAAACTCCATCTCAAGAAAAAGGGTGAAGGACCCAATTAGACACTATTCCAAAGAAGATATACAAATGGTAAATAGATACATGAAAATATAATCAACATCATTAGTCAACAGGGAAATGTGAATAGAAACTGCAGTGAAATACCACTTCACACCCAACTAGGATAGCTATAATTTAAAAAGAAATAAAACAACAAGTGTTAGCCAAGATGTGGAAAGTTTTGAGCCATCCTACAATCCTGTGAGAAATATAAAATGGTACAAGTGATGTGGAAAACACGTGGCAGTTCCTCACAAAGTTAAACATAGATTTACCATGTGACCCAGAAATTCCACTCTTAAGAACATACCCAAGAGAATTAAAAACATATGTTTACACAATAACTTATATACTGATGTTCATAGAAGCATTATTTATTCATTTATTTATTTTGAGACAGAGTTTTGCTCTGTTGCCTAGGCTGAAGTGCAGGGTATTATGCAATCACAGCTCTCTGCAGCCTCAAACTCCTGGGCTCAAGTGATCCCCCCACCTCGGCCTCCAGAGTAGCTGGGACTACAGACAAATGCCATTACAGCTGGCTAGCTTTTTCTCTTTCTTTCTTTCTTTCTTTTTTTCTGTTGTAGAGACAAGGTCTCACTATGTTGCCCAGGCTGGTCTCAAACTCCTAGACTCAAATGATCCTCCCACCTCGGCCTCTCAAAGTGCTGGGATTAGAGGCGTGAGCCACCAGCATTGTTCTCAATACAGAAAAAGTGGCAACAACCCAAATGTTTATCAATTGATGAATGAATGAACAAAATGAGACATACACATGTCATGGAATATTATACAGCTATAGAAAGCAATGAAGGTGAAGGACTGCTAATGCTACCAACAAGGGTAAACCGTGAAAACAATATGTTAAGTGAAGGAAGCCAGGTACAAAAACCTATGCATTGTATGATGTCATTTATAAGGAATGTCTGGAATAAACAAATCTATAGAGACAAGAAATAGATTTGTGATTCATTAGAGCTGTGGAATGGAAGAAAAGAGCAATGATACCTAAAATATATGGGGTTTCTTTTGAAGCAATGGAATGGTGCCATAAAAAAACTGTGGTTATGGTAGTATATTTGGAACTAAACAAAAGCAATTAAATTTTACAGCTTAAATGTGTCAAATGTGTGTATTTGATTTATATGCCAATAAAGCTGTCTTTAAGCCAGTAGTATTTCTATATACTGGCATTGAAGAACCTGAAACAAAAATTAAGAAAATAATTTCATTTAACTAAAAATGGAACAGGGCCTGGGCACGGTGGCTCATGCCTATAATCCCAGCACTTCAGGAGGCTGAGGCAGGCAGATCACCTGAGGTCAGGAGTTCGAGATCATCCTGGTCAACATGGTGAAACCCTGTCTCTACCAAATATACAAAATTGGGCAGGTGTGGTGCGGGTGCCTGTAATTCCAGCTACTCAGGAGGCTGAGGCAGGGAGAACTGCTTGAACTTGGGAGGTGGAGGTTGCAGTGAGCTGAGATTGCATCACTGCACTCCAGCCTAGGCGACAGAGCAACACTCCATCTAAAAAAAAAAAAAAAAAGTACCTAAATGGATACCATTAACCAAGGAAGTACAAAGCTTGTACATGGAGAGGTGCAAATATTTTTTTAAAGTAAAGAAGATGCACATAAGGAGAAACGCATTGTGGTTTCTTCTTGGGACTAGAAGAATTAATATTAAGATGGCAATATTCCAAAATCTGTCTACATATTGAATGCAAGATCTATAAAAATATCACCAGCCTTTTTGCAGAAATGGGTGAGCTGATCCTAAAATTTACATGGAATTGTAAAGATCACTAAACAGCCAAAAATCTTGAAAAAGAGAAACAATGTAGGAGGATACACTTTCTAATTTTAAAGTGTACCTGAAAGCTGCAATAATCAAAACACTGTGGTCCTGACATAAGGATAAAAAAATAAACAGATTGGTGGGATACGATGATTGTCCAAGAATAAACCCATACATATGTAGTCAAATACTTTTTGATGGATAAGGTTTCCATGTAAATTTAATCTGGGCCGGGCACAGGAGCTCACTCCTGTAATCCCAGCACTTTGTGGGGCTGAGGCAGGTGGATCATCCGGGGTCAGGAGTTCGAGACCAGCCTGAACAACATGGTGAAATCCCATCTCTACTAAGTACAAAAAATTAGCCGGGTATGATGGCGCATGCCTGTAATCCCAGCTACTCAGAAGGCTGAGGCAGGAGAATCACTTGAACTTGGGAGGTGGAGGTTGCAGTGAGCCAAAATTGCACCATTGTACTCTAGCCTGGGCAAAGAGTGAAACTCCATCTCAAAAAAAGATAAAAGAAAATTTAATCTGGAAAATATAGTCTCCTCAACAAACGGTGCTAAGACAACTGGATAAATACATGCAAAAGAATGACATGGTCCCCTACCTCAGAATGCATACAGAAATTAACTCAAAATAGATCAAAGAGCTAAATGTAAGGCCTGAAAACATGGAAATCTTCGAAGGAAACATGGTGTAAATCTTCATGATCTTGGATTAGGCGACAGTTTCTTCAATATAACAAAATCACAAGGAACAAAAGAAAAACTAGATGATTAGCATTCTTCAAAAGAAAAAACTCTAGGCCTCAAGGGCAATATCAAGAAAGGGAAATACCAAAAGTGGGTAAAGGAGAAGGAGGAGAGGCAGCCTCCCTGGCCAGAATTGGCTGGGAGCCAGGAGTGACTTTCCAGTGCAGGGAAGGGGTGAGTAAGAGTCTACCAGTGACCCACATCCCCAACATGGAACCATGCAATCCTGGCCACAGAACTCCTTGTCCCTCCCAACCTCTGAAACTAACATAGGAAGCTGCTGGGAGACTGTGGGTCAGAATTGTTCCAGGGAGGGAGATCATACTGGGTCCCATACCCTCGCTGAGACCTAAGCAGCTACAGTCAGGCACCGTTTTGAAAACTAGCCTCTGGCAACTGCATGTGGTTATGGTAGTATATCTGCAAGTAGGCAAAAACAATTAAATTTTACAGTTTAAATGTGTCAAATGTGTGTGTATTT
>NW_012103576.1:3008447-3010379 GCF_000951045.1 Mandrillus leucophaeus
TTTTTGAGGCAGAGTTTCGTTCTTGTTGCCCAGGCTGGAATGCAATGGTGCGACCTCAGCTCACTGCAACCTCCACTTCCCAGGTTCAAGTGATTCTCCTGCCTCAGCCTCCTGAGGAGCTGGGATTACAGGCACCCGCCACCACACCTGGCTATTTTCTTGTATTTTTAGTAGAGACCATGTTGGCCAGGCTGGTCTCGAACTCCTGACCTCAGGTGATCCACCCACCTCAGCCCCACAAAGTTTCTGGGATTATAGGCATGAGCCAACGCACCCAGCTCAAAGCTGTTTTTTCTTTTTTAAGCCACTAATATTTCTAGATACTGGCATTGAACAACCTGAAACAAAAATTAAGAAAATAATAAGTCTTGGAAGTGCTGGGACTGAGGTATTATGGAAACTTGGGCTATCACTGCTGAGATGTGGGAGTGAGCTGGAAGTTCTACTGCAACCAGGGTTAGGAAGTGACTAATACCTGGGCAGCAGCGGCTGGTGCTGGAATCTAGGACAGGGACATAGGCAGGACATGAATTGCTGCTGGGACTTGGTCACAAGCTGACAGTGGTCTCCTACAGCCAGGGGTAGGGGAATGGGGGAGTTGAGCCCCACAGGGACTTGGGTGTGAAGGAAATACACATTCTCTATTCCTCAGCCCAGGCTATGACCACTAAGGGAGGCCCCACCCTCTCCAGTAGCAGAGCCTCTGCATAGCTGCTACCACCCCTCACTCAAGCACTACAGATGGGGCCTGAGGAACTTCCTGCCCCTGCCCTCCATAGCTGATGCCTACTGTCACCACTGGGGGACCTCAGCACAACATTCTTAGCCCAGGTTTTCCCTCAATCACCACGAGACAGAGGACATAGCCTGAGGTCCCAGGAATTGCCAAACTCAATCCAACACCTTGGACACCTGAGCACTCCTCCTGGGTGCCTGATGTTGGGTTTAAACTTCCAGCTGCTACCACCTCAGCTGGCACCTACCTGCAGGCCTGGAGACTGTCCTACCAAGCCAATTGCAGCCACCACCAATATCAATGCACACACTTTGTGACCCAGAGAATCATTTCACCATTGCTATTCTTATTGCTCAAGCCACACCAGCTGCCCAGAAACCTGAGAACTCTCCAACCTGCCCAGTCCACTTCTTCCAGTACTGGAATCTGATCAAGCCGCCCTAAGGCAAAAGAATAGACCTGCCGGTAACTCCCAACAAAGGCTCCAGTGCACTCTGCCCTGCAGCACAAAGATAGGTTCACTCAGCCCGCTACCGCCACTACTGTGCCCTGAAGCCTGGCCCGCCTGCCATCTCAGTCCCCAGCACAACTTCACCACAGCCTCCACTAATAATCACACCCTCACCCACCGAGGAAATCACAGGTACTACTAACACTGTTTACAGCCAAAGAAATCATACAGAGACTACACTACTGCATGCACCCAGAATCAAAGCTGAAGTACCCTACTGAAACAACATCATACATATATCTTCAGGAAAAAGTCCTCCCCCATGAAAGTAAATTTGAAAATAGCAAGAAGTGAGAATAGTTTGGAGGGTCCTCAGAAAAACTAAAAATAGAGCTATGATACAATCTCGCAATCCTACTGCTGGGTACATACCAAAAGAAAGTAAATCAGTATATTAAAGAGATATCTGCACTCCCATGTTTATTGCAGCACTGTTCACAATAGCTAAGATTTGGAAGCAACCTAAGTGTCCATCAACAGATGAATAGATAAAGAAAGTGTAGTAAATATACACAATGGAGTATTATTCAGCCATAAAGAGGATTGAGATCCAGTCATTTGCAACAACATGGATGGAACTGAAGGTCATTATTTTAAGTGAAATAAGCCAGGCACAGAAAGACAAACATCACACGTTCTCACTTATTTGTGGGCTCTAAAAATCAAAACCATTGAACTCATGGAG
>NW_012103576.1:3010429-3012814 GCF_000951045.1 Mandrillus leucophaeus
CCAGCTGCTACCACCTCAGCTGGCACCTACCTGCAGGCCTGGAGACTGTCCTACCAAGCCAATTGCAGCCACCACCAATATCAATGCACACACTTTGTGACCCAGAGAATCATTTCACCATTGCTATTCTTATTGCTCAAGCCACACCAGCTGCCCAGAAACCTGAGAACTCTCCAACCTGCCCAGTCCACTTCTTCCAGTACTGGAATCTGATCAAGCCGCCCTAAGGCAAAAGAATAGACCTGCCGGTAACTCCCAACAAAGGCTCCAGTGCACTCTGCCCTGCAGCACAAAGATAGGTTCACTCAGCCCGCTACCGCCACTACTGTGCCCTGAAGCCTGGCCCGCCTGCCATCTCAGTCCCCAGCACAACTTCACCACAGCCTCCACTAATAATCACACCCTCACCCACCGAGGAAATCACAGGTACTACTAACACTGTTTACAGCCAAAGAAATCATACAGAGACTACACTACTGCATGCACCCAGAATCAAAGCTGAAGTACCCTACTGAAACAACATCATACATATATCTTCAGGAAAAAGTCCTCCCCCATGAAAGTAAATTTGAAAATAGCAAGAAGTGAGAATAGTTTGGAGGGTCCTCAGAAAAACTAAAAATAGAGCTATGATACAATCTCGCAATCCTACTGCTGGGTACATACCAAAAGAAAGTAAATCAGTATATTAAAGAGATATCTGCACTCCCATGTTTATTGCAGCACTGTTCACAATAGCTAAGATTTGGAAGCAACCTAAGTGTCCATCAACAGATGAATAGATAAAGAAAGTGTAGTAAATATACACAATGGAGTATTATTCAGCCATAAAGAGGATTGAGATCCAGTCATTTGCAACAACATGGATGGAACTGAAGGTCATTATTTTAAGTGAAATAAGCCAGGCACAGAAAGACAAACATCACACGTTCTCACTTATTTGTGGGCTCTAAAAATCAAAACCATTGAACTCATGGAGATAGAGAAGGATGGTTACCAGAGGCTGGGAAGGGTAGTGGGAGTGGGTGGGAGGTAAGAATAGTTAATGGGTACAAAAAAATAGTTAGAAAGAATGAGTAAGACCTAGTATTTGATAGCACAACAAAGGAACTATAGTCAATAATAATTTAATTGTACATTTTAAAGTAAGTAGTAGAGTATAATTGGATTATTTGTAACACAAAGGATAAATGCTAGAGGTGATGGATACCCAATTTTCCATGATATTATCACTATGTGTTGCACGCCTGTACCAAAATATCTCATGTACCCCATAAATATATACACCTACTATGTATCCACAAAATTAAAAATAAATTTTAAAAATATATATTTAAAAAGCATTAAAAATAAATTAGTTTCTAAAAAGGTACACTGCTTACAAATCATTTTAACCAAGGGAGTACAAGACTTGTACACTGAAAGCTACAAAATGCTGTTGAAAGAAATTGAAGAAGGCCTAATTAACTGAAAAGACATCTATTTTTATGGACTAGAAGGCTTACTATTGTTAAAATGCCAATATTTCCCAAATTTATTTACAGTTTGAATTCAAGGTTTATCAAAATATGATCTGGCTTTTATGCAGAAATAGACGACCTAATCTTAAAATGTATATGTAATCGAAAAGCATCCTGAAGAATAAAAACCGTCTTGACAAAGAATAACAAAGTAGAACTTATTGTTTTCAATTCCAAAATATTATCAACCTGCAGTAATCGAAACACTGTGGTCATGCCATAGGATTAAAAAGAAAAACAAAGCAATGACATACAGTGAGAGTCCAGGAAAAAGCCCATGCATTTATGGTACATTGATTTTAAATTCTGTTACCATGACAATTCAATAGAGAAAATATAACCTTTCAAAAAATGTTTCTGGGAAAACTGGATACCCATGTGCAAAATAATGTATTTGGCCTCTGCCTCATACTGTGTTCAAAAATTAATTCAAAATGCATCAAAGATCTGAAATGCAAGACCTCAACACTCTAAAATTCTTAGAAAGTAACGTAGGTGTGAATCCTCATGAACTTGTATTAGGCAATGATTTCTTTAATATAATATTGAAATCACAAACGACAAAAGAAAAAATAGATAAATTGGATTTCATCAAATTGTAAAAGTTTTGTGCCTCTAGGAAACTATCAAGAAGGTAACAAGACAACTTAGGGGATGGAGAAAATATATGCAAGACACATATCTCATAAAGTTGTAGTATCCAGAATATATAAAAACACTTGTAACTTAAAAAGATGGGCAACTTCAGAAAAAAAAAAAAAAAAAAAGGCAAAGGACTTGAATAGACATTTCTCCAAATACATACACAAATGACCCAGTAAGTACAAAAAAAGATACTCAACATCATTAGGCATGAGGAAGTATG
>NW_012103576.1:3012899-3044458 GCF_000951045.1 Mandrillus leucophaeus
CAAGATCGTGCCACTGCACTCCAGACTGGTGACAGAGCGAGACTCCGTCAAAAAAAAAAAAAAAAAAAGGCAAAGGACTTGAATAGACATTTTTTCTTTTTTTCAAGTTCAGATTCCTTTATTTATTTACTTATTATTTTTTATTTTACTTTAAGTTCTGGGATACATGTGCAGAACGTGCAGGTTTGTTACATAGGTGTATATGTGCCATGGTGGTTTGCTGCACCTATCAACCTGTCATCTAGGTTTTAAGCCCCATATGCATTAGGTATTTGTCCTAATGCTCTTCCCTCCCCTTTCCTCCCACCCCGACAGGCCCCGGTGTGTGATGATCCCCTCCCTGTGTCCACGTGTTCTCATTGTTCAAAAAAGATAAACCAATGATCAGTAAGCACATGAAGGGGAGCTCAACATCATTAGTCATTAGGGATATACACATCAAAACCATAATGAGATACCCTTTCACATCCACTACGGTAGTTATTATTAAAAATTTTTAACAACGCAAGTATTTGCAAGGATGTGAAGTATTGGAGCCCTGATACAAGGGTGGTGAGAACATTCTGTAGTACAGCTGATGTGGAAAACAATTTTTTACAGTTTTTTACAAAGTTTAGCATACAGTTACCATGTGACTCATCAGTTCACCTCCTAGGTATAGACCCAAGAGAATTTAAAACATATTTTCAGACAATAATGCGTCCACAAGTGTTCATAGCAGCATTATTCTTTTTTTAATTTTTATTTTAAGTTCATGGGTACATGTGCAGGACGTGCAGGTTTGTTGCACAGGTAAACATGTGTCATGGGAGTTTGTTGTACAGATTATTTCATCACCCAGATATTAAGCCTAGTATCCATTAATTATTTTTCTTGATCCTCTCCCTCCTCTCACCTTCTATCCTCCAAAAGGCCCTGGTGTGTGTTGTTCCCCTTTATATGTCCATGTGTTCTCATCATTTAGCTCCCACTTATAAATGAGAACATGTGGTATTTGGTTTTCTGTTCCTGCATTAGCTTGCTAAGGATAATAGCCTCCAGTTCCATATATGTCCCTGCAAAGGACATGATCTCATACTTTTTTATGGCTGCATAGTATTCCATGGTGAATATGTATCACATTTTTTTATCCAGTTTATCATTGGCGGGCATTTGAGTTGATTCTATGTCTTTGCTAAGCAGTATTATTCTTAATACACAAAAAGTAAAAACAACCTAAATGATCATCTGATAAATGGATGAACAAAATTAGGTATAGCCATAAAATGGAATATTATACAGCCATAAAAAGTAGTGAAGTATGGCTACATGCTACCACATGAAAAAAAAAAAAAAAAAAAAACTTGAAAACATTATGCTTGGTGAAAAAAGCCAGACACAAAACTTACATATTTTTTAATTCCACTTATATGAAATGTACAGAATAAGCACACCTAGGGAGACAGCAAGTTGATTATATTTTGGGATAATGGAGAGACACTGAATCACACATAAAGTGCACAGCTTCTATTTGAGGTGATGAAAATGTGCTATAATCGGCTGTGGTGATGTTTCCATGTGTCTGTGATATACAAAAAACATAGAATTATAGACTTTGTGTGGGTTAATTCTATGGTACGTGAATTATATCTTAATAAAATGCATACATATCTAAAAATGGTTGCTCTTTTATATATTGCCATTGAATAACCCAAAGGCAAAGTTAAGGAAACAATTGCACTGAAACTTGTCTCATAAAGGATAAGATACTTAGGAATAAATATAACCAAGGAAATACAAGATGAATACGCTGAAAACTACAAAATATTACAGAGAAGCATTAAAGAAGATTTAAGTACAAAGATACCTGGTTCCATGAATTAGAAGACTTAATATTGTTAAGATGGCAATACTCACAAGATTTATCAAAATGCCAATGCCCCCTCTTTTTTGCAGAAATGGGCAAATTGATTCTAAAATTGATATGGAATTGCAATGGAATAGCCAAATATCCAAAACAGCCTTGTAAAAGAGCAACAATGTAGCAACACTCACATTCCCAATTTCAAAACTTGCCAAAAATCTGCACTAATCAACACTGTGGTTACGCCAAAAGAATACATATTAAAATATTAGCTGAGAAATACGAGAGTCTAGAAATAAAGCCCATACGATAAGAAAAAAATAGTGTCTTCAATGAATGGTTCTGGGACAACTGGATATAAACATGCAAAAGAGTGAATCTGGGGCTGGGCGCAGTGGCTCACACTTGTAATTCCAGCACTTTGGGAGACCAAGGCAGGCGGATCGCTTGAGGTCAGGAGTTCAATACCAACCTGGCCAAAGTGGTGAAACCCTGTCTCTACCAAAAATTTAAAAAAAAAAAAAAAAAAAAACCAGGCTTGGTGATGCATGCTTGTAATCCCAGCTACTCAGGAGGCTAAGGCAGGAGGATCACTTGAACCCGGGAGGCGGAGGTTGCAGGGAGCCGAGATCATGCCACTGCACTCCAGCCTGGGTGACAGGGTGAGTGAGACTCCGCCTCAAAAAAAAAAAAAAAAAAAAGAGTGAATTTGGCCCTTGCCTCATACCATACAAAAAAATTAACTCAAAATGGATAAAATACCAAATTGTAAGAGCTAAAACTATAGAACGCTTACAAGAAAACATAGGTGTAAATCATTGTGACCTCAGATTAGGCAATGCATGCTTAATTATGATACCAAAAGGACATTTAGAAAAGAAAAGTAGATGCATTGGATTTCAACAAAATTAAAGATTTTTGTGCCTCAAAAGATACTATCAAGTAAGTGATGAGACAAACCACAGATTGGGAGAAAATATTTGTAAATCACAAATTTCATAAGGAATTAGTGTCTAGAATATATAAAGAACTCTCCGAACCCAAGAGTAAAAAGATAAACAGCCCTGTTTAAAATTGGGTAAAGGAGTTGAAGGATTTCCCCATAAAAGTTATATAAAAGGCCAATAAGCATGTGAATAGAGGTTCAACATCATTAATCATTAGGGAAATGCACAACCCAACAACCACAGTGGGCTACCACTTCATCCCTACCAGGATTGTGATAATTTTTTTTGAGTAAAAAGTGTTGGCTAGGATGTGGAGTAACTGGAACCTTCACGCATTGATAATGGGAATTTAATATGGTACAGTCACTGTTGGAAACACTGTAATAACCCAGTCATTCCACTCTAAGATATATACCCTAGAGAATGGAAACATATTCACACAGTAACTTGTACGCAAGTGTTTGTAGTAGCAGCCCCAAAGTGGAAACAACCCAAATGTTCATAAACCAAAGAATGGATAAGCAAAAGGAGGTACGCTAATACAATGAGATATTTTTCAGCCATCAAAGGGATGAAGTACTGCGACATGCTACCACATAGATGAACCTTGAAAATATGATGCTGTGTAAGATAAGCCAATGACAAGAGACTGCATATTGTACCATTCCATTTATATAAAAGGTGCAGAATAGGCAAATCTATAGAAATATCAAGAATGGAGGTTGCTTATAGCTGGGGAAGAAAAGGAGTTTAGTAATTTACTACTTAATGGTATAGGTGTCCTTTTCAGGGTGGTTAAAATGTTCTGGCATTAGATTGATGACAGTTGCACAATATTTTGAATATACTAAAAACGACTGAACTGTATACTTTAAAATGATTACTTTTATGGTATGTGAATTTTACATCCCAATTAAAAATGTTTTCCATAATGAAAAATATAGAAACCAATAAAAACTTATGTTTATTTCTAATCCCACCAAACAAATAGCCAGTAAGGACTTTTTGGTATATATTCTTTTCCTTCTAATCTGTGTGTGTGTGTGTGTGTGTGTGTGTGTGTGTGTGTGTGTGTGTACATATATAGCACATATTTGAAAACTGAAAGTGAGATCTTATTTTAAGTACAAGTTTACAATCTAATTATATTCTATGAAAAAATTTATACCCTTATCATGTGGATACAGCAGTATAATTAACCTCCATGTACCTACCATTTAGATCAACAAATATTCAACTCACAGCCAATTTTGCCTTCTCCTTACTTCTTGATTAATTTGAAGCAAATCCCAGATATCAATTCATATCGATGGTATCCGCTGCAGCAGGGAGGCGTGGCTGGGGCTGCCCACTCCGTGGAGCAGGCAGGAGCCCCACCCTCCTGGGTGGGGCTGCAGCTGCCCAAACTGTAGCTGTAGATGTGAACCTCCCTGTGCTCCTGGTGGGTGCCAGGAGCAGGCAAGATCTCTGCCCTCTCAAATACAGCTGCAGCCGCCTGACCTGTGGTTGCAGACCCGGGTCTCTCGCTCCACTCCACAGACAGTAGCTGGGGACAAGCGGAAGCCCCGCCCCTTCTGAATTAGCTGGACTGGAGCTCCCCGGATGCAACCGCAGCCACGCTCCCAGGTGCAGGACCCTGGCGGCTCTGCAACCTGCAGCCTCGGGGGTCTGAAAGGCCCTAGCCCCCTGTGTCCCCGCAGGCTCGTGCGTGTTTTCTGCTGCTGCCTGGCTTCTCTCTGCTCCCAGTACTCCCTCTGATCTTGGAGCAAGGTTGGCGCTGAGCTCCTGTGCTGTCCCACCCTGGCCGGGTGTGCACAGGTTCGGTGCAGTGTTGACACGCAGGCCCCCTGCCGTCTGGGACCCTCAAGACTTTAGGCACCAATGAGCACAGGAGGGAGGCCAAGATGGGGCTGGGGACAGCTCAGCAATGGCCTGCAGGTGCCCCTCGTCTCTAGTGGTCTGGGCGCCATAGGCAGTGGCAGGAAGCAGACAGGCTCCTGGGCAGGAAGGGATAAGTCGCCCGGGCAAGGCCCCACCTTCAGGCCAGGGAGAACCTGAAGGCTGGAGGCCAGGCTGCCAGACCTGCTGACCAGAGTGGAGTCTTGTGGTGCCTCTTCCAGGCTGCCCATGGCAGCCCATGGACCAATCAGTATGAACTTCCTCCCCTCTGAGTTCCATAAAAGCCCCAGGCTCAGCCAGAGCAGGGCAGAGGACAGAGAAGGTGATGGGATGACCAGTGGCAGAGAGGAGCTACCCTCTCTGCTGAGAGCTTCAGAGATCTGCAGAGACTTCTGAACGACCTGCCAGCAGAGAGGAGCCAGCCTCTCCAGGGCCTCTTCTCTGTTGAGAGCTGAACAGTCCACAGGATGACCTGCCTACAGAGAGGAGCTACCCACTGTGGGTCTCCTCTGAGTTGTTCTAACATTAAATAAAGCTACTCTTCATCTCATTCACCCTTCACTTGTCTGCATGCATCATTCTTCCTGGACACAGGTCAAGAATTCAGGCAGGCCGGGCGCGGTGGCTCAAGCCTGTAATCCCAGCACTTTGGGAGGCCGAGGCGGGTGGATCACGAGGTCAGGAGATCGAGACCATCCTGGCTAACATGGTGAAACCCCGTCTCTACTAAAAATACAAAAAACTAGCCGGGCGTGGTGGCGGCGCCTGTAGTCCCAGCTACTTGGAGGCTGAGGCAGGAGAATGGCGTGAACCTGGGAGGCGGAGCTTGCAGTGAGCCGAGATCGCGCCACTGCACTCCAGCCTGGGTGACACAGCGCGAGACTCCGTCTCAAAAAAAAAAAAAAAAAAAAAAAGAATTCAGGCAAAGGTGCCACCAGTCACAGAGGTTTCTGGGAAGAAAATTAATACCCTAAAGATCTGGTAACAATTTTATCCATAAATATTTCACATACATATCTAAAAGATAAGGACACCTCTAAAAATATATAACAATAATACCATTAATATATCTATACTTCTCATAATTTTTAATAATATCAACAGTCAGTGTTCAGATTCCCCCCAACTATATCATGAATGGTTTTGTTACAGTTGATGTGTTCAAACTGAGATCCAAATAAGTACCACACACTATGTTCGTTTGATATGTCTTAAGCATCTTTGAATCTAGAATGCCTCCCTTCTTCTCTTTCAATTTATGTGTTGAGGCAATACTAGAATATCTGTCCTATAGAGTTTTCCATAGTCTAGGTTTAAAAAAATTATCACTTAATGTGTTATTTATCCTCTGTATTTTCTGTAAATTATTATATACATTTAAAGGCTTGATCCGAGTTTAGTTTGATTTTTTGCAAGAATACTTCATATGTGGTGTTGTATATATGCCACCAGGGCAATAATGTCTGCTTGTCTGTTGTGAAGTTAATCACCATTGAGGATTCTTTCCATCCACACTGTTTCATTGGGGGTAATAATTTCTATCATTTCTTCTTCACGTATTAGTTGGAATACTTCTGTGAAGAGAAATGTCCTTTTATTAACTATGATTAATCTGAGGTACATCATGCATATGAAAGGTAGAATAAGTACTTGTTTCATTCTATTTTATTTTATGGTCTTCAAAATAGTAAGTTGATTCCCTAGCATTGTTTTGGAATATCAATCTGAACAAATGCAATGAAATAGATTTGATATGTTTCAATTCATTATAGTTATTATACTAATTGATGCTCAAGTTGTCCTCTCTTTGAATCTTCAAGTTGGCCCTTGAGTCCTTTTTGACATGATTCAGTGGTCTTTGGTACTTAATTTCTGGTATGACAAGATGTTCCAGGACTATCTTGTAATATCTTACTTCAATTCTATTTAATGTTTAACGAAAGCCTGGTCCATTGGCTCATTTATGGCCTGGCACATAAAATAAACTAGGGTATATCATTTGCCTATTAGAGACATATGCCTCTAGAATGGAGCTTGCAAACAATGAATTAAAAGGTGTTAACAGACATGAATAAAACCTCTTTGTGGTGAGGGAGGATATGTATATATTTAATCCCTGATACTCATTAGCCCCTAAGGATATTCTGCTTCTTGAAATGATAATCCCTCTGACAATTCCTGGACATTTCATCATCAGTCAAGAGGATAAGACTTTATGGGAGTATGATTACTGAAAGATTTTTGTTGGTAGGCTTCATTGAAGGTGGCTTACTTCTTGTTCACCTGTGCAAGAAGTTGTTACCAAAAAATGACTCCCTTACTCTTAAGAATTATAAACAGAAAGTCAGTCTCTCCCAACCACCCAAAACTACCTATTTGGTTGCTTTGGTTAGCAATATTTGTGTTAGCTAAAATATTAGGGTGAATTGAGCCACCTTATGAATAAAGGCAATTGGTAGATATTTTGGAGTACTGAAAGTTTTCTTTAATTTTTGCATGTGATACTTCTAATTCTAATTGATACATCATGCAATCTGCCTCTTTCCTATATAGAATATTTGAAAGCTATTTTTCTAAGAGTCCTGGACATGGACAACAACTCTTTTCTTTAGGAAAAACTGAAGCATTCTCCAGAGGGAAGCCAGCACATGTTTTTTCATATTTTATTTCCACATACTCTCTCTAATTATTTTAAGATTCAGTTTATCCCTATTTTGAAGGAATCAAAGTAAAGTCTGTGGGATAAAAGTACTTTTGGTCAAAATTCATTAAGTAAAAGTAATTGCAACTAATAGGTATATTTTTAGAAAACAGAAACGACCTTAACCTGTGGAAGAGTTCGTAGAGGAAGTGACTCATCCTTCAAATTATAGGGACCTCAGGCATGGAATGCTTACGCAGAACTCAGTGTGCTTGAAACTGTGTAATGTGTACATTCTCTGCTGACATGCTGTTTATAATCTCCTATGCCAAAATAGAAAACTGGTGTGCATGCATTCCTGTAGGTTATTTTGTCCATTTCTGTTTCTTTTTGTTCGTTTTGTTAATCTTGGGGGGAGGGGTATGTGGATAAGTAGGGCTGCCAGATAAAATACAGAACATACTTATATCAAAAAAAATGATTCACTGTTTATTTGGAAAATCAAATTTAACTTGGAGTCTTGTATTTTTATTTGGTAACTCTAGAAACCCTATGGATGAGTAGAGAGTAGTGGTGACTGATCTTTGAAAATTAAAAAGGACTACATATTGTATAAAGTAGAGCAGCACTTCTAAACTTTTATGTACATGCAAATTATCTGAGGTACATGTTAAAAAGCATATTCTGATTCTGAAAATCTAGAGCGGGACCAGAGTTTCTGCATTTCTGACAAGCTTCCTGTTGATGCCAAACCTGCTGGTCTGTGGACTACTACAGTCTGAGCAAGGTTGCAGTGGAAAGGGGTGTGTGTGTGTGTGTGTGTGTGTGTGTGTGTGTGTGTGTGTTTACGGTCCAACATCTGAACTCACTTTCTGCATCAAGGGAATTAACCAATATATGAATCTTGAGGAAAAGTTCAGCCTGGTACCCACTATGGAAGCTGATAGAAGGTATCAAATACTCATTTTACCAGCCTCCCACACAGCCTGGATTTAGTTGTGTGGCCTACACTCTACCAATCAAAAAACCTGCACAGGAATTTGAGTTAGGAGCTAGTCACATAACAGCTAGGATAGCAGTGAGTTCTCTCTCTTGCAACAGCTACAGTCGTGAGCAAATTGATCTCCCAGAGCAATAGTGGTGGTAGAGGAAGGGGCAGAGTCCAGGACACTCAGTAGCGTGAGTTAAAGCAGTCTTCTCACTGGACTGAGTCTACAGCATGGTTTCAGGCATCGTTCCTGGCTACAGAGCCTTGAGTTTGGTTCTCAACCTTCACAAGATTCTGTGAACTGTCCAATTTCTTTCCCACCTCAATCACTCAGAATTGGTATTTGTTGCTTGAAACTAAGAACGCTGATCAAGCCAAAGTGTCTGCCAGAGGCTAACTGGCTTGTACAGCTGGCAGTATGTGTGTGGGATCACCACTCAGGGTAATCTCTGCGTCACTGGGTGAGGACCATTCTGAAAGAGGAGTAACCTTCACTTGTGGGAAGGATACCTATTTCCTGGTATATGCCTCTATGTCTCTTATTATTGCCTCAACTGATGACTAATCTTGGCACAATAGGACTAGATACATATACTAACCCTAAAATAACTAGTCCTCTGTTTCCTTGGCAGTTAGAGGGGGCTAAGACAACTACATTGTTTTACTGTTGCATTTATTCATGTTATATCCTTATTATTTGTTTTTCCAGCTTCATTGACGTACAAACTACACATCATAAAATTCACCCATTTCAAGTGTACAGTTCAATCACTCTTAGTAATTTTACCAAAATGTGCAATCATCACCATAATCAAGTTTTAGAACATTTTCTTCTCTTTAATAAAATCCTTCAGGCTCCATTTACAGTCAATGTCCATATCCACCTCCAACCCCAGGTAATCAGTAATCTACTTTCTGTGTCTATAGATTTTCTTTTTCTGGCCATTTCAAGTAAATAAGATCATAAAATTATAATTATTTGTTACACAAGTTTTTGCTGTTAGATGGTGAGTTCCCAAAAGACCTGTGTCTAAGAGCAGAAATCAATGAAATTTAAAACAGAAAAACAATAAAGAAAATCAATAAAACAAAGAGCTAGATCTTTGAAAGGATCAATAAAATTGACAAACCTCTGGCAAGTGTGACACAGAAAAAAAGGTACAAATTACCAATATCAAAAATGAAACAGGGAATATCACTGCAGATGCTGAAGACATCAAAAGGTTTGTAAGATAACAATACAAACAATTCTACACAAATATATTTTAGAATTTCGATGAAGTTGACCAATTGGTTGAAAATCACAAACTAGGCCGGGCGCAGTGGCTCACGCCTGTAATCCCAGCACTTTGGGAGGCCAAGGTGGGCAGATCACAAGGTCAGGAGATCAAGACCATCCTGGCTAACACGGTGAAACTCCATTTTTACTAGAAGTACAAAAAATTAGCCAGACGTGGTGGCACACGCCTATAGTCCCAGCTACTCAGGAGGCTGAGGCAGGAGAATTGCTTGAACCTGGGAGGCAGAGGTTGCAGTGAGCTGAGATCGCACCACTGCACTCCAGCCTGGGCGAGAGAGCAAGACTCTGTCTGGAAAAAAAAAAAAAAATAGAAAGAAAGAAAAAGAAAATCACAAACTAACAAAATGCACCAAAGACAAAATAGATCATCTGAATACTCCTATAACTATTAAAGAATGTGAATTCATAATTTAAAACCTCAAAAGACATCTGCAAGCTCAGATGGTTTTATTTGTTTCTACCAAACACCTAAACAGAAATAACACCAATTCTCACAATTTCCTCCAGAACACCGAATAGGAGATAAACTTCCCAACTTATTTTATGAGATCATTATTACCCTGATGCCAAAACCAGACAGACAGTACAAAAAAATAAAGAAAGAAAGAAAACTACAGATTCTAGACTAGGATCTAACAGGAAGTTAGATGCAAAATTCTCAACAAAATACTAACAAACTAAATCTAACAATGTATGAAAAGAATTATATAGTATGACTAAGTGGGATTTATGTCTCATATGAAAGGCTGGGTCAGCATTTAAAGATCATTCAACATTTCCAACGATATCAACAGACTAAAAAAGAAAAATGCTATGATTATATAAATTTACACTGAAAAAGCATTTGGCAAAATTTAACCCTCCATTCATGATAAAAGCGCTCAGTAAACTAGGAATAGAGGGGAACGTCCCCAACTTGATAAAACATATATACAAAAACCTACAACTAACATTGTTCTTCACAATAAAAGAGTATCATACATAATGGTAGAAGACCATTTTCCTAGGGGAGTGAAATACACCTGTCTGGCCCCAAGAGAGGAGCTAGGGTCCAGTCCACCCGCCTTTCTCTGCCCCCAGGCTCTAGGTGGCACCCACAGCCCCAGAGAAGGGACAGTGGTCCAGCACAGCATGAAGTCCAGGGCATCAGCACCTTTGTCTGCAAGGATGAGTGGCAGGGCATTAGCCTAGGGCTAGTTCACAATCGCCTCACCCAAATAGCTTCAACTCCCACACATGTTCCTTTTTCATACTGCATTCTCTCTTCCCCCGCATTCTCCTTTGGACCTTCTCCAGGTTTGGATCTTGTCTTCTGAACACCTTGCTATTGCTTTCTAAAGTGAAAATAACTGAGGAAAAATGCCGATGTTGGTTAGAATTAGCAATTAGCTAATTCTTTAGCTAGTTAGCATTTTTTGCAAATAGCAATTAGCATTTTTGTCAAAGTTTTTACTAAATCTTAGCATTTTTGTCAAAGTTTACACTAAATCTTCCACCATCTTCAGGCTTTCTTAAAAGACTGGGAGTAGAGTGATACCCTAGAGGTGCCTCAATAAGGAGGAAGAAAATGAGTATCCATCTTGACTTTTTTAGAGACTGGTGGAGAACTCTTTCCATATTCTTGAGTGTTCTTATTAAGAGGATATCAAGCTGGTGGGTTTCTCACTTGATTTTCAGCTGTGGTACATTCAGAGAACTTATATATTTTTCTTTTTATATCTGGAAGGGGAATAAAACCAGCACCACTCTCCTGCACAAGTTTTCAGACTTATGAGGCCACAATTAATATGCACATCAGAAGGAGGGAAATACTGTATTGTACCTTATTTTCTCACTTGAATTAAATCCTCCTGAGACCATGGCTGACCCTTAGGCCCATGGTATTCCTGAATATAATTGGCATGCATAATTAGCAGCCTAGTAAGAGAGAAAGAAGAAAGTACTGTCAAAACCACTACACATGGACATCAAAACAATGGCTTGAGAGATTTAATGGGCCATCCCAGCTCTGCCACAGACACCCTCTGGTACTTATGCAAAGTCAGATTATCTCTTTGTCTTTCTTTCTTCCTAGTAAATTAAATAAAACTATTCTCACCACTCCCTACTCACAAGTATGTTGTAAAAAGAAATGTAAACAACTGAGGTAAAAATACTAAAGGTTTTGTTTTGGGAGTTAAACGAACAGAAGATAAAATGCACTCTCTGAATGGAAGATTCAGTAAAAGGAAGCCATTTGACCTTCATTCCAGAAACCAATCATTTCAACTAAACTCAGTACATGTCTGTTGAGTACTAACTCTGTATATGCTGTGTTCTGTGCTGTATGCTACGTGGCTTTTATGGGACTTATAGTCTACTGGAGTCACACACACTCCAACATACTCTGACCTTCTCCCATGCCTTATTTCAGGAAGTCAGGGACCCTGAACGGAGGGACTGGCTGAAGCCACAGCAGAAGAACATAAATTGTGAAGATTTCATGGACATTTATTAGTTCCCAAAATTAATACTTCTATAATTTCTTATGCCTGTCTTTACTGCAATCTCTGAGCATAAATTGTGAAGATTTCATGGACATTTATCACTTCCTCAATCAATACTCTTATACTTTCCTATGCCTGTCTTTACTTTAATCTCTTAATCCCATCATATTCGTAAGCTGAGGATGTATGTTGCCTCAGGATCCTGTGATAATTGCGTTAACTGTACAGATTGTTTGTAAAACATGTGTGTTTGAACAATACAAAATCAGGGAACCCTGAAAAAGAACAGAATAACAGCAATTTTCAGGGAATAAGGAAAGATAACCATAAGATCTGACTGCCTGCAGCATCAGGCAGAATAGAGCCATATTTTTCTTCTTGCAGGGAGAGTATAAACAGACATGTGAGTGGGAGAAATATTGCTGAATTCTTTTCCCAGCAAGGAATATTAATAATTGATAACCCTGGGGAAGAAATGCATTCCCAGGGGGAGGTCTATGAACGACCACTCTGGGAGTGTCTGTCTTATGTGGTTGAGATAAGGGATGAAATACGTGCTGGTCTCCTGCAGTGCCCTTAGGCTTACCCAGATTGGGAAATTCCAGCCTGGAGAATTATAGTGAGACCAGTTGTCTGCTCTTGAACACTGTTTCCTGTTAAGATGTTTATTAAGACAATGCGTGCCCAGCAGGACATGGACCCTCATCAGTAATTCTAATTTCGCCCTTGCCTTGTGATCTCACTCTGACCTTTTGCCTTGCGATCTTTTATTGCCCTTTGAAGCATGTGATCTCCGTGACCCACTCCCTATTCGTACACCCCTCCCCTTTTGAAATCCCTAATAAAAACTTACTGGTTTTGTAACTTGGGGTTGCCATCACAGTCCTACCAATATGTGATGGCACCACTGGAGGCCCAGCTGTAAAATTTCTCTCTTTGTACTCATTCTCTTTATTCTCAGAGTGGCCGACACTCAGGGAAAATAGAAAAGAACCTACGTTGAAATATTGGGGGCTGGTTCCCCTGATATCTGGTGCCCAATGAAATCAGGGCCTGATAATGCCTGAAGCAGTTTCCAATGCTGAGCCTGAGCCATTTTTATTATTTCTCTATTCATGCTCAAAGGCAGCAGAGTATTGCTAGATACAGGCACAAAATAGCACTGTAGTTGGGGTTTCCCACTTGATCCTAAGCTATGGCTTAGAGTTTAAACATGTCTGAGAGGCAATATCCCAGAAGTCTGTTACTTCAGTGATTGAAGAGCCTCCTGGGAGAGAATGTCTTCAGGGAAGAAGGAGCTAAATACAATGAGCTTGAACCAAAAACAAAGATTAGGTCATCAGAAGAGAGATTCTCTAAGTCCAGTCCTGTGTCTCCTGGCCCTCGTCTGAGTCTGGTGGGAGATGGGATAGGGATGGGGTCAGGGAAGAAAGAGGGAGATGGGGCTATAGCTGAAAACTGATGAAAACTGAAATATCTGTTTCAAATATCTTTTCAAATCCCACACTCCATATTTATAACACATGCTCTTCCTTTCTACCTTACTAGAAAAGATCAAGGCATCAACACAATTGCAAGAAGCACCAGAAGACCTAACCAGATATGACTTATTTTAAAAATAAGTATTTATTTTAAAAATAATTATTTATTATCTTATAAAATGAGTTTGGGGAAAGATGGTTCCAAGGTAGGTCAATCGAGTAAACCAAAGATGTCATCAAGGACTCAAGTGAATTTTCTTTCTGCTCTGCCACCTACAGTGTGTGAGTAATATTCCTCTTACCTCCTGTCATTGCTGTAACATGGCTTCAGCATTGCTTGGTGTCAGATACAAATGGGAGCACCTAGCAAAGGAAAGGGATACTACCTTCTACACCTATGATTCATTCTCTCTCTCTCTCTCTCTCTCTCTCTCTCATATCTATGTCTCTGTTTCTATCTCTATCAACAAAGGAAGGAAAGTCCTTTCCAGAGACCTCTAGCAGAATTTTCCTTGGGTCCCATTAGGCAAAATTGTGTCACACGTCTATCCTAAACTAATTCCTTGTAAGGAGAAGGAAACTAATCAAATCCACACCTCATCACTTTCCCAGAGCAGGTGGGAGGGTAGGCTCAAAACAACACCAAATTTTGCCAGAAAGAAATAAGGAAAAATGGCTGTGGCTTAGAACCTAACAAATGTTTTCACCCTCTCTCTCCTCCTGTTAAACCATAATTGTACATACTCCCCCAACTGCAAAATGTTACTGTACCTACCCTTCTTCATCACCTTTAAATTGGTCTATCTTCACCCAGATTCTTTAGTATCTCAAGAGGAGTGGTAGTCCCCCTTCCATTTCAAGATCTAGTGCTCTATCTCTCTACCTCATAGATCCTTGACCCTGTTCTTGTCCTAGACCCTCACACTGGTCCCTGAACCATACCTGCATCCTGTTCTACTTGTCACTCCATTAGTGATAATCAGAGGAGATCTAACGTTCTTTCCTTTTTTCCAGGAGAATCCAGATTTAAAAATGCAAGAACATTTTCAAATCCTATTAGGTGAGGCAGGAGTAGGGGTGGGAAAGCAAGGACCAGAAGCACGCTTTATTGTTTACTTCCAGGATTCTGTACACGAGGATTCTCTGTCCCACTCTGGGATGTAAAAGTACCATGTGGTATCGTCAGCCACTTGTCTGTTGTCTGCTTCTGTCCCCTCTCCCCTACTCCCTGATGGTCCCAATCTCCTGGAGATTGGATTCCACTCTAATTTTCTGTGTCCCATCCTGGAGGAACTCTAAAAATGACTTGGCTTGAATCTGAAACTTGTTCCATTTCTTTTGTATACTCTCATTCATTTATTTATTCATTCAACAAATATTAAACTCTATTCCAATCACTATGTCTTTGGTAGATGTTGGTAAATGAGCCATGGTTCCCTGACTTCATGGAACTTGCATTCTGTTGGGGTAACTTTGTCTCTCCCACAATATGTAGCTTGAAATTTATGGCTCTCTCACAAGGATCAGAATGGAAACAAACTTAACAACAATGCTGGCGAGGCACAGTGGCTCACACCTGTAATCCCGGCACTTTGGGAGGCCAAGGTGGGTGGATCACCTGAGGTCAGGAATTCAAGATGAGACTGGCCAACATGGTGAAACCCCAACTCTACTACAAATACAAAAAATAGCTGGGCATGGTGGCAGACACTTGTAATCCCAGCTACTCGGGAGGCTAAAGCAGGAGAATCATTTGAACCCAGGAGGCAGAGATTGCAGTGAGCCAAAATGGCACCACTGCACTCCAGCCTGGGCAACAGAGTGAGACTCCATATCAAAATAAACAAACAAACAAAAAAAACCCAGTGCTGAGTTATTAACTCTATACAGCATCCCTCATGTCGTAATCCTTCACGAACAACTACTATTATAAGTTTAAATTATTTTAACCTCTACACAACTAATAACATATCACCTTTTTCACTGAGGCCATTGTTTTAGACAACTACAGTTTCTACAAAGATAAGCAGATCACAGAGCAATGTACTCGTAGTACAGTATGCTTTATTAATAACAGGGCTTGTCATCTGCGCAGGTTATGGATGGATGATTACAACAAAAATTGAGCCTATATCTGACTGAGTTTATGTATTATCAGAGTTGTTAGCCTTTCTTTTCTCACAGTAATCTGTCAGATTCTTCAGCAGAATGATTTATACATACATTGTTAGGAGATAAAATATTTACTGTTACCTACCCCTCCTCCTTTGGCTATACTTGCTTGAGGATATATAGTAAAATAGAATTATAATTTCTTTTTTACATTTCAAAATTCACCTGTTTAATATTCCCATTTTTGCTCTTAGAAAAAAAAATTTTAAAAAGGAAGGACTCTCAAAAAAAAGTGCTACACTATATGGAAATACAAAACTGCTTTTGTGGCCAGGCACAGTGGCTCACGCCTGTAATCCCAGCTCTTTGGGAGGCTGAGGCAGGCAGATCAACTGAGGTCAGGAGTTCGAGACCAGCCTGGCCAACATGGTAAAACCCCATCTCTACTAAAATACAAAAATTAGCTGGGTGTGGCAGCACACACCTGTAGTCCCAGCTATTTGGGAAGCTGAGGCAGGAGAATCGTTTGAACCCAGGAGGCGGAGGTTGCAATGAGCTAAGATCATGCCATTGCACTCCAGTCTGGGCGACAGAGCATGACTCCATCTCAAAAAAACAAAACAAAAAACTGCTTTTGTATGTCCTACCAATTAAGGTTCTTCAGATGGTATCATGGACCTTTGGTGTCTAATTTATCCTGAAAGAAGCCAATTCATAATGCAGTCCTGAAATATGAGTCCAAGAAGGTAGATGTAGCAGAAGTGAAATCAGAGCATTTAAATGAAATATGACTCAGTCCAGGCTGAGGCAGGAGGCCACTTGTAGCTTACTTTTATCATAGTACTTATATGTTTGTAAACCCGTTTTCACCACTGGAATGTAAGCAATTTGAAGACAGAGACTGTGTCTCATTTATCTCAGTATTCCCAACACGTGACATGGCGCTCAATAAACATTTGCTGCATGGATGATTATGTACATGAATAAATGAATAAGTATTTAAACTCATTTCCCACAACACTTGTGTTACCAGTAGAGGGTCTTGACTGCAAGTTGTCCAGGTTCTTATCGTTTTGAACAAAGAATTGGACAAAACACACAGCAAAGGAAGGAAAGAATGAAGCAACCACAAAATGAAAGCAGAGATTTATTGAAAATGAAAGTACACTCCACAGTGTGGGTGCAGGCCTGAGCAGTGGCTCAAGGGCCCCAGATATAGAATCTTCTCAGGTCCAAATCCCCCTAGAGGTTTCCCATTGGCCACTTGGTGCTCACCTCTTAAATGAAGTGGTGGCCCACAGTCAGAGGCTGAAGTGAAGTTAACAAAGGTCACACCCCTGTGCAAATGTCTGATTGGTTAGAGAAAGTGCTTTCAATTTTCCATCTGCTGAGCAGAAAAGATAGGGGTTTGCAAAGGGAGTAGCCTCTGGTCCTTTTGTTACTTAGGCATGGAAAGTTAGAGTTTTCCTTTCAAATTATTACTAGGAAGTCAATGGGAAACGACCTTAGGTTCCCTGCCTCCAGAACCTATTCTGCCTCATCTCCCCCTGAAAGATGTGATCCCCATAAATCTTTATAGGATGCAAAGGGCCTGACAGTCTTTCTTCTGTAACTGCTTCTTGCTGACTTGGGGCATAGTTCCTACCTGTTGGAGATCACAGAACTTTTGCTGTACTCTGTCTAGCGGAGACCGGGTGGCTTCTTGATGGCTAGGGGTGGTTTCTTCACCTGGAACTAGCTGGAAACCTTGTTGCATGAGCATCTGAAGCTTGATGGTCTCTATGTGAGGGGAAATGAATTCAGTTAAAAGATTTAATGGGAACTTTGGGGGTGGATACCTATGCTGTCAGGAATGTTTGTTACAGAATTGTATTGAAAACATTCTGCTTAATTACTACGAAGGTAGTGATTCCATCCATTTGGAAGAAGGCAATTAAACTGCAATAATTAAAAATAAATGGCTACTATTATCCAGCCTACAGTAACTCTGAAACAAAGACACCAAGGAAGGTTGGTAGGCATTTTGGCTGTCTTCTAAACAGGTACTTCAGAGCTTCCACAGTTTCACAGGTGTAGTGGCTAATGGGAACTTCAGGTTCCTGGTCCGGAGCTTCTGGTTTTGCTGGTTTGATCCTTGAAAGATATATCTAACTATCTAATCCTAGTACTTTGACCACAGAAGGCATGGCCAGTGTTACTGAAAATGGTCCCTTCCATTTGGGTTATAAGTGTTGAGCAGGTGATCCTTCCTTCCATGTTTTAACAAGTACCTTATCTCCTGGCCTGATTTGGGGTTACTGATTAGTTCCCAGTGTGGAAAGTCCTTGAATTACAGGCTTTTGTAAAGCCTGCTGAAATTGTCCTAGGTTGACTAGGTATTTTACTAAACTAGCTGTTTCTGGATCAGTAATTAAATTATTAGTTAAGAATGGCCTTCTGTATAACATTTCGTATGGGCTTATATTAATTTTTGCTCTAGGAGTATTATGGAGCCTTAAGAGGGCTGTGGACAGCAAGACAACCCAAGTTTCTGATGCTTCCTGACATAGCTTAGCTAACACTCGTTTTAGAGTTTGGTTAGCCCTTTCTACTTTCCCAGAGGATTGAGGCCTCCATGCTGAATGTAAATAGTATTTGATTCCAAGAGTCTTAGCAACTCCTTGAGTTATTTGGGAGATAAAGGATGAGCCACTATCACTTTGGAGGCTCTGAGGTAACCCAAACCAGGGGATTATTTCTTCTAAGAGAAACTTTATAGCCTCATTAGCCTTCTCTGTTCTGGTAGGAGAAGCTTCGACCCAACCAGTAAAGGTATCCATTAGCACTAACAAAAACTTGTATCCTCTTCAAGCTGGCATATGGGTGAAGTCTAATTGCCAGTCTTCCCCTGGATAAGTTCCTCTCCTCTGGATTGGTTCTATTGGAGGAGGCATTTTGTTTCCTGGGTTGTTAAGTGCACGCAGTGAGCAGGCTTGGCAGACCTGCTTAGCCACTGAAGCCAAGTTAGACCCAGTAAAGAGTTTATTTACTATGGCCAGAGTTGCATCTCCCCCTACATGGAAAGAGACATGCAGGGCTTTTATAACTTTCCACTGGGCTGTCTGAGGGAGATATATTTTTGACGCCAATACCACCGTGATCCTTGTTTTTGTCCCCCTTGTTCCTTTATTAACTGTTCTTCCTGTAGTGTGTACTCCGGTTATATTGGGGAATCACAGAAAGGAAGTAGTGCTAGGATCTGTTGGGATTGCACCCTGAGGGCTGTGACTTTGGCTTCTCTATCATCCTTTCTGTTCCTTTGTGTTATAGGTGTTAAGTCCCTTTGATGTCCCCTATAATGGATTATAGCTATGGCCTTTGACAGGTGTATTGCTTCCAATAGCTGAAGAATTTCAGGCCCATGCTTTATGGGGGAGTGTTTGCTAGTTAGTAAACCCCTTTCTTTCCAGATTGTAGCATAAATTACCACAGGGAATGCATATTTAAATTCTGTATAGACGTTAAGCCTTTTCCATTGTCCCAACATTAATGCTCGAGTAAGAGTAATGATTTCGGCCTTTTGTGCTGATGTGCCAGGGGGCAATGGCTGGGCTTCAGTAATTGTGTTATGATTCACTACTGCATATCCAACTCAGCACTCCCCATTTGACACAAAACTACTGACATCTATGAATTGGTCATCCTCAGAATCTGGGAGACGCTGATCTTTTAAAGCAGGTCGGCTAACATATGTGCAATGACCTGCTCATAGGAATGATCAGTTATTGGGCCTGTGGGCAGCAATGAAGCTAGATTCAGAGTGTTAAAGGTTTTAAGGATTACAACTGGATCATCTAGGAGAATAGCTTGGTATTTGGTTATCCTTTCCCCTGTCATCCAGATGTGTCCCTTTATCTCTAAAACTAACTTTACCTGATGAAGGACTAGAACTTGCAGTGGTTGGCCCAGGGGGATTTTAGTGGCTTCCTCCACTAACATAGCAGTAGCTGTTATTGCCGGCAGGCAACTTGGCCACCCCAAGGCCACTCCGTCCAACTTCTTTGAAAAGTAGGTGGTTGGTCTGGGTTCTAATCCAAATTTCCAGGCTAGCACTCCCACAGTTATGCCCCTCTTCTCTGCTACATACAAAAAGAAGGGCTTAGTTAGGTCTGGGATTCCAAGAGCAGGAGCCTGGGTGAGAGTCTGTTTTAACTTGGCAAAGGCTCCTCTCATTTCCAGGGTCCATTCCATTAGCTGATTTTCAGGCCCACTTATTGCCTCATACAGGGGCTTTGCTCTGAGTCCTAAATTTGGTACCCATGTTCTGCAAAACCTGGCAATTCTCCAAAAATAACAAAGCTGTTGCCTGGTGTGGGGGGTCCTCAAACCACATATGGCTTGCACTGATTCTGGAAATATTTGTCAGGTTTCAAGTGTTAAGACATACCCTAAATATTGGACCCATTAAAGGGTAATCTGTGCCTTCTTTTTGGACACTTTATATCTCCTGTCTGCCAGGAAAATCAAAGTTTTTATAGTATTTTGGTCAGAAACTCCTGAGTTGGGCTACACACAAGAAGGTCATTCACATACTAAAGTATACTCCCATTCTCTAATTGCAGATCCCTCAGACCCCTCTCTAAAGCCCAGGCATAGAAATGGGGGCTATTCCGAAAGCCCTGAGGGAGTACTATCCAAGTGTATTGTTGCTTTTCCCTAGTATTGGGATTTTCTCATTAGAAGGCCAAAAGGTATTGGGACTTTGGGGCCAGGGGAATGGAGAAGAAATCATCTTTTACGTCTAGGACTGAGAACCATTTTGCATCCCCTGGCACCTAAGCCAGGAGGGTATACAGAAATAACAGCTTCATTAATTATTCTGAGATCCTGTACTAACCAGTATTCCCCTGAAGGTTTTAGAACGGGGAGAATTACAGGGTTTTTTTTTAAATTTATTTTTAGACGTATTTTCGCCCTTGTTGCCCAGGCTGGAGTGCAATGGCATGATCTCGGCTCACCACAACCTCCACCTCCCAGGTTCAAGCAATTTTCCTGCCTCAGCCTCCCGAGTAGCTGGGATTAGAGGCATGCACCACCACGCCCAGCTAATTGTGTATTTTTAGTAGAGTCGGGGTTTCTCCATGTTGGTCAGACTGGTCTCAAACTCCTGACCTCAGGTGATCTGCCCACCTCGGCCTCCCAAAATGCTGGGATTACAGGCATGAGCCACCATGCCTGAAGAATTACAGGGTCTTAAGAGCCCATGGGTAAGTAATACCTTAACTATTGGTGTTAGGCTTTTTCTTATTTCCTGCTTAATTGGGTATTGTTTACAACTGGGAAAATAGCTGGGGTTTTTAAGCTGTATTTTGACTGGCACTGCCATTTTAACCTTCCTCGGTTTTCCAGTATACCATGCCAGTGGGTTAACTTGTTTATTAATGTAATCTGGGACACACTGTAATTTTGACTATTAGCAATTTCACTGGGTGAAGCTTAAATTGTTGTAGTGCCCTTGTTTTAACCACAATATCTCTTCCCAACAGGGGGATTGGGCAGCTTGGTACTACTAGGAATTCCTGCTGGAAGATTTGTCTCTCAAATTGAAAAATCAAAGGAGGAATAAAAAACCTTGTCTGTGGCTTCCCTTTCATTCCCATAACACTCATGGACTGAGAGGAAAGTTTTCCTGCATAAGCAGTAAGAACAGAATAATTTGCCCCTGTATCGAAAAGAAACTGAATTTGGGTGCCTGTGATGTCCAGAGTTACCTAAGGCTCCTCAGTAGTAATTAAAATGTTCCTGGACGGGGGCAGTGAGGAAGAATCCAGGCCCCTTCAGTCTTCATCTAATTCCTCCTTTCGCACTGCTAGAGTTTTGCCTGACTGAGCCCCTTGGTGGGAGAAGGGACAGTCAATTCTCCAGTGCCAGGGGCCCCAACTGGTGCCTTCACATTGACAGCAGGGGCCTGGCTGGGGCTTAGAACATTCCTTTGCCCAAAGCCCATTTTTCTTGCATTTGAAGCAAGAGCCTTTGCTGGCATTATCCTTATGGCCCTTTGGATATGCCTTCGACACTCTTTGACCATTCAGGGCATTGCCAATGATGGCTGCCACAATTTTGGCTTGTAATTTTTCTTTATTCTGTTCCCTTTCTTCCTTCCTCCAGGTCACAATTGTTATACACCATAAAGGTGGTATCAGGAAGCCGATTTTTATTAGTTTGTGGCCCCATTTGTAGCTTTCAGAGCTTACATATAATGTCTGGGGCAGATTGGCTAACGAAATGCTGTGCCATTAATGTTTTGCCTTTGGGAAAGGAAGGGTCCAGATTGGTATTTTTTAAAGGCTTCCTCCAGCCTGCCATAAAACATGGCTGGGTTTTCCTCCCTGCCTTGCATAATCTCCCTTACTTTATCATAATTTACTGTCTTAGTTATTCCCTTTCTCATTCCTCAAAGGAAAGCCTCAAGAAATTTAGCCCAGCTGTTCATTCCCACAAGGGTGTTATATTCCCAGTTAGGATCAGCAGTGGAAACTGTGTCTGGGCCTGAGCGATTACCCTGAGAGTTTTGGGCAAATAATTTGTCTGCTTCCTGGTGGGTGGTCTCAAAGACTCGTTCCTTTTCTGAAGGAGTGCAACAGGTTGCTAGAATGAATTGAACATCTCTCCATGAGAAATCAAAGGCTAAGGTCAAAGTTTGGAACCCATCTGCAAATTTCCTAGGATTCTCAGAATAGCTTCCTAGCTTTTCCTTATATTATTGTATATCAGTTATAGAGAAGGGGGCCTGTACTAGGACTGACCCCTTGGCTCCTGCTAATTCCCTAAAAGGTAGCAGGGTTAAGAGTTAAATACGGTGTTCTCCTCTGAGTGTGAGGGGGACTTAGTAGGGTCTCCAGTGTTTGCTCCTGGGTTTTAGCCTCAGGAGCACTTGGCAAGGGGCTATACGGGGTGGTCGTTGTTCACCCTGAGAAACAGGTGGCCCTTGTAAAAGGGGGTCACCTATGATATCTAGTTCTGCCTTAGAACTTTGTGGAGGTGAGTTCTGGGAGTCTCACAGATGGTTAGGTTTGGTATAGGGTCATGAAAGCCTTTACATATAGGATTTCTGACCATTTGCCCTGCCTCTTGCAAAATAGGTCTAATTGCAGGATAATGTCATAATTAAGCTACCATTGACTGCCCATTGTTCCAGGCTGGGCAGCTCATAATAGGGCTAGACAGTATTGTAGAAAAAAATTATGCATTTTCTCTTTAGATTGTCAGAGTCAAATTGATTCCAGTGGTGGATGATGTAACTAAGCAGGGAATCAAGTGGAATTGGTAGAGAGTGGCCCACAGTGGAATCAGGTGGAATAGATTGAGAGTTGCCCCTAGTGGTCTGGTGGAAGGCTCACTAGGTGACCCAAATTTTATCCAGGTGTCCCTGTGGAAAAATCCTGGGCCCAGGCTGGGTTCCTTGAGGGCATCACTCCTTAAGGGCCCTAACTTAGTCTGTCAGATATCTAACCTTAGATGTATGGTGGCACCACTTTGGAATGGTTCCCTCCACCACTGAGGACCTACTATGAACTTTCCTTAAGGTTTTTCTATCCCACTGAAAGCAACCCTTTAACTCTCAATTGAGGCAATAATAAATTCCCTTTCATGAATTCCCCTCCCCACCCCCCACAGACCACCTAGCACATACCCAGACCCTCTGACTAGTATAACGCCCCCTTTTTTTTTGGCATAGCTAGGTGGGTTTTCTGTCCTTAGCCAGTCAAGTGGGGGAAGCGAAGAATTTAGCATAAGAAAAGAAGGTTTAAGTCGCCCGAACATGTGTGAGTTCACCCTGGATGAACTGCCGCTGCCAACTGCTTCACACATAGGGATCAGGGACTATCACTGAAAAGGATAGAAAAGAGTCTTTCCCCCTTCTGGGAAGGGCAGCCATCCCTGCTCTCTCCTTGGCCTTCAGACAACAACAGAGAGTGGCCCTAGCCAGTTCCCCTCAATTACCAAGGAGCTACTAGGAAACGGCCACTGAAAGACTGCAAAATGAAAAAGGAAAACTCAGAAAAAGGAAAAAAGGAATAGGACTTAGAAAAAGGAAAACAAGGAAAAGGACTCAGGTCCCTTACCCAAACCGGGCGGTGGTGGTCAGGCGCTTCCACATGGAAGCCTTTCGTTCACCAGAGAGTGGACCTGGCCAGAAAGTTGCAGTTGTCTGCATGCTTAAGTGCTGCCCACTGAGGGTCCTGAGTTAGAAAGGAAAAGAGAGAGACAGAAAGATTTCCCTGCATGTAAAAGGGGAAAGGAGAAAAATAAATCCCAAACTTTGGACATGCTTTCTCCTGGCTGGCTTGCCAAAATATGTTACTGGTAGAGGGTCTTGACTGCAAGTTGTCCAGGGTTCTTGGCGTTTGAACAAAGAATTAGACAAAATGTACAGCAAAGGAAGGAAAGAATGAAGCAACCACAAAATGAAAGCAGAGATTTATTGAAAATAAAAGTACACTCCACAGTGTGGGTGCAGGCCAGAGAAGTGGCTCAAGGGCCCCAGATACAGAATCTTCTCAGGTCCAAATACCCCCTAGAGGTTTCCCATTGGCCACTTGGTGCTCACCTCGTAAATGAGTGGTGGCCCACAATCAGAGGCTGAAGTGAAATTACAAAGGTCACACTCCTGTGCAAACATCTGATTGGTTGCAGAAAGTGTCACGCACATCCATTTGAAGAGACCACCAACAGGCTTTGTGTGAGCAATAAAGCTTTTTAATCACCTGGTGCAGGCAGGCTGAGTCCGAAAAGAAAGTCAGCAAAGGGAGTTAGGGGTGGGGCAGTTTTATAGGATTTGGGTAGGTAGTGGAAAATTACAGTCAAAGGGGGTTGTTCTCTGGCAGGCAGGGGCAGGGGTCACAAGGTGCTCAGCCGGGGAACTTCTGAGCCAGGAGAAGGAATTTCACAAGGTAATGTCATCAGTTAAGGCAGAAACCAGCCATTTTCACTTCTTTTGTGATTCTTCAGTTACTTCAGGCCATCTGGATGTATACGTGCAGGCTTGGGCTCAGAGGCCTGACATTCCTGTCTTCTTATATTAATAAGAAAAATAAAATGAAATAGTGGTAAATTGTTGGGGCAGCGAAAATTTTGGGGGGTGGTATGGAGAGATAATGGGTAATGTTTCTTAGGGTTTCTTCGAGCGAGATTAGGGGTGGCATGGGAAGCTAGGGTGGGAGAGATTATGCCGAAGGAAGATTTTGTGGTAAGGGATGATATTGTGGGGTTGTTAGAAGAAATATTTGTCATATAGAATGATTGGTGATGGCCTGGATACAGTTTTGTATGAATTAAGAAAGTAAACAGAAGACACAAGGTCTGAATAAGGGAAGGAGAAAAACAGGTATTAAAGCACTAAGAATTGGGAAGACCCAGGACATCCAATTAGAGAGTGCCCACGGGGGTTCAGCATAATTACTTGCTTGGTTGGCAAGTTGGACAGCCGATTTCCAGTGGGGTCCTGCACAGATGGGACACGGCTTAGGAGGAATCCCAGGCTGCGGGCATTCCTTGGCCGCCCAGTGGCCAGATTTCTGGCACTTGAAGCAAGATCCTGATGGAGGAGGTCCTGGAGGAACACCTGGCCACTGTGGCTTAGGCGTTTTGAAGTTCTTATGTGCTAGAGATGTGGCTGGGTTTTGTCTCACAGCAGAGGCAAGTAATTGTAACTCTTTTCTATCATTGTACACCTTGAAGGCGACATTAATTAAGTCCTGTTTGTGGGGTTTGAGGGCCGGAATCTAATTTTTGGAGGTTTTTCTAATGTCGGGAGCAGATTGGATAATAAAATGCATATTGAGAATAAGACAGCCTTCTGACCTTTCAGGGTCTAGGGCTGTAAAGCATCTCAGGGTTGCTGCCAAATGAGCCATGAACTGGGGTGGGTTTTTATATTTGATGAAAAAGAGCCTAAATGCTAACTGATCTGGGAGAGGTCAGATTAAGAAATAGGAGCATTAACTTTGACTATGCCTTTAGCTCCAGCCACCTCTTTAAGAGGAAATTGTTGGGCAGGTGGTGGAGGGCTAGTTACCAAACGAAACTGTAAGCCAGACCGGGTGTGAGGAGGGGAGGTGATAGAAGATTATAAGGTGGAGGAGCAGAGGCTGAGGAAGAATTGAGACCTGGCTCGGCCCAGCGAGGAGCAGCCTGGGAAGGAGAGAAGAGGTCAGATGGGTCAGTAGAAAAGGAAGATTGAAAAGATTCGGTGATGCTTGGGGTTGGGACTGAGGGGACAGGCAGGAGGGAAAGAAGAAAGATTTGGGACCAGTTGCATTGGGGACAGAGACGAGGGAGGGGCCGATGTGTAAAAGAATGCCTGGATGTCAGGCACCTTAGACCATTTGCCCATTTTATGACAAGAATTATCTAGATCTTGTAGGATGGAGAAATCGAAAGTGCGATTTTCTGGCTATTTGGAACCATTGTCAAGTTTGTATTGGGGTCAACGGGCATTGCAGAAGAAAATAAGGTGTTTAAGTTTTAGGTCAGGTGTGAGTTGAAGAGGTTTTAAGTTCTTGAGAACATAGGCTAAGGGAGAAGAAGGAGGAATGGAGGGTGGAAAGTTGCCTATAGTGAAGGAGACAAGCCCAGAGAAAAGAGAGGGTAGAGACACGGAGAGAAGGGGTGGGGGGTAATTGCCCCCTTGGAAAGTGGTACTTGCCCCTAAGGTGAAGGATCAAGGCAGGTGTCCCTGTGGTGATCAGACACCTCTGAAACGTGGATGAATAATCCCACAGTGATTAAACACCAAGGGAAGACTGTCTTCCCGAGTCTGTGACTGGTGCCAGAGTTTTGGGTTCACGGATAAAATGCGTCTCCTCTGTCTCTTCCAGAAAAGGAAAGGAACTGAAATTATGAGAAGGGAGAGATTGAAGGGTGGTGCCAAGATTGAAAGGAGAAAGAGATTGAGGGATAGTGAGAGAGGTTGGAGAAGAGAGTAAAAAGAGGCCACTTACCCGATTTAAAATTGGTGAGATGTTCCTTGGGCTGGTTAGTCTGAGGACCCGAGGTCATAGGTGGATCTTTGTCACGGAGCAAAGAGCAGGAGGACAAGGGATTGATCTCCCAAGGGAGGTCCCCTGATCCAAGTCATGGCACCAAATGTCATGCACATCTGTGTAGAGACCACCAACAGGCTTTGTGTGAGCAATAAAGCTTTTTAATCACCTGGGTGCAGGCGGGCTGAGTCCAAAAAGAGACTCAGCAAAGGGAGTTAGGGGTAGGGCAGTTTTATAGGATTTGGGTAAGTAGTGGAAAATCACAGTCAAAGGGGGTTGTTCTCTGGCAGGCAGTGGCGGGGGTCACAAGGTGGGGGAGCTTCTGAGCCAGGAGAAGGAATTTCACAAGGTAATATCATCAGTTAAGGCAGGAACCGGCCATTTTCACTTCTTTTGTGATTCTTCAGTTACTTCAGGCCATCTGGATGTATATATGCAGGCTTGGGCTCAGAGGCCTGACAGAAAGCAACCAATCAGAGGTGCTTTCAGTGTTCCATCTGCAGTGCAGAAAGGTGACGGTTTGCAAAGAGAGTATCCTCTGGTCCTCTTGTTACTTAGGCGTGGAAAGTTAGGGTTTTCCTTTCAATTTAGTTCTAGGAAGTCAGCAGGAAACGGCCTTAGGTTCCCTGCCTCCAGACCCTATTCTCCTGCCTTGCTCATACACAACATTTCCTCTAATCAGACTTGTCCCATTATTGTCTCAGAGAAGCATTCTTTTCAATTCTGTCTCCTTACATTTTCCCTGTCACTGTTCTTATCTGAAACGCCTCTTCTTTGTCTTATTAAATTGTATTCAACCTTTGAGATCCTGCTTAGTCTAAACTCAAGCTTAAGAGCAAGCCTTCCATGTCTACTTCCATCTGCTGTAATTTTCCATTTCTCTGAATTTTTTTCTGTACTGGACAGTCTGAACCACACAGAGTTAATAGTTGATTATACATGTTCTTGCATTGCTCACTCATCATGTCTGGGGTGTTGGGCCTAACTTGCCAATAGATGTTAATGCCATAAGAGAAGCGTCTATGTTGCATACTTACTTGTGCCTTTCCTCTGACATATAGCATAATGCAAAGTACTGATTACATACATTTAAACCTTTCACTTTGAAAGGCTAAGTCAATCTACGTATACAGTTACCAGAGGAGTGTGAAAACTCTTTTCCTAGAAATTATATAAGTGGCCTGATCATCCTTGGGACTAGCTCAAGAGTTCTCTACCACTAAGTGGCTTAATCAGAAATGTGAGAGGCATGGAAAGGCATTAATTGAAATCTTAGAGACCCAGGTGATTAAGCATATCCCTTCCACCAAATCTTTGATAGGAATAACTTTTTCTTCCTGGGAGATACATTCTACTGGCTACTTACTCTATTTCACTTATATTTGGTTCTACATGAAGACAGCAGGGTGTGATATTCCCTCTGTTATTTAAAACATACCCCAAAACCTCCGATCTTGGTGTCTCATGCTATTTATATGCTTATTCATTTATTCACTATATTTATTTATGGATCACCTAAAGAGACAGGATAGTATAAATATATATATATATATATTTTTTTTTGATCACCTAAAGAGACATATATTTATTGATCACCTAAAGAGACAGGATAGTATAATGGCTAAGATGCCAGATGCTAGAACCAGAATGCCTGGGTTCAAATCCTAATTTTACCACTTTCCAGTTTTGTGACAACAATTTATTTGATATCTCTGTGCCATCTGTAAAGTGGGATGGTAATAAGAGTTCTTTACTGATAGAGTTGTTGTATGAAATAATTCATATTTATAAAGTACTGGGAACAGTGCTTTGCACACAGTAAATGCTGTACAATTTTTATCCACAATTTTTGTCATTTGTATATATCCGGTATCTCTACTCCTGCCTATTTTCTTTCCTTCCATTCACTAAAGTGAATACCTTCCATTCACTAAAGTGTTCTGAAGGGGCATTTTCTCTAGAAGGCCCCACTCATAATAAACATATGTTCCTGGGAACATTTATTATGTTATTAGACAGACTACTTGACATACTCATTTTTGATGGGATGAGAAACAGAACAGGAAACATTTTAATTCAGTATTATAAGTACAAATGGGAAGAGCATTGGACTGGGATTAAGGAAACCTATGTTCTAGTATTGCCCTGCCTTTTTTCTCTTGTCCCATGTGTGATGTTGAATAACTATTCTAACCTTTCTAGGTTTCCATGAACACATCTTCAAAGTTGGTGACTTGGCCTAGAACAACAGCTTTCAAATGTTTGTCATTTATTTCATATCGATGGAAACTTTTCTTTAAAAAAAATATTAGGAAGAAGCTCAAAATGTAAACATGGAGTTGCTGCTTTGGTTTAAAAGAATAGGAGGAGCTTTCTGAGGCACCTTTACTTAAGCATTAGGCCATAGAGACTGAAGCCATAGAATTCAACCAGCGGTTTGTGCTGGTAATCCAGCTCTCAGTAGTAGTGTTTGTTGATTTCCTGTGGTGTTAATACTTTCACCATGGCAAGTTTCAACCTACCAGCATGACATAACTGAACAAGTCAAGAAGAGATATCTATAGTCAGCTCTTCTAACGTGAGTAGGGGGCAACTCCAGCATTTTTAGACATTTAGATTCCGGCCAAGGAGAGTTTAGGGGACCTGGAGTTTACGTGGATAGGCAGAATATGGGGAAGTGATATGTGTTCTTGGATGCCAGATGGGAAGGGATATTTATTTATTTATTTATTTGAGATGGAGTCTCGCTCTGTCACCCAGGCTGGAATGCAGTGGTGCCATCTCAGCTCACTGCAACCTCTGCCTCCCAGTTTGAGCGATTCTCCTGCCTTAGCCTCCCAAGTAGCTGGGATTACAGGCACCCACCACCATGCCCAGCTAATTTTTGTATTTTTAATAGAGATGGGGTTTCACCATGTTGGCCAGGCTGGTCTCAAAATTCCTGACCTCAGGGTCCTCTCACCTCGGCCTCCCAAAGTGCTGGGATTACAGGCATGAGCCACCACGCCTGGCCAAGATATTTAAAAGAAAGATAACAAGAGTTAGTTTTAACATTTTGCCAATGTTACTTTTGAGGGCATATGACTAGGGGTTCAGCACTTTGTGTATTTGCTTCCAACCTGTCTCCATATTCAGAAGGAGAATGAGCTGACCAAAAGCCACTGAGGATCCATACTCATATTGAGAAAAAAGAAAACAAAACAACAATCTTACAGATGTTTTTTATAATAATAAGTAGAGTAAACTGAAAACACAAATAATCTGTCAGCCCACTTCATGATGTTGCCTGGGAAGCCCAATAAATATTCCTATGTGACCTGCTTCAAACTTCTCTGTGCTTGGTAACATTATTGCTGCTAGATGTACACAAAACACCTGCCTCGGGCATCAGGCTCGGCCCAAATTCAGGCCAGGAAAGAAACTGGAAATGAAACTAGAGGAAGGGGTTCAACTTTTTCAGGTCATGGATAATTCTCCCTTCCTCTCCATCCTTTCTTATCTCTTCTCCTTCCTTCTATCCCTTCTGATCCTCATCCCCTGTCCTCTCCTCTGTCCTCTCCCTCCATCCCTCTCTTCCTTTACCTCCTCCAACCCCTCACCCATGCCATCTTGCTCTAGAAAGAGGCTGTTTATTGGGCTTCTGTGTACCATCCTAAAGCACAATGATATCAAAATAAAAATGAGAATGCCTCAGACTCAGGCAGATGGCAGATCTGAGGCTTAGTTTCCCTGACCTGTTCCCAGTTCCTGTGTAACATGGATGTTGAATGGAGAACAAGTGGGCCCACTACAGCAGATCGAAGGGTGAAACCCGGGACCAATGGACTAACTATAGGAAGTGGCAGAAATTCTGAGATTAGAAGCCATCAGAAACCATGGCACTACTTTACACCCACTAGGATGGCTATAACCAAAACAAACAAACAAAAAAAACGGAAAATAGCAAGTGTTGGTCAGGTTGTGGAGAAATTGGAATCCTAATAAATCCTAGTGGGAATGAAAAATGGTTCAGCCACAGTGGAAAAGTTTAACAGTCCATCAAAAAGTTAATTATAGTTATATGACCCAGCATTTACACTCCTAGTTATATAACAAAGAGAATCAAAAATATATTTTCACCCAAATATTTGCACAGGAATATTCATAATAGCCCAAAAGTGGAAACAACACAAATGTTTATCAACTGACAAATGAATAAACAAAATATGCTATAGTCATGCAATGGAATATTATTCAGTCATAAAAAGGAAATAAGCACATGCTACAACTTGAGTGAACCTTGAAAACATTATGCTAAGGGAAAGAAGCCAGTCACAAAAGACAGCATATTATATAATTCCATTTACATGAAATGTAAAAAAGAGGGAAATCTGCACAGACAAAAAGTAGACTAGTAGTTGTATAGGGCAGGAAGGTAGCTGAAAGGAGGGGTGAGGTGAGTAAGGATATGGTGACAAATGTGCACAGAATTTCTTTTTAGGGCGATGACAGTGTTCTAAAATTGACTGTGGTGATGGTTGTATATACCTGTGAATATACTAAAAACCACTGAATTGCATACTTTAAGTGCATAAATTGTATCTTATATGAACTTTATCTTCATAAAGCTTTTTTAAAAACCTTGTACACCAGCTGGGCGTGGTGGCTCACGCCTGTAATCCCTGCACTTTGGGAGGCCGAGGCAGGTGGATCGCCTGAGGTCAGGAGTTCGAGACCAGCCTGGCCAACATGTTGAAACCCTGTCTCTACTAAAAATACAAAAAATTAGCCGGGCATGGTGGCGGGTGCCTGTAATCCCAGCTACTCAGGAGGCTGAGGCAGGAGAATCGCTTGAACCC
>NW_012103576.1:3044508-3083635 GCF_000951045.1 Mandrillus leucophaeus
CACTCCAGCCTGGGCAACAAGACTGAAATTCCATCTCAAAAAAAAAAAATCTTGTACACCAATTGATATGGTTAGACTTTGTGTCCCCACACAAATCTCATCTTGAATTGTAATCCCCAGGGTTTGAGGAAGAGACCTGGTGGGAGGTGATTAGATCATAGGGGCAGTTTCTCCCATGCTGTTCTCATGATAATGAGTGAGTTCTCACAAGATCTGATGGTTTTATAAATGTTTGACATTTCCTCCTACACACACTCTTTCTCTCTCCTAGCACCTTGTAAAGAGGGTGCCTGCTTCTTCTTCCTCCATGGTATAAGTTACATGAGGCTTTCCCAGCCATGCAGAACTGTGAGTCAACTAAACCTCCTTTGTTTATAAATCATCCAATCTCAGGTAATATCTTAATAGCAGTATGAGAACAGACTAATACACCGATATTCATGGCTACATTATTTATAACAACCCAAAAGCAGAAACCACCCAAACGTCCATCAACTGAAGAATGGATAAACAGAAAGTGATGTTTGTACAATGAAATACCATGCAATAATAGAAAGAAATGAAGTGGCCTGGGCACAGTGGCTCACGCCTGTAATCCCAACATTTAGGAAGGCCGAGGCAGGTGGATCACTTGAGGTCAGGAGTTCAAGACCAGCCTGGCCAACATGGTGAAGCCCCATCTCTACTACAAATACAAAAATTAGCTAGGCATGGTTGCAGGACCCTGTAATCTCAGCGACTCAGGAGGCTGAGGCAGGAGAATTGCTTGAACCTGGGAGGCAGAGGTTGTAGTGAGTGGAAATCGCCCCACTGCATTCCAGCCTGAGAGCCAGAGCTAGAGTCAATCTGGAAAGGAAGAAAGGAAGAAAGGGAGGAAGGAAAGAAGGAAGGAAGGAAGGAAGCAAAAAAGAAAGAGGAAGAAAGAAAGAAAAGAACCAATTGATATGTGCTACAACATGGATGAACCTACTTCAGAAATATAATAGTGAATGAAAGAAGCTAGACACGAAAAAACTACATATTGTATGTTTGCATTTATATGTGATATCCAGAACAGGCAAATCCAGAGATACAAAAAGTTAATTAATGATTGGTGGGAGGATACAAATAGGAAGAAATTAGGAGTGGCTACTAATAGGTTTGCAGGTTTTTTGGTGGGAGGTAATGAAAATACTCTGGAATTAGATAGTGGTGATGGTTGCACAATACTGTAAGTATATATAAGAAATCACTCTATTGTACACTTCAAAATGGCAGATTTTTTCCATGTAAATTTGTCTCAATTTTTAAAATTGTCAGAAAAACCTGTACAGGAGTAAGACCTCATTTACTGCAAATGCTGAAAAATAAAAAAGAACATACAGCCAGCTAGTCAAGAGAACCAATATAGAGTGGTTTGCTAGAAGCCTGGGTAAGAGTTTTAAGAATAGTTAAAAATCACCCAAACAACGTCCCATGTGTTAATTCCATTCTCACCAGACATCCTTTTAATTATTGTTATTATTTAGCTTCTCAAATTTTCATCTTGATAGAAAATTTGCTGACCAGAATCTGCAGAGTCAACTGACCAGAGCCTGCTGGCCTTCTTGGCAGTATTTTTCATGAAAAAAAATGTTAGATTTAAATTTGGGTGTATAAGTGTTTTCTGGTCATCCTGCTGAGGCATTTTGACCATTCCTCCTCCTAATTTTAGGTCAGATGTGGACACTCATGACACTAGATATACCAAGAGAATTTGAGAGAAATTTTATTACTCTGGGGACTAGTGGGGGTAAGTGAGGAGGGGTGGGTGCTGCAAACAGGTCTGGGCTGGTTTGAGAGAGGCAGAGGAAGTTGGATGGGCCTTTATAGCATATTGGAAGTGGGACTGGTGAAAATGCCGCACAGGCTGCAGATTTGCAAGTTTTAAATTTCTCAGCTGCGCCAATTTTTGCTGCCAGTTTTAAATTTCCCGCCAATACCAAAGAAGGAGGCAGGCTGGAGAATTACAGGTTTTAAATTTCCTGCTAGAGCCAGAGGCAGAGTCATGCGGGCTGTAGACTTCCTAATGTTAAATCTGCTGGCATCAAAGGAAAAGGTGGCCGGACTTACTTATACCCTGACTGGAAGCAGGGACCAACTATGCATGCCCCAAGATTTTGGGACTTTTCACTTTTTTGTTTATTTTGATTATTCTCTGTCTTCTCCTGTAAAGCTTACTTTCAGGGTCAGAAGCAAATAGCTGTATTGATAAGAAAGAAGAAACTAGCTCAAACGAAAAAAAAAAAAAAAAGATAGGATTCAGTGACTGGATTTATGTGTGTGTTATGTGAGTCACACGATATTTTCAGTCTGGGCAACTCTTAAGAGATGAATCGGGCCAGGCATTACGCCTGTAATCCCAGCACTTTAGGAGGCCGAAGCAAGGGGATCACCTGAGGTGGGGAGTTTCAGACTAGCCTGACCAACATGGAGAAACCCCGTCTCTACTGAAAATACAAAATTAGCAGGGTGTGGTGGCGCACACCTGTAATCCCAGCTACTCAGGAGGCTGAGGCAGGAGAATCGTTTGAACCCGGGAGACAGAGGTTGCGGTGAGCCGAGATCGCGCCATTGGACTCCGGCCCGGGCAACAAGAGCGAAACTCCGTCTCAAAAAAAAAAGAGAGAGAGATGAACCAGTACTGCTATAAACTTTGAAGAGAAAGTTGGGAGAAGAAACTTTTAACAGTTCAAAGCAGTGTCTAGAAAATGTTTCTGTAAACAGTATTTTGGCAAGTGCTTTTCCTGTAAACGTATTTACAAGTTCCAGTGATTCTCCCGCCTCAGCCTCCCAAGTAGCTGGGATTACAGGCATGCACCACCACGCCCAGCTAATTTTGCATTTTTAGTAGAGATGGGGTTTCACTATGTTGGTCAGGCTGACTGGGCCTGACTGGGGTTCAGAGAAGGAGGAGGAAAAAGAAGAGGAGGAAAGGGAGGTGGTCTCGAACTCTTCACCCCAGGTGATCCACCCACCTCAGCCTCCCAAAGTTCTGGGATCACAGGCGTGAGCCACCGCACCCAGCCATAAATGTATTTTTCCCTAGCATTTTTGTAACTGCTATAGGCATCCATACGGCAATTAGAAGTAACAGACAAGCAAAACCATATGTTTAAAACAAAACGTGGTGAAAATAACTTATATTTTCAGACGTGTTTCAAGTACAGTATTTCTAAAAAACTATATATATATGTGTGTGTATATATATATATATATAGTTTTTTAACTCGTGTCTTTAGCCCTCACACACAAGGAAGACCCGGAATTCATGTTTCTCTGTAGTCAGGTACAACGTGTTTTTTGGGATGACAACTCCAGGTTAAATAGAGAGTTTGCTTAGAAGAGCTGCATCCACGCTGGTCAATTGCACTTGCTCGGCTGCCGTCGACGGTAAGTAAAGTAGCTGCACATGTAAGTACCAGCCGTCCGTGGTCCGTTAGAAAAGGCCCCGGATGTTCAGGGGGTGGAGTCGGCGTCTACCCATGAAGCAGCGCGCGCAGTTATATATTCCTGCCCCCGGCTGAGGCGCCGGTTCCGCGCTGGAAGTCTCTGCGGGAGTCGCTGTTGCTGAGGCTGTCGCCCGAGGTTTTCGCGCTCCTCCCTTTCCTCCTCCTCTTTCTCCTCCTCCTTATCCGAACCCCAGTCAGGCCGATCTGCTCTGCTCTCGGTAAGCGGCCCCCGCCCCCGCCTGTGCCGCGCGGAAGCAGGCTGCAGCTCTCCCGCGCGGCCGAGGCAGCCTTCCCCAGAGGGCGGTTCTGAGGGCGGCGGGCTGAGGGTCTCTATGCTGGTGCGGATCGACGGGGGTGCGGGGGAGGGGACAGGCTTGGCGGCGTGGTAGCTGGTGGGCCACCATCTTGCGCCGGGCCCTGAAGGGGGAGGGTTTTCTGGAGGTAGAGCCTGGCGGCCCGCGGCGGGCAGTGGTTTCGCGGGCCGCGGCAGCTGCGGCAGCCTTCTCACCTCCTGAGTCTTACCGGTCTGTTTCCAACCCGGTTTGGGCTTTTCTTTCTGGAGGCAACTCCCTTTCGTCTTTTGTACGTTTGATACTGATGTTTGACGGAGACCCGCCCACCCTCAAGTCTCTTCAATCAAACGAAGAGAGACTTGAAGGGATTCCGAACTTTCAGGCGTCAGAGATCCTGTGACCCTTTCTTTCTGCCCAGGTTCCCCCCACACAGGACCGGTCATTCCATGCCCACAACCTTGTTCTGGCCAAAGGGACTTCCCTTCTCTGTCACAGAAATCGTGCCCCATTCCGTTATTGTCTAAGGATAAGAGCCCTGAGGAGAAACGTGGAGTTAAATACGCTATATTCTAACTAGGAGGTTTGCAGGTTTCCCTTAAAGAGATGGAAAAAATTATGCTGAGGTATACTCCTGCTCTAGAGATGGAAGGAGTTCCTCTCAACTTCTGTCAGGTTTTAATGCTTTTTAAGGAGAAATTCGAGAGGAAAATGTCAAGTGAACCAGCTTCTGCAAGCATGGGAGACCTTCATCCAAGGGATTCTCTTTGTTTGGAAAGATTTGTTAGTTTTGTGGAGTTTTTTAAATCTGCGACCTTACATTTTTTTTTTTTTTTACTGTTGTTTTCAGGTTTGCACTATGAGTTCTAATGTCTTTTACTGCCCCTAACATAAAATTGAAACCTAGAAGTAGAGTTTTAAACTGCAAAAGTCTCCTCTTAGTATTTGTGAGGTATCCTGGTTTGGGGGTTACGGTGCAAACTTATCTCCTTAAGCAGAAACTTTACTGAGCCTACAAAGGCACCGCTTTGCTTATACAATTAGGGCTGTGTACCTTTGATGTTTCTACAGCAGCACAAATTCCATTATAATCGTATCTTGCATTTGTATACTTCATTGGTAGCACCCCTTTTGAGATGGGCTGTAGGGTGTTGATAGAACTGTTTGAAGATGAGGAAACAGCCTCGAGGACAGAACTTTACCGAGGTCATGTCCCTAGGAAGTGATGGAACCAATTCTTAAACCTAGGCTTTCTGACCTTCATCTAATGTTCAATTTGCTATATTACGTCTCACTTTTTGTGAGAGTGAGGTGGTCACGGAGAATAAGCAAGGAGGCTCACTTAAAAATTTGAAGAAGTATTATTCAATTCTCTTTTCCTTTATATTTTTAAGGCTTCATTTTTTCTCAACTTTTTAATACTTTAATATTTCTAAGCATGTTGAAGAGTTGAAGAATATCCTATTGAAAAAGTTCTTAGGTTGAATAACTCCAAGTCTCAGCTACTTGGTTTTCAGTGAGTTTGTCTTAGGTAATGATTCAAAAAGATTTTATTTCCTCAGTAATTTTTTTTTTTTTTTTTGGAGACGGAGTCTCGCACTGTCCCCCGGGCTGGAGTGCAGTGGCGCGATCTCAGCTCACTGCAACCTCTGCCTTCCGGGTTCAACCGATTCTCCTACCTCAGCCTCCGGAGTAGCTGGAGTTACAGGCGCCTGCCACCACGCCCGGCTAATTTTTGTAATTTTAGTAGAGATGGGGTTTCACTATGTTGACCAGGCTGGTCTGGAACGCCTGACCTCGTGATCCACCCACCTCGGCCTCCCAAAGTGCTGGGATTACAGGAGTGAGCCACCGAGCCCAGCCTTCCTCAGTAATTTGAATCAAATATGTTTGTCTAGATTTTTCTTCCCAGTGCTCTGCACAGAGAAACATCACTAGGAATGAACTGTAGAAATGACCCCTAAAAGTATAGTGTTCGTCTAGACTTTATTCTTTCGCTGCAAAGTAGTTTTCCTTTTTTTTTTTTTTTTGAGACGGAGTCTCGCTGTGCTCCCAGGCTGGAGTGCAGTGGCGCGATCTCGGCTCACTGCAAGCTCCGCCTCCCGGGTTCACGCCATTCTCCCGCCTCAGCCTCCCAAGTAGCTGAGACTACAGGCGCCCGCCACCACGCCCGGCTAGTTTTTTGTATTTTTAGTAGAGACGGGGTTTCACCATGTTAGCCAGGATAGTCTCGATCTCCTGACCTCATGATCCACCCGCCTCGGCCTCCCAGTAGTTTTCTTTTAAGGAGTGTATTTTTTTCATTTTTTTGTTTCCTTTTTAATTTTTTATTGGCAAATGATAATTGCGTGTATTTATGGGGTACAATGTGATGTTTTGATATGTATACATTATTGAAAGAGGCTGACATAGCCATCACCTTACCAACTTACCATTTTGTTATGAGAATGTTAAAAATCTACTTTAGCAATTTTGAAATATACCATACATTATTAGTATTAGCTGTGGTCACTTTGTAGTGCAATAGATAGCTAAAACTTATTCCTCCAGTCTAATTGAACTTTGTACTCTTGGATCAACATCTTTTCCCCATCTGTCCCACCCCCGAACTCCCAAGCCTCTGGTAACCATCTTTCTACTCAATGTTTCTATGAGATAAAGTTGTTTAGATTCCACATGTAAGTGAGATCATACAGTATTTTTCCCCAGAGACTGATAAGAGAATCCAGCTGCTTTTTATTAAGATAAATATTAAAGACATTTGCAAAAATGTAAATCCATGTTACTCTTCTCATTAGATTTCTTTTTTAAAAGTTATTCTCATTAAAAGTATTTTTATTAACTTGTAATGGGCTTATAAATATTTTAAATAAAAACATTTGAAATCTGTCTCAGTTTTAATTTCTAATATGGGAAATATCAACACATACTGTCCATATAAACATAAAGCTCATTGGGGTTCTCATTAAGTTTTAAGTGAAAAGAAATCCTGGGACAAAAGGTTTTGAGAACTACTGATGTGATGCAATTTATTTATGATATGATTTTAATTGAGCTCTTTATGTGAACTAGATTTGTTTTAAGTGCTTGTACTCATCAACTTACGGTATGACTTCAGGTAAAGAAAGAGAAGTTGAGAAAAATAGTGCAAAGTACTGTTCAATAATATTTCCTGTGCTTTATTTAATGTTCACACTAGCGTTGCAAGGAAGATATTACTGTTTTCGTTTTACAGATAGAAAAACTAAGGCTTACAGAGGTTGATTATACTTCTTATAGATCTGGCAGCCAGGAAGTGGTAGACCAGAAATTCCCACTCAGGTTTTCAGCTCCTGTGTCCAGTGTTCCCATCAGTGCACTTACTTGATATTTTCCCTGGTGGATAAGTTTTACTCCTATAAAAAGCAAATTAATTAATAATACATACTTCTTGAGGTTACTTTAGGAATTAGTGACTATAGAATATCTTATGAAACTTACATAAAGTATTTACTATACATAGTGGCTTTCAAAGGCCAGTAATTGTACATTCGTCTTTTCCCCATGTTATATCTTTTACATAGGAATTATAATAAAAGACTATGCCTATAAAGTCTTTACCCTGAATATAATACAAAACTTATTTGTAGAAGTATATTTTATTATAGTGCCCTATCCCAAAGCTGACATAAAATGTTTTAAAATATAGGCAAACTTTGCAAAGTATTATGCTAGTGAGTTTTAAATCTTAGTGTAAACCAGCTATTTTCTACAAATAGATGAAGTATGAAAATTAACAGACAAAAGTTGAAAACAAATAAATTAGGATAAAAATAATAAAGTTATTAAATGTCTTCTCAAAATATACCTGGACTTATGTGTTCAGCCTTTCAGAAAAAAAGATAATTTGCATAGTATAAAAACTTGGACAAAGAAAAGGTGAAGAGCCTCTATTTTCTTTCTGAATTGTATGTAATTTGTTCCCAAAACCTACTTTGAAAGTTTCCATCATTTAAATGCCGGCGAAATTGTCTAAGGAACCAAGATATAATCCAGTTTTCTTGGATTTCAGTACTATACCAATTCTTGTTATAAAAAAAAAAATTTCACAGACACCCCTGAACTTAAAATGTTTGAAACATTCTCAGAGTTCTTACACAACCATAAAACAAAGCAGTCAGGTGAAACTACAAAATCATTGCCATTTGAATCAGTTTTCATATATTGAATATGTATTTTGCTGAGTCACTGCCTACTTCTATTGAGTTTTTCATACCTACTTATATTTACTATATATATACATTCCCTATTATTATATATAAATAATAGCAAGATTTTTTATTTGAACTCTTTCAGTACCTTCATTTCTGTAGCTAACCGTATTGTCATTGCCCTTTATTTAGTGCAAATGGCGTCATTTAGTTATATAAGGTGGTCACCCAGGGAATCCCCAGAGCAGGCTTGTTAATTTTTTTAGATAGCAAAACAAAAAGAGAATTATATTGTTATAGAGCTCTCTTGCACAACCTGGAATATATCTATTTTCCTGAGAGGTCTGTTGACCCTGGTTTGAAAAAGAGGTAATCCATTGATGAGTTTATTAATAGTTTTAAACACAGTTGCCGGAAACTTAGCTCAAAGTAGATTAAACCAAAAATGAATAATTTTCTCTCTTAACTGAAAAGCTGTTGTGGATAATTTGCTGCAGGCATGGCTAGCTTCAGGTGTTTAAATGGTATCATCAGGACTTGAATGTTTACCTACTCTCCCTTTCTCTACTCAGAATCTTACAGCTTTGCTATCTTTGTTAGGTTCTTTCTTTGGTACTTTTTCTCCACATCACTCCCAAGCTTATATCCTACCAGCTGATTATTTTCTTTCTTTTTATCTTTTTTTTTTTTTTTTTTAAGATGGTGTCTCACTCTTGTCTCCCAGATTGGAGTGCAGTGGTATGATCTCGGCTCACTGCAACCTCCACCTCCCGGGTTCAAGCGATTCTCCTGCCTCAGCCTCCTGAGTAACTGAGATTACAGGCACATGCCACCACGCCCGGCTAATTTTTATAGTTTTAGTAGAGACAGGGTTTCACCATGTTGGTCAGGCTGGTCTCGAACTCCTGACCTTGCGATCTGCCCTTCTCTGCCTCCTAAAGTGCTGGGATTACAGGCGTGAGCCGCTGCACCTGGCCTTACTATTTTCTTAATAGCATTATTAAGATACAATTCATACAGCATACAATTTACTTATTTGAAGTGTGCGATTCAATGGTTTTAGTATATTTACAGTTGTGCAGCTAGCACCATAGTTAATTTTAGAACATTTTCATCACCCCAGTAAGAAACCTTGTACCCATTAACAGTCACTCCCCATTTCCCACCAACCCTCCCAACCATATGCAGCCACTACTCTACTTCCTGTCTATGGATTTGCCATTTCTAGACATTTCACACGAATGAAATCATAGAATATATGGTCTTTTTGACTGTCTTCCTTCACTTAGTATAATGTTCTCAAGGCCCATTCATATTGTAACATTTATCAGTGCTTCATTTCTTTTTATTACCAAATAGTATTCAGTTGTATGGATATATCACATTTTGTTTATCCATTCCTGAGTTGATGGGTATTTGAGTTGTTTCCACTTTTTGGCTCTTGTGAATAATGCCACTGTGAACATTTGTGTGCGAATTTTTGTGTGGACATATGTTTTCAATTGTCTCCAGGAGTGTAATTGTTGGGTCATATGATAACTCGGTTTAACTTTGTGAGGAACTGCCAAAATGTTTTCCACAGTGGCTGCACCATTTCACATTCCCATCAGCAGTGTATGAGGGTTCCAATTTCTCTACATCCTTGCCAACACTTGTGATTATCTGTCTTTTAATTCTAGCCATCCTAGTGGGTGTAAAGTGACATCCATTAACTATTCAAATATTTTTTATTGTGGCAAAATACATATACTATTTACCATTTTAACTATGTTAATCTATTATTTTTAACTTTTTGTGGAATAAACTCTTTGTAAAACACAGTTGAGTTTTAGATACATAAAAGCTAAAACCAAAAAATAACTAAATAGGAATTATTTATACAGGCAGTCTTCAAAAAAATGAATAGGTTGTGTTCAGTAGGTGTTTCCCGAGTCAGTTATTCAGAATTCATTTTTTTCCCCCAGAAGAACAGTGTATTAAACATGGGTATAGTGTCTCCACCTGAATCAGTAGCTGAAATATGGAGTGTTCTTTCCTCTTGTGCCTATTTTGATGCCAACTCTGAGTTGCAGAACCTAGAGACCCTCCGGAGTTGCTATTATAGGAGCTCTAAGATGCCCACTACATATCTTTGCTGGATATTCCATTTCTCTGACAGCTTACTTAATCCCCCATACAATTCCTTCCCTTGCCACCAAAATTCTGATGTGGTGACTTTAGGGGTTTTTGTGATAGTTTTAGAAGGCTGCAGTCCTTCCCCAAAGGAATCCATGCAATTGTATGTATTTGTTTATTTTAAAAACTGGAACTAAGTATGGTAGTATTCTATTGACGTGTTGTCCCATAGAAATTCCATAGCTGCGTCGTCCACTGCAGTAGCCACTAACCACTTGTGGCTTTTGAGCACTTGAAATATGGCTAGAGTGACTGAGGAGCTGGATTTTATTTTTTAATTAAGTTGAAGTAGCCACATGTGGCTAGTGGCTACTTTATTGGATAGCACAGCTTTGGACTGAAGTTATGGCTCTAATGGCATCCAGAGATTTCTGACTTTAATTTAGAGCGTTTATGAGCATACCAATTAAGACTCTTTGGTGGCTGCATTGGGCCTCAAAAGCTATTTCTATAGCCATAGGCAGTAAATATGACTTGTTTATATAGTCTACTTGTACGTTTAGTAATCATTTTAGGATGGTTATGCCAATAAATACTTTATATGATCATTTAATTAAAGTGTTAAGCCAGGCACAGTGATGTTCACCTGTAGTCCTAGTTACTTGGGAGGATCACTTGAGCCCAAGAGTTCAAGGCTGTGGTATGCGACGATCAGTCGTGCTTGTGAATGGCCGTGTCACTCCAGCCTGGGCAACATAGCGAGACCTTGTCTCTAAAAAATAAAAATTAAAAAAAAAAATGTGTTACATGAGTCTCATAGGCTGTGCAATTGTGACTTTAAAAAATTCTGTGCTCTTGGTAGCAATAGATCCTTAATGTTGAGGAAGAATTCTCATGTATTTACGTGACGTATGTATTACCTTAATTCTAATTTAGGAACAAACACTAACTATCCAAGTAGTTGAGTTTGAAGAGATTTGAATAGTCAGAACTCAGAACTAGGGACATGTACCTAATTACAGAATTCACTAGAAACTCTTGTATTAGAAATCCAAACGTTTATACAAGTAACTTCTTCTGAAGTTAAAGTAATGTTTTCCCCTTTGGTCTAATTCAGTCCAAATAATTTGGAATTAGGGAAAGTTTGCTTTTGCCAGTTGGAAGATAAAGACAAATGTGGAGACTGAATTAGCTTTGTATATCCTACTTTAGATTTCTGATGTTTGATTTTTACCTTTTTTGTTTTATAACTGAAATAGTATTTTAAAAGTGTTTATTCTGTATGTAGAATATATGGTATGTACAGTGCACGAGAACTCAGGATACAAATTCCCGTTTTAGAAAGCAATTCAGTTTTTTTTGGATAATGTTTAATGTAACATCTTTTTGAAAATCCCGAAGAATCGTAGACAGATTGTAAACTTCTGAAGGCAAGGACTATGACTTACTCATCTTTGTATTTTCCCTAGAACCTAGCACAGTACCCTGAGCACAAAAGGCAATGAGCAGTTACTTTATAATGAATTGTTCTGTTATGCAATTTATCCAATTTTCTGTTACTTTTCGGTTCAGAGTTGATTCAAAAAACTAAAAATATCTAAATGTATGTGTTTTCTTATAGTAATAATATTTCTGAAATGTGAATAGGAATCAGTTAAAGATTAATGTCACTTAGCATTTCAGAATTCAGATTTACTAAAACATATATTACAGGATAATTACTCATTTTTGCAAAAAGATGCCTTTTGAAGTTTATTTGTAATCTGATAACTCCGATTTCTTCAAGTAGTAAATTACAGAATTCTATACGTTAAAATGTATTCATTTGGGAATGAACCAGTTACAGAAAATGAATTACCTGTGTGTATCAAACATATCAAACTCAAAAGGTGGGCTTTTGTAGGAGAAAGAGACTAAATTAGTGTGCATTTAATTTAACAAAATCCACACTAGTAGTAGACATCTTTATTTTAGAGGGTAGAAAACTGAGACCTAGCTTACTATCTTGTGTGGAGTCATATGGTGAGTGTGCTAGAGATCAAAATTAGACCCAAAGATTTTGGATCTCAGGTTTCATGTTTTAGTACTTGGTATTACTTAAAGTGACTCATAACATTGATTGATGTCATGTGTTGGTACTTAGGTGACCTTGCAACTTCATGGATGACAACAAACCTTTTCAACCAAAAAGTAAGTATTTCCGCTGTAGTTGATACTAATAGGCATGGTTTTTGTACTGTAAACCTTTCAAAAGAAAAGAAAAGAGACAGAAATGGGCACATTTTCTTAAAAACAAATATTTATTTATTTATTTATATACTTTTTGAGACAGAGTTTCGCTCTGTCGGCCAGGCTGGAGTGCAGTGGCGCGATCTCGGCTCACTGCAAGCTCCACCTCCCGGGTACACGCCGTTCTTCCACCTCAGCCTCCTGAGTAGCTGGGACTACAGATGCCCACCATAACACCTGGCTAATTTTTGTTTTTTTAGTATAGACAGGGTTTCACTGTGTTAGCCAGGATGGTCTCAATCTCCTGACCTCGTGATCCGCCTGCCTCGGCCTCCCAAAGTGCTGGGACTACAGGCATGAGCCACTGCACCTGGCCTATTTGTTTATTTTTAAGACAGATTCTCACTCTTTCACCCAGGCTGGAGTGCAGTGGCATGATCTCAGCTCACAGCAATCTCCACTGCACAGGTTCAATCTATTCTCATGCCTCAGCCTCCCAAACAGCTTGGATTACAGGCACCCGCCACCACACCTGGCTAATTTTTGTATTTTTAGTAGAGATGGGGTTTCACCATGTTGACCAGGGTGGTCTCGAACTGACTGACTGATACACCCACATCGTTCTCCCAAAGTGCTGGGATAACAGGCGTGAGCCACCGTGCCTGGCCAAAACAAATATTTGTTAAAGTAATACATATTCCTAGTTTGAAAAAAAATACACTAAACATGTTGTAATAGATATGAAATGTTTCCTTCTCATCCCCAGAGATAACTACTGTTGTAGGTTGAGTATACATAATCACAAACTTTTTTCTATGCATAGACAAAAAATAATTTCTAAATAAGATCATACTATATATGCTATTATGTGCCTTTTAAAAATTTTTGCTCAGTAGTATATCTTGAAATTAACAATGGCAGAACTCAGTAAAAAAGCATGGGGAAGACCTATTATTTGTTCCCATAATATCATCACAGTGGTATCAACGTGAATGTAAATTATTTTTTTAATTATCAGTATATATGAGTCTCCCTTATTTCTTTAAATCTGGCATTGCCTGAGTTTACCTAGTTTCTTACCCCATAGATAATCATGTGTTAAGTACCTACTACGTATCCAGTACACTACTGTGTGTAGGAGGAAATACAAAGAAAGAAAATATGTTCTTCACTCTCCAGGAGCTTACTTTGGAGTTGAACATATATAATTAAGACACACTAAGAAATAGTAGGCAGTTTGAGATCATATATATTAAATCTTGAATTTCTTAGCACAGACTGTCAGTGCAGTAAGAGGTTAAAGAAAAACAAGTCTGATGGTTTGCTGAGGAAGTTATAATTGAACTAAGAGTTGGGAAGGGGCAAGGAATAAATTTGAAGTTAGATACTTATTAATATGGCATTTTCCTGAATCTCTGTTACCACTTCTATTAGGTAGATATTGTGCTCATGTTAGAGGTGAGAAAATAGGTTCAAGTAATTTTTCCAGAGTCACATAATTAGTAATGGTGCAATGAGGATTTGAACTATTCAATTTGATGTCAAGTCCATGCTCTTTCCACTATACTCGAATGATGTGGACAGTATAAGGTAAGGAGAAAGGATATTCCAGGTGGAAGAAGCAGTACGAATGAGGACTTCAGGGGACACAATGAGTGTGGTATTTTCAAGTGTTCAGAATATACAAATACTGAAATATGAATTAATACTTTTAATTGTCTTAGAACATTCTATATGTTTTTTTGAGGTGGTATTTGGAAAAAAAGGATCAGTTCATAATATTGGTTACTTTTGGGAGAATGTGAAGATTTTTTGTTTTGGGGGTTTCTTTGTTTGGTAGGCAGACTACTGAACATGAAACAGTGTTATGCCAAGCCATGGTATCTGGCATATCTGTATAGAAGAGGAAATCAAAATGTTTTAAAAGAATGGAACCAATTTGTTAAGAGGTTTTGTTTGTGTCCTATCCTCAAATCATTGTTTTCAAGTTTTACATGTTAAGGCCATGCTAAAGGATGGTCTTAATTTTTGAGTCAAAAGTAGAAATGGCATTATTTTAGTATAGTAAAATTACTGTTAGGAATGACTGCACTTGAAAAACAAAGATATCATTGTTTAAACCAGAACCCTGAAGTTGTTTTATATTGTTTCTATTTATTCTTATAGTTGTCCCCCACAATCCACATGTCTCTCCATCACTTATATACATTCCCATTTTTATTATTTATTTATTTTTTATTTTTTGGAGGCAGAGTCTAGCATTGTGGCCCAGACTGGAGAGCAGTGGTGCCATCTCTGCTCACTGCAACCTCTGCCACTCAGGATCAAGTGATTCTCCTGCCTCAGCCTCCCAAGTAGCTGGGATTGCAGGTGTGCCCCACCGCTCCCGGCTAATTTTTGTAATTTTAGTAGAGACGAGGTTTCGTCATGTTAGCAAGGCTGGTCTCAAACTCCTGGCCTCATCTCAGTCTACCAAAGTGCTGGGATTAAAGGTGTGAGCCACCGTGCCCAGACTCCATTGCTGTTATGTTAGTTTACATCTCCTTCACTGCTTTTTAACCTAAACAATACACGGATCTTTTTTTAAAGTCAAACTAACTTGAAAAGACTTTTAAGTTACATAAGCACAGTCTCTTGAAGGGAGGGAGTGAAGGGGAGAGAGAGAGGTAGAGATAGGTGTGTATGTGTGAGCGCATGCACATACCTATATCCTCCCAGTTTTTCAAGCTAAAAAATTGAAAAGCATGTACTTTCAGTTGTATAGCTGTTTTTCTAATAATTACTTCTACGTTTCTCAATTTTTAAAAACTCATGTACATACAGTTGTCTCTTGAATCATCATGTTTTGCCATTACCTAGTGATTTTCTATCAAGGAAGATGAGGATTTTAGTTTTCTTAAAACTTTTTCTTCCTTTTAAGCATCTCTCAATATAGTTATATATCAATTTTTGAGTAAATCGTATTCGATGATTTTATGATGACCATAATACTGTTCACAGGTGAGCGTGGTACTGTATTAATGTATTATGATGGATACATTTCCTTTTCTGTTTTTATATATTGCTCAATTAAAATTTTCATTTTATAAGTTAGCAAAGTTTATTAAAACCTGTAGCCACTCACACCCTTCCAGAGCCTCTTTTCTTTTTTTATTTTCTGAGACAGAGTCTCACGCTGTTGCCCAGGCTGGAGTGCAGTGGCGTGATCTCAGCTTACTGCACTCCCGGGTTCCAGCAATTCTCCTGCCTCAGCCTCCCTTCTAGCTGGGATTAAAGGTGTGCGCCACCATGCGCTGCAAATTTTTGTATTTTTGTTTTCAGTAGAGACAGGATTTTGCCATGTGGACCACGCTGGTCTCACACTCCTGACCTCAAGTGATCTGCCCGCCTCAGCCTCCCAAAATGCTGGGATTAAGGTCGTGAGCTGCCACGCCCTGCCACTTCCTCGTCCCCTTTTTTTCTTGAGATGAAGTCTCCCAGTCACCCAGACTGGAGTGCAGTGATCTTGGCTCACTGCACCTCCCACTCCCAGGTTCCAGCGATTCTCATGCCTCTGCCTCCCGTGTAACTGGGAATACAGGCATGCGCCACCACCGCACCCGACCCCATGGCCTCTTAATTCACTTTTCCTACACTGTGAGACTTGTCAGGTAATCTAACAATTTAATGTTTAATATTTTAATAATATTTGGGGGGATTGGCAGGTTCCTGGGAGTGAGTGATATTCTCCTGCACTACTCTGGCTTGTTGCTCTGTAGGCCTACTGCACAGCTATTGTCCTGAGACTTTCTTTTGTTTTTGTATTGTGCTGAATGTCAGATTTTCTGCATCCTGTGTCATTCTCCTTAAGTCTTGTTTTGGTGGATTCTTACTGAGAAAGGGTGAATGAGAGGGAAATGTTGTATAATATTGCTGGTCTTTATTCTTTTTTTTTCTTTCTTTCTTTTTTTTTTTTTTTTTTGGAGATACGCCCTTACTCTGTTGCCTAGATTGGAGTGCAATGGTACCTTCATGGCTCACTGCAGCCCCCACCTCCTGGGGCTCAGGTGATTTTCCCACCTCAGCTTTCTGAGTAACTGGGGCTAGAGGTGCATGCCACCATGCCTGGCTAAGCTGTTCTTTATTCTTGTTTGTTTGTGTGTTTGTTTGTTTGTTTGTTTGAGTCTCACTCCATCACCCAGGCTAGAGTGCAGTGGCAGGGCCCAGTCTCAGCTTACTGCAACCACCGGCTCCCGGGTTGAGGCGATTCTTGTGCCTCTGCCTCCCAAGCAGCTAGAATTACAGGTGCGCACCACTGTGCCTAGTTAATTTTTGTATTTTTGGTAGGTACGGGGTCTCACCATGTTGTCCAGGCTGGTCTCGAACTCCTGGCCTCGAGTGATCTACCTGTCTCGGCCTCCCAAAGTGCTGGGATTACAGGCCTGGGCCGCCGCACCCAGCCACTTGGCAATTTCCAGTATTCTGAAATTTCATATGTCTTTCTAGTGTAGTTTTTATTCTTGATCAACATGCTGACTGCTAGTGGGCCCTTTTGATTCTGTAGATTTATATCCATGAGAACTGGGAATTTTTCTTGTATTTTCCTTTGATTACTTCTCCTCTCCTTTTTCTCTTACTTTTGTTTTTCCTGGAACTTTTGTTAGGTGCATTTTATACCTTTGAAATTGATTTTTCTACCAATCTTGTTTTCTGTGTTTAATATATGTGTTTTTTGTCTTTTGGCTTCACATTTATTCAACTTTGACATTTGACTTTTTTTTTTTTTTTTTTACTGAATTTTGGCTGTCTTTATATAATATCGTTGTCTTATCTCTCTAAAGATGCTAATTATATCCTGTTGTCTCTTGCTCTCTGTATTATCTCTGTCTACTTTTTTTAACTTTTAAGTTCAGGGATACATGTGCAGGTTTGTTATGGGTGCACTCATGTCTTGGGGGTTTATTGTATAGATTATTTCATCACTCAGGTATTAAGCCTAGTACGCATGAGTTATTTTTCCTAATCTTCTCCGTCCTTCCACCCTCCACCCTCAAGTAGGCCCCCAGCATCTGTTGTTCCCCTCTATCTGTCCGTGTGTTCTCATCATTTAGCACCCACTTATAAGTGAGAACAAGTGGTATTAGGTTTTCTGTTCCTGCATTAGTTTGCTAAGGATAATGGCCTCCAGCTCCATCCATGTTCCTGCAAAGGACATGACCTTGTTCTTTTTTATGGCTACAAAGTACTCCATGGTGTATATGTACCGCATTTTCTTCATCCAGTCTACCATTGATGGGCACTTGGGTCGATTACATGTGTTTGCTCCTGTGAATAGTGCTGCAGTGAACGTATGTATACATGTGTCTTTTTGATAGAGCAGTTTACATTCTTTTGGGTATATACCTAGTAATAGAATTGCTGGGTCTGATGGTAGTTATGTTTTTAGCTCTTTGAGGAATCACCACACTGTCCTCCACAGTGGTTGAACTAATTTACACTCCCACCAACACTGTATAAATGTTCCTTTTTCTGTGCACCCTCCCCAGCGTCTGTTATTTTTTTGACTTTTGAATAATAGCCATTCTGACAGGTGAGAGATTATATCTCAGTGTGGTTTTGATTTGCATTTCTTTAATGATCAGTGATGTTTTGCTTTTTTTTATATGCTTGTTGGCTACATGTATGTCTTCTTCTGATAAGCATCTGTTCATATCCACTGCCAACTTTTTAATGGGGTTGTTTGCTTTTTTTCTTATAAATTTGTTTAAGTTCCTTATATATGCTGGATATTAGCCCTTTGTCAGATGCATAGTTTGCAAAATTTTTCTCCCATTTATAGGTTGTTTACTCTGTCTATAGTTTCTTTTGCTGTGCAGAAGCTCTTTCGTTTAATTAAAGCCCATTTGTCAATTTTGGCTTTTGTCGTAATTACCTTTGATGTCTTTGTCATGAAGTCTTTGCCCATTCCTACGTCCAGAATGGTATTGCCTGGGTTGTCTTCCAGGGTTTTTATAGTTTTGGGTTTTACATTGAAGTCTTTGATCCATCTTGAGTTGATTTTTGTGTATGGTGTAAAGAAGGGGTCCAGTTTCAGTCTCTTGCATATGGCTAGCCAGTTATCCCGGCACCATTTATTGAATAGGGAGTCCTTTCCCCATTGTGTGTTTTTGTCAGTTTTGTCAAACGTCAGATGGTTGTAGGTGTGTGGCCTTATTTCTGGGCTCTCTATTCTGTTGCATTGGTTTATATATGTGTTTCTGTACCAGGACCATGCTGTTTTGGTTATTGTAGCCCTGTACCGTTTGAAGGCAGGTAGCATGATGCCTTCATCTTTGTTCTTTGTGCTTAGGTTTGCCTTGGCTGTCCAGGCCTTTTTTTTGGTTCCTTATGAATTTTAAAATAACTTTTTCTTGTTCTGTGAAGAATGTCATCGGTAGTTTGATAGGCATATCACTGAATCTATAAATTGCTTTGGGCAGTATGCCATTTTAACAATATTGATTCTTCCTATTCATGAGCATAGAATGTTTTTTCATGTGTTTGTGTCATCTCTGATTTCTTTCGGCAGTGTTTTGTAATTCTCATTGAAGAGATTCTTTAACCTCCCTGGTTGGCTCTATTCCTAGGTATTTTATTCTTTTTGTGGCTATTGTGAATGGGATTGTGTTCCTGATTTGGCACTTGGCTTGACTGTTGTTGGTGTATAGGAATGCCAGTGATTTTTGTACATTGATTTTGTATCCTGAGACTTTGCTGAAGTTGTTTATCAGTTTAAGGCACTTTTGGGCTGAGACTACGGGGTTTTCTAGATAGTGGCTCATGCTGTCTGCAAACAGGGGTAGTTTGACTTCCTGTCTTCCTATTTGGATGCCGTCTATTTCTTTCTCTTGCCTGATTGCGGGACTTCCAATATTGTGTTGAATAGGAATGGTGAGAGAGAGCATCCTTGTCTTGTGCTGGTTTTCCAGGGGAATGCTTCCAGCTTGTGCCCATTCCATATGATGTTGCCTGTGGGGTTGTCATAGATGGCCGTTATTATTTTGAGATGTTCCTTCAATACCTAGTTTATTGAGATTTTTTTTCTTTTTGTTTTTGAGGCAGAGTCTCACTCTGTCGCCAGGCTGGAGTGCAGTGGCACAATCTTGGCTCACTGCAACCTCCGCCTCCCGGATTCAAGCCATTCTCCTGCCTCAGCCTCCCAAGTAGCTGGGACTGCAGGCACGCGCCACCACGCCCAGTTAATTTTTGTATTTTTAGTAGAGACGGGGTTTCACCATATTGGCCAGGATGGTCTCGATCTTTTGACCTCGTGATCGGCCCGCCTCGGCCTCCCAAGTTGCAGGATAACAGGCTTGAGCCACCACACCTGGCTGTTTATTGAGAATTGTTAACACGAAGAAGTGTTGAATTTTATTGATAGCCTTTACTGTGTCTGTTGAGATAATCAGATAGTTTTTGTCGTTAGTTCTGTTTATGTGATGAATCACATTTATTGATTTGCATGTGTTGAACGAACCCTGCATCACAGGGATAAAGCCTACAGGATAGTGGTAGATAAGCTTTTTGATGCGCTGCTGTATTCGGTTTGCCAGTATTTTGTGGAGGATTTTTGCATCCATATTCATCAAAGACGTTGGCATGAAAGCTTTTTGGTTTTTTGATTATTGGTTTTCTCGTTTTTCGTTTTTCATTTTTTTCTGAGACAGCGTCTCACTCTGCTGCCCAGGCTGTAGTGCAGTGGCACGATCTCATCTCACTGCAACCTCCGCCTCCTGGGTTCAAGCGATTCCCCTGCCCCAGCCTCCTAAATAGTTGGGCTTACAGCTGTGCACCATCATACCTGGCTAGTTTTGTGTTTTTAGTAGAGACAGGGTTTCGCCATGTTGGCCAGGCTGGTCTTGAACTCCTGGCATCAAGTGATCCGCTCACCCCGGCCTCCCAGAGTGCTGGAATTAAGGTTGTGAGCCCCTGCGCCTGGCTCCTTCTGTCACGTGTGTGTGTGTGTATGTTTTTCAGACGAAGTCTAACGCTACCTCCCAGGCTGGAGTGCAGTGTTTGCACCTCCCCTTCCTGGGTTCCAGAGATTCTCGTTCTCTTCCTGGGTTCCAGAGATTCTCATTCCTTAGCCTCCTGGGCAGCTGGGACTACAGACATGCACCACTACCATGCCCGGTCCTATGGCCTATTAATTCACTTGTCCTACACTGTGAAACTTGTCAGGTTATCTAACAATTTAATGCTTAATATTTTGGAAGATTGGCAAGCCTCCTGGAAATGATACTCTCCTGCACTGCTCTGGCTGTTCGCGCTGTAGGCCTACTGCACAGCTGTTGTCCTGGGACTTTCTTTTGTTTTTGTGTTGTGCCAAATGTCAGATTTTCTGCATCCTGCATTGTCCTCCTTCTTAAGTCTTGTTTTGGTGGATTCTTCCTGAGAAAGAAAGGGTGAATGAGAGGGAAATGTTGTATAATATTGCTGGTCTTTATTCTTCCTTTTATTTTTTTCTGACAGGTCCTTAATCTTGCCTAGACTGGAGTGCAGTGGTGCCGTCATGGCTCACTGCATCCCCAACCTCCTGGGGCTCAGGTGATTCTCCCACCTCAGCGTTCTGAGTAGCTGGGACAGAAGTACTTGCCATCATGCCTGGCTAAGCTGTTGGGTTTTTTTTTGGTTTTTTTTTTTTTTTTGAGACTCAGTCTTACTCTGTTGCATAGGCTGGAGTACAGTGGTGTAATTTCATCTCACTGCAACCTCTGCCTCTTGGGTTCAAGTGATTCTTCTGCCTCTGACTCCCAAGTAGCTGGGATTACAGGCGTTCACCATCACCCTGGCTAATTTTGTATTTTAGTAGAGATGGGGTTTCACCATGTTACCCAGGCTGGTCTCGAACTCTTGACCTCAAGTTAACCGCCCACCTCGACCTTCCAGAGTGTTGGGATTACAGGTGTGAGCCACCGCGTGCAGCCAAGTTTTATTTTTTTGTTGTTTCTCTTCCAGGTTTTGTTATCAGGACAATGCTGGCCTCATAGAATGAGTTAGGAAGGACTTTCAGTAGAAATAGTACCAGCTCTTCTTTGTACATCTTGTAGAATTCAAGTGTGAATTCATCTGGTCCTCACCTTTTTTTTATTGGTAGGCTCTTTTTACTGGTTCAATTTCAGAGCTCGTTTTTATTCTGTTCAGGGATTCAGTTTATTTCTGGTTCAGTCTGGGGAAAGTGAATGTGTCCAGAAATTTGTTCGTTTTTTTCTGGATTTTCTAGTTGGTGTCCATAGAGGTGTTCATAATATTGTCTGATGTTTATTTGTATTTTTCTGGGTTCAGTTGTAACATCTCCTTTGTTGTTTCTTATTGTGTTTATTTGGATCTTCTCTCTTCTGTATTAGTCTAGCTAGTGGCCTATTTTATTAATTTTTTCAAAAAAACAGCTACCGGATTCATTGATCTTTTGAAGGGTTTTTCTTTTCTCAGTCTCCTTCAGTTCAGCTCTGATTTTGGATATTTCTTGTCTTCTCTGTCAGCTTTGGGATTGGTTTGCTCTTCTTGGTTCTCTAGTTCTTTTTGTTGTCATGGTAGGATGTTAAATTGAGATGTCTTTTTGATGTGGGTGTTTAGTGGTCTCTTTACATAATCCCATACTTCTCAGAAGTCTTGTTTGTTCTTTTTCATTCTTTTTTCCCTATATTTTTTTGGCTATCTTAGAAAGCCAGTCTTCAAGCTCTGAAATTCTTTCCTCTGCTTGTTCTGTTCTACTATTAGTACTTGTGATTGCATTTTGAAATTCTTGTATGTTTTTTAGCTCTATCAGGTCAGTTGTGTTCTTTTCTATACTGGCTATTTTGTCTGTCAGCTCCTGTATTGTTTTATTATGATTCTTAGCTTTCTTGGATTAGATTTCAGTGTACTCCTGCATCTCAATGACCTTTATACCTGTTCATATTCTGAATTCTTTTTTCTGTCCTTTCAGCCATCTCAGCCCCCTTCAGAACCCTTGGTGGAGAGCTAGTGTGGTCATTTGGAGGAAAGAAGGCACTCTGGCTTTTTGAGTTGTCAGAGTTCTTTTGCTGGTTCTTTCTCTTCTTTGTGGGCTTATGTTCCTTCAGTCTTTGAAGTTGCTGTCTTTTGGGGTTTTTTTTTTTTTCTTCTATCTGATGACCTTAAGAGTTTGATTGTGGTATAAGATAGATTCAGTCAACTGGCTTCATTTCTAGATTTTAGGGGGCCAAGGCTCAGCTTACAACTCCCGGAGTGCATGCTCTAATTTTGCAGGACTGATATTGGGCCTCCGCTTTTTTCTCTGGCTTCTCAAGTTTAGGAAGCCACTGTGCTAGGGGGACTGAGGTGCTCATGTACCTCTTGTCCCAGCATGCCAATGGGTGGTGCCAGCCAAACTGTTTTGTAGGCAGTGACAGCAGGGTCCGTTCCTGTTCACACATGCCAGTGGCAGCAGCAGCACAGCAGAGTGCACATTCATCAGCTGCTGCAGGATGCTAGCAGCTTCTGCATGGACTTTCACGGAAGCAGCAGAGGCAGCATGGCTCAGGGGTGCAGGGGCCCCAGCCGGCAACTTTGCATATGGTCATGCTGGTGGTGACATCAGCGTGGGGATGGGTCACTGGCCAGTGCAGGACTGTATGCGCTCTTTGTACATGTTGGTACAGGCAGAGATGGCTGCTCAGGGTCGGGGAGGGTCCACTGTTCTCTGTGCCTAGTTACATTCTAGTGGCAGTGGTGGCTCAGGGTCAGGGTGCTGGTGGGTACAGGGCTTGCGGGCTCTGTGCTCACCAAGGCTCCGACTACAATGGCATTATGGCAGAGGAGGGTGGGCGGAGTGCACTCCCACTGGCAGCAGGCAGGGCAAAGTGCACGTATACATGTGTGCTTACAGGGCAGGGAAGGCACGATCCACCTGCGCACATACACACTGACTGGCAAAGTGATGTGGAGGAAGGCCGTGGACCCCGGGTAAGCAGGAGTGGAGAGAATGAGCAGGTGGGCCAGTGCATGGCCACAGGAGCAACCCTGCTGGAGCTCTCTGCTGGTCAAACCTGGACGGCCAGCTCAGGAGCTATGATGAGGGCCATCAGGGCACCCTAGGCTGTACTGCAAAAGGGAATGGGCAGACTGGGGCCCCAGGACAGGACAGCAGACCAAAGAATGCTCAGGTCAGACTGGTCCTGTCTGATGGTCAAGGCCACCCTGCAGAGTTCAGGTCTGACAGTTCCTCTAGTGCTACAGTCTCTTATAGAAACAAGCAGAGCCTAGGGAGATGAGCATCCCAGGCTGTGCTCCAATACAGATGCTCCTGCAGCAAACCCTCTGGGCTCCACACTGGCTCACGTGCTGCCTCTATCGCTTCTCTAAGCAGCTCTCCCTGCCAACCAAAGTGTCCGTGATGATCGAGGGATTTTCTGCTGCCGGGATCCCAAGAGGTCTGTGGCAAGAGTGAGTTGCTCTTTGCCAGTTCAACTCACCCATTCCCCTGGAGTCATTAGGGGCCAGGAACCAGTCCCTGTGCACAGTAGCCCCATGTGGGCTTCCCAGTTTCCTCCGGCTTCATTCCAGCTTCTGTGTCTTCCCTCAGCCCACTCAGTGCCTCCCCTTTGAAGATCTGTTAGGAGTACACCAGTCGTCCCAGTTTCTTGGTGGCAGCTGTTCCACCTAGCTGTATCTAGTCCGCCATCCTGCGTAGCTCTCGGTTTTCTTTAAAATCCTTTAATCTGTTTTATTGCTTTGGTGTTTCACACTGAAGGTTTTCCTCAATTTTCTGGTACTCATTGGTTGTCCACCCATATTTAAGAGTGAGGCACTAAAATGCTTCCCAGGAGATCTGAGTTTGGTCAGAACTTGTAGGCTGGTGATATTCACAGTATGTTTTTTACTCAGTTTCTTCAAATGAGAAATGTCTAATCTGTCCTGGAATGGAATTAAGTTTCACTTAATTTCCGTATTTTCAGTCTAGGACATTATCCCTGCTTTGCTCTGTGCCTGATATACCTGAATCTGGTTCCATTCTTCTAGTATATCTCCTACCTATTTTCTCTTAGTTTATCTCCCTTGTTTATACAAGTGGAGTTTTTTTTTTTTTTCAGATAATAGCTAACAAATCTTTGTTGTAGATATAGTCATTCTAGTCATATAACTAAAACTCACTTTGGATTTGATCCTAAAATGTATTGGCCACTGTAAATGACTACTATCCTTCATTATCTATCTGTCTAGCCAAGTTTAACTAGTTTAGATCTTAGAGATTTAGTTCTGAGTTTATTTCTTTTGCTACCATGTACTGATTACAAGGCAGAGATGGCCACTCAGGGTTGGGAAGGGTCCACTGTAGACCATGTCTGTAGTCCCAGCTGCTCAGGAGGCTGAGGCACGAGAATCAAGTCAGAAGGCTGGGCGTGGTGGCTCACGCCTTTAATCCCAGCACTTTGGGAGGCCGAAGCAGGCGGATCACTTGAGGTCAGGAGTTTGAGACCAGCCTGGTCAACATGGTGAAACCCCGTCCCTACTAAAAATATAAAACTTAACTGGGCGTAGCAGTGGGCACGTGTAATCCCAGCTACTTGGGAGGCTGAGGAAGGAGAATCGTTGGAACCCGGGAGGCGGAGGTTGCAGTGAGCTGAGATCACACCTGGGCAATAAGAACAAAACTCCGTCTCAAAAACAAAGAAATATCAAGTCACTAATTGCTATTAGGATTATTAAAGTGCATCTTAAATATCATACTGTGTATTGCACAAAAAATATTTTTCTCTTTGAAAACAAAGTTTGCTTCTCTCCTTTTGAAAATTAGACATTTCAAAAATGGCAGAACTCTTTATGGAATGTGAAGAAGAAGAGCTAGAGCCATGGCAGAAGAAAGTAGAAGAAACTCAGGATGAGGATGACGATGAACTGATCTTTGTTGGAGAGATATCAAGTTCAAAACCAGCCATATCAAGTAAGCATTTACTTTCAGTGAAGTAACGTTTCATAAGATGGTTGTTTCTAATGGAAGATATATGGGATATCTTATCTGTCCTTGATACTGTTGTTCTTCTGTAAGGAGTTAGAGGTAAGAGGGAGAGTAAAGGTCTGTAAGAACTTGTGAGAATCAAAGCGAGAATGTAGTTGAGGACTGGAGTAAGGAGGTGAGAGGTTAAAATATCAGATGTGAGCAAAAGGAAATAACTAAGTTAATTGAGGGTTAAGATGACCTGAACAACATTGTAAGCCTTCTGAGATTGAAAATCATAATTTTTAATGGAGCCAAGTAGCCTGTTTGTTAATTTTTTTTTCTCCCTTAAACTCAGATGTACAGAAAATGAAGTGTTTGGAATACTTTTCTTAAAATATCATAATATGCTAAATAAGTTTGTGTGTCTCATGGGGGTTCTAATGTCTTAGTAACTGCCTCATCAAAGTATCATCTTGATATATGACTATAAAATGCATAGGTGCTGCATCATTATAGAATCTCTGGTCTGTCTACTAGCATGTGCTGTAGCCTCTGGCTACACCCATCTTCTGCGACTACTGTTTATATTCATAAAGGAGGGAGGGCCTGGTTTTCCAGCACTATGCTTGGACAATGCAGGCAGTCAGCACACGTAAATCTTCATGGCTTTCTGGCAAAACATGTCCAGTACCTTTGTGGATTGTTAGATTTCTGTTAGAGTAAGTAGACTTGGCATTATTATAACGTTAAAGTGAAGATATTGGTGATGCTTGTTAGAGTATCTTCTCCCTGTAATCCTAGCAGTTCGGGAGGCCGAAGTGGGTGCATCACTTGAGGCCGGGAGTTTGAGACCAGCCTGGCCAACATGGTGAAAGCCCCTCTGTACTATAAAGATACAAAAATTAGCCAGGCGTGGTGGCGCGTGCCTATGTTCCCAGCTATGCAGTAGGCTGAGGCATGAGAGTCGCCTGAACCTGGAGGCAGAGGTTGCAGTGAGCCAAGATCACGTCACTGCACTCCAGCCTAGGCAAGAGAGTAAGACTATGTCTCAAAAAAAAAAAAAAAAGTCCTCAGAAGTGTGTAAAGTGCAAGGGACAACATAACTGAATTTCAGGAGAGAAAGAGGAAACAGATCTTTTTTCATGTTATTTACTTTTTTTAGGCCTGGAGAAGTCAAGGAATGTAGCCAGCAAACCAGTCTTCTTTCTTACCATGGCAATGAGTAATAGTGTGGTTAAGAGATGAGTTTTAAATTTTCTGAAAGCCTAGTTCTTTCTTCTCTTGGCTCTAAACTTGGGATAGCATTTCTACTCAGTTTTATCAGAGGCAGAATAATTTAGCTATTGAATTCTCAATGTCATTTCCTGTGGCAAATTGGGAGGTTCTAAGTGGAGAGCCACTTAAATTATTAAATGAGCTAGACATATTTGGCATATTTATTGTTGATAGTAGAATAGAATATTCTCTTATTTCAAGTCACTGTTTTAATTTTTATGCTGAAATATTACCATATTTCAAAATTATCACTCAAATCATCTTATTGAAGCATGACAATTAAGATTCAAGTTGGATTTATATTGATTGTAGATGACTTAGTAGTACTCAACCAAAACAATGTGTATTAGTTTTCAGAGATTCTACCAAAAAGGGTATTGGACCCAATATTGATAACTCAGAATTTAAGTGATTTTATTGATGTTTTATTTGTGAGCTATAAAATATTTTAGCATATGGAATATCATCTAAATGTTCCTATGGAACTACAATGAAGGCAAGCAAAGGAGAGGAAAAAACTTGTGATTGGTAGACTATAACCACCAAAAAGTAAAAATAGCTCTTAGTGGATTAATACTTATCCTGAATTTCTGAATGAAAACATTATCAAGTTGTTTGAGGAGATTTTTTTTCTAGAAGACTTCTGTAATGTTTACTCATAAAATACTAAATTTCTATGATCAGAAAGCAACCCTACTTTTGTGTGACCCTTCACTTTTATCCTGACCTCAAGTGATGCACCCACTTTGGCCTCCCGAACTGCTAGGATTACAGGGAGAAGATACTCTAATAAGCATCACCAATATCTTCACTTTAACATTATAATAATGCCAAGCCTAATTACTCTAACAGAAGTCTAACAATCCACAAAGGTACTAGACATTGATAGAATTGTTTCATGGGATCTGGTTCTTTTCTTTTTTGTGTGTGTGTGTTTTTTGTTTTTTTTGTTTTTTTTGAGACGGAGTCTTGCTCTGTTGCCCAGGCTGGAGTGCAGTGCGCTATCTCAGCTCATTGCAAGCTCTGCCTCCCAGGTTCACACCATTCTCCTGCCTCAACCTCCCGAGTAGCTGGGACTACAGGTGCCCGCCACCACGCCCGGCTAAATTTTTTGTATTTTTAGTAGAGACAGGGTTTCACCGTGTTAGCCAGGATGGTCTCAATCTCCTGACTTCGTGATCTGCCTGTTTCAGCCTCCCAAAGTACTGGGATTGCAGATGTGAGCCACAGTGCCCAGCCGGGATCTGGTTCTTTTCTACTAGGAGAGAAAAAAGGAAAATTGTTGAAGTTTTATGGGATTTGTTAATGCTTTGTACCTTTTCCTGATAAGCAATTTTAAGCGAATCACTATTCTTCCAAATTTCAATTTGACCCCTCAGTAACCTAGAAGTTATGGAGTTCATATGGGCACAAGGATGTGCAATCTTAAACTGATCCAGAGGGTTTTGTGAGGCTCAAATTGATTTCTAGTGTGGTAATAGATTTGAAACCCCTTACACTAATCAGATACTCTGGAGCTACAGGTTTAATTTAGTCTGTAGTCTCTGATAATTTCCTATTCAGAACTCAAGAGTAATGGTACAGAAAGTTAATCCAGTCAGCCCTCCCATCATGAAACTTCCAGATTTTTAGAGGTGTGAATGTGGCACAGGGTTGGGGAAGGGTTTGATTTCAAGTCACGGGAATCTGAATCTGTACACAATCCTGTCACCATTAAAGGAAAGCAATATGCTTCAATTATTGGTTATGTAAAGATATATTTTTGGAGGAATTTTTCTATTAGTATAAATTTCTTTCACATAACAAATTTTAAAATAAATATAATTTTATAGATATTTTGAACAGAGGCCACTCCAGCTCATCTTCAAAAGGAATAAAGAGTGAGCCACACAGTCCAGGTACAGTATTACTGTAGTATTTCCATTTTAAAGTGAAATATTTTGATATAATTGGTTGTATAGAAATATATTCAATATGTTGTGTAATTTTAAAATACAGGTATTCCTGAAATATTCAGGACTGCAAGTCAACGCTACAGAGACCCACCATCAAATCCAGTGGCTGCCTTGCCTCGATTTCATCCTGTATCTAAACCTTCACAAAGCTCTGTTACTGTTGAGAATGTGTCTAAACCTGTAAGTGTTTATAAAATTACACAATTGGCCAGGCGCGGTGGCTCACGCCTGTAATGCCAGCACTCTGGGAGGCCGAGGTGGGAGGATCACGAGGTCAGGAGATCAACACCATCCTGGCTAACACAGTGAAACCCCGTCTCTACTAAAAAATACAAAAAATTAGCTGGGCGTGGTGGTGGGCACCTGTAGTCCCAGCTACTCGGGAGGCTGAGGCAGGAGAATGGTGTGAACCTGGGAGGCGGAGCTTGCAGTGAGCCAAGATCACACCATTACACTCCAGCACTCCAAGCTGGGCGACAGAGTGAGACTCCATCTCAAAAAAAAAAAAAAAAAAAAAAAAAAAATTACACAGTTAATTCAGGAACACATTGGCTGTTACAATACTGTGTTAAAAATGTGATCTATCAGCCGGGCGCAGTGGCTCATACCTGTAATCTTTGACACTTTGGGAGGCCAAGGCAGGCAGATCGCTTGAGCCCAGGAGTTCGAGACCAGCCTGGCCAACATGGCAAGACCACATCTCTACAAAAATACAAAAAATTTAGCTGGGCATAGTGGTGCCCCACTTGTAGTCCCAGCTACTCAGGAGGCTGAGGTGGGAGGATCGCTTGAGCCCTGGAGGTCAAGGCTGCAGTGAGCCAAGATCATACCACTGCATTCCAGCCTGGGTGACAGGGTGAGATCCTGATTCAAGAAAAAAACAAAAGCCAACACAAACCCCCAAAATTGTGAACTATCATAGCTAGTTACCTTTTCAGTAGAAAAATTATCCCCATCTTTATGATATAACTCAACCAAAACCCAAAATAATAACTGCAGGAATTATCCAACATGTTAATAAATCAGCTAATATGCTTAAATAGAGTATTGAAAACTATACTATCTAAACATGAGTGAAAAAGTATGATCAGGTTCAGCATAGTGGCTTATGCCTGTAATCCTAATACTTCGGGAGGCTGAGGGAGGTGGATTGCTTGAGCTCAGTAGTTTGAGACCAGCCTGAGCAGCATGGTGAAACCCAGGCGTGTTGGCGCATGCCTGTAGTCCCAGCTATTTTGGGAGTCTGAGGCAGGAGAACCGCTTAAACCTGGGAGGCGGAGGTTGCAGTGAGCTGAGATCGCACCACTGCACTCCAGCCGAGGCAACAGAGTGAGACTCCATCTCATGAAAACAAAAAACAACAAAATAAAAAATTAAAATGTTTAATCAGTAATGAAATGTTGGCATATTTGCAACATGAATAATGCATAATGGCAACATTTTAAAGTTAATAAACTGAAACAGGTGGTCTTAAATTGGAAAAAGTGTTCTGAAGTCATTATTGCTGCTTATTCTGAAAAGATACTTTCATAGTTTAGCTTTAAAAACTTAGTAAAAGTAATAGATAATAATACTTAACATTTACCGGCCTGTTAATATGTACAAGTCTTTGTGCTAATCTTACTTAATTCTTATGGCATCTTTATGAGGTAGGCACAATTTTTATTTTTTTATTTAATTTTTTTTTGAGACAGTGTCTTGCTCTGTCTCCCAGGTGGGAGTGCAGTCGCACGATCTCAGCTCTCTGCAACCTCTGCCTCCCAGGTTCAAGAGATTCTCCTACCTTAGCCTCCTGAGTTGCTGGGATTATAGGCACCCACCATCACACCCAGTTAATTTTTGTATTTTTAGTAGAGACGGGGTTTCGCCATGGTGGCCAGGCTAGTCTCGAACTCCTGACCTCAAGTGATCTGCCCCCCTTGGCGTCCCAAAGTGTGGAGTTACAGGCGTGAGCCACCGTGCCAAGCTGAGGTAGGCACTATTATTATTCCCATTTTATAGTTGAGGAAACTCAGGCTCAGAGAGGATAAATGATTCACTCAAGGACACACAGCTGGTAAGTGATGGATCTGGTATTTCAATCCAGGATAACCCAGAATTTTTTAAATATTCATATATACACATCCATTTATACATTTAAGCATATACTTTATTTATTTAGGGACAGGGTCTTGCTCTGTCACCCAGTCTGAAATGCAGTAGCATGATCATAGCTCACTGCAGCCTCCAACTCCTGGGCTCAAGCGATCCGTCCACTTCAGCGTCCTAAGTAGATGGGACTACAGGCATGTACCATGATGCGCAACTAATTTGGCTTTTAATTATTTTTTAGAGATGGCAGGTCGGGGGGGTCTCACTATGTTGCCCAGGCTGGTTTTGAACTCCTGGCCTCAAGCTGTCCTCTGCCTCAGCCTCCCAAAGTGTTAGGATTACAGGCGTGAGCCACTGCTCAGCCCTGTTAAGTATGTACTTTTTAAATGGAAGCACTACCTTAGAGCATTGGTGTACCCTTACAATTCCCTAAGTCTCTTTCAGGGGTCTGTAAGGTTAAAACTATTGTCACAGACATTTGTGCTCTTCACTGTGTTGACATTGTAAAACTCTTCAAGTGATTGTAACGTGCAGCCAGAATTGAGAATGACAAATATTCTCGAATGAATTGAGAATCGTGCTTAAGGAAATTTTGTTTAAAAATTTTAAATCTGTTTCATTATCTGTGTCTCAACTCTTTCAGGCAGGGAAGGAGAGTATTATCTCTTTTAAAGCGAGTGTGATATAGCTTAAGGACACAGACTTTGTAATCAGGCAGACCTTAGTTCTGATTCCAGCTCCTTCATCTGTAACAGGCTGGGTTGTACTGGGAACCTTAACTACAAGATATTTTAGTTTACCTATTTATAAAATGTGAGATAATATTACGTCTTTATTAGTACTGTTATGATGGCGATTAATATAATACATGTACTGTGAAAGAGGCAAGTACATTTTAAATACATAATTTTTAGTGGCTCTTATTTCAGTTAGAAAGGTAAATAACTTGAAGCTCAGAAGTGGCTTGCCCAGGGTAACATAGTTAAATAAATGGGCAGGTCTTCTGAATCTCAGCCTATTGCCTAGTCTGCCTTACAGTTACATTTGTTACCTTTCTGAAATATTTTATGAGACATAAGAAATTCCCAATTGGAGAATTATTTAACAGGTTATTTGTTGAATAACGTGTCTGCTTTCTGAAATTGTGGTACTTAATTTATCAGAGATGTCACCTCGGAAAAGGTTGAAAGTGCTACCTTTATTCAGAGGAACTTCTGTTAACTATTTTTGGAAATTGCAAATGGATATTTTCCACTTTTAAACTTTTAAATAAAAAATATTTAGAGAAAATAGTATTTTGTGGTAAGATTGCAGTTAGTCACAATTAAGTCATAGTCTAAAACCTAATCATCTCTCAAATTGTAAGCACAAAATAAGCAAAATCTTTATATCTTCATTATAAAAGTAATGTGTAAGGAGGGGTAGGTTAGAAAAGAAACAGGGAAGAGTACATACTGTATTTTGATTTTTGTTTTCTGTAGATGGTTAGGGTGACATTAGAGTATATCAGTCAGGGGACCATATTAATATATATTTGATATCTATTCCTCATTGTACTGGGAACATTGTTCTTTGTCATTGGATATTTCAAAAAAATATGTTATGTGATAGTATCATTTAATTTATTTAGTCATTTCTTTATTGTTAGGCATATAGGTTTTCAATTTTTGCTATTATAAATCATTCTTCATTAAACATTTTCATTTCTTTAGCATAGATTCTTAGAAATGGAGTAGTTGGAATAATTGGACCAGAGAATATGAACTTTTTTTTAAAGACCTTGTTATAGACACTGCCTAAATTTCCCCGCAGAAAAGTTGTTCCAAAATATAACCTCTACTTTGCCAGTAATATTATTTTTACATTTTAACGTTTTATTTCAAACTGATTTTAGATTTACAGAAAAATTACAAAAATAATACAAAGTTTCCATATACCTCTCACTTAGTAGATGCTAATTTTGGCAGAGACTAATAATTACCTTTGTGTTTTATACCATATTAGTAATTGGATTATTAAGATTCTTTATAGTATTGACGTACAGCTAAATTTACCTCTATAAAAGTTCATGAAACAAAATAATCATAACTTTTTACAGGATTTTACAAAGAATTCACAAGTTGGATCAGATAATTCTTCAGTTTTACTGTTTGACTCGACCCAGGAATCACTACCACCATCCCAAGACATACCAGCAATTTTTAGAGAAGGTTTGGTTTACCACTCTTTCATAAAAATTATAAATAGAGACTTGTTGAATATACATATGGAATTGAATTTGTTTTGAAGCCCATACCTTCATGTTAAGATTTTCATATATTATAACATGGAATAGAGCTAATCATTCCTGAATGCCTTTCTTGGGTGATATATAAAATTGTGTTTAGTAATACAATATTTTATTTATTTCTATTAAGTTGGCTAGCACATATTCTTTGCACTCTTTTTCACTTGGAACCAGCCATGGACTGAACAATCTTAATATAATTTCTGTGAGTCAAGGAAGTCCCCTGATGCCTTAAATACTCTGTGAAAACAAGTAGTAATTATTTGGAAGACACTTAGTATGAGAAAAGGTGCATGGTTATAGTTGATTTCTCAATATGCTAATGTTTTTCTATTCAAATAAATGATGTAGATGTGATAGTTAAACATGATTATAGATTAGTATTGTAAAATGAAAGAACTAAAGAAACAGTGATTTCCACATGGTAAGTACTCAGTAAATATACCTTGAAGTAATAATGGAAATTTTCCAGTTGAAGTGTTAGAGTTCTTTGATGTCCACCATAACAAAGTTCTTCATTAACCTAAAATAAATTAGTATGCCAATAAAGGAATTTTGTCTCATTGAAAAATTCTCTATAATCAAAGCAATTATTGTTCTCTATAATAGCTAGTTTAATATGTTTCACTAAATGGGAAGAGGAACACAATTTTTTTGAATATGTAATTATTTACTCATAAATTAGTATATAACCTTTACCAAACCAAAACAAAAATTGTAGTCATATGAATGCCAAAAATATTTTCCCATTTTGATATTACTTGGTTTGATATTCACCTATCTAGGTGTCACTTACCTAGTTAGTAAAATAGCCAAGAACCAAAATAAACAGGGAGATAAAATAGTTGTTTTAACTCGGGTTTTGCAAAGCACATGATCTTTATTCATAGAAAAATCTGAATTATTGAAGCTTCCAAAGGGTAAAGACAGTGACTCCTACTGTCTCTCTTAAGATTAATACAGCAGAGAGTGGAACTTTGTCCTGAATGGTAAATAGGGTTATAGTTAATTGGGAAGATACAGGTTTAAGCCTTTATTCTAAAGATTTCTGTGGCCTTTATCAAGTCATCTAACCTCTGTATACCTCAGTTTTCTCACATTATTAAAATACTTTCGTTTTTCTCACATAAAGCATTTATTCTCCAGACCTGAAATGAGCCATTTGGGTATTAAATTTTAATTCTTGGCAATCTCGGGGCTTTTTAAAGGCCCCCAAAAAATAAGTGGAAAGTGAAAAATGCATTATCAGTTATAAAGGATTTGACAATAAAGTTGTTAGAATAATAATCATGAATGATAATATGTGCTATATGTTCAGAAACATGATTAATGGACTCCTAAGATGATCATGGAAAGTTCTTAGAGAAAGTTGGATTTGAACTTCATTTTGAAGAATGAGGATAGGATTTTTATTAACACAGATAAGAAGAGTTGAGGTAGGGAACACCGCAAGCCAAACACAACAGAAATAAATAAGCTAAAGAGTCAGATTTAAAACTATTGAACTCAGGTTGATTTTATTTAACTTAGATTTATCATGCTTAAAATAAGCATATTTAACAGTCTGTTTTTATTATCCAGCTGGTTGTATAATCAGTTGCCTAGTCCAAAGTACTAGCACTCGGTGGTGGTTCAGGTAACCTAAGCATCTCAGAAAAATGTTAGTGGTTACACAAAAATTAGTCTTAGGTGCCTTCAGTATAGCTGGCAGTAATTATGTGCTTTGAGGATGGAAAAAATCATTTTTATCTCAAAGAATGAAACATAGATTTAACAGAGGAACCCACTAATGTAATACTTATTTTCCTTGCATGTATCTACTCTACTGCTTCTCCTATTAATGTAGTTGTGAGCTTTTAAAACATGACGTGCAGTTTTAGAAACCTTATCACAAAGTACAATTGTATATTATTTTCAAAAATCACTTGTGTTGGGTCTGGTTATAGCCTAAATAGCCCCACTTGTCTTGGGAATGCCCTGAATTATATAATCCTTTGGTCTTTAAGGTGATGGCTCTCAAACTCAGAACTGTCTTTAGCAATGAAATTCTTACTCAAAATTTATGCAGAAATTAATAAAACGTAAAAGGGTTTCTTTATCTGACATACTCATTATATTTTCTAAGATAGACCCATTGGATTAAGGGGAACATACTTTGAAAGTCATCATATTAACTCTAAACCTTTTCATATGAATGAGTGAGGTATTATCATTCAAGATTAGTTGTTTCTACTTTGTATATAGGGAGTAAATAAGATAATTTAAACCACCTGTTAGGTTGTTAGGTGGAAAAAGAACCAATTTGAATTTTCCATTACACATCTTAAGTTTTTTAAAAAACATTTGAAAGTGTTTCTCTAAGCGTTTAAAATAAATTTTTAAAATATTTTACAAACTCAAATGCATTTAAGCATCTAAATATAAGTTGATGTGTAGAATTTCAGCTCAGAGTATTCTCTGTGCTGTAACTTTTATTTATTTAGCTTGGAATTTTTTGTTATAACTTTTTTCATGATACTTGTTTGCTTTACTTGAAAGCATTTTTAGAAGTTTTGTGTATAAAGTTTATTTGGTGAAGTAAAGATATGTAGTTCATAGTAGTAGCTGTGCAATTTCTACTTGCTTATATAAATTTTAGTCATTATTGTCATTTGTATGATATGCTTATTAAATTATATTACCTTTAATTTTGTTCCAAACTGTTTTTGCTCAATTTTAAATGTAAAGCCATTTTGGTAGCAGTTTTACATAAGCAATATTCCATACTGAAATATTTACAAATATCTTTCTCACTATTTAAATCTTTGTAGGTATGAAAAATACTTCATATGTATTAAAACGTCCTTCTACTTCTAAAGTAAACAGTGTTACTCCAAAAAAACCAAAGACCAGTGAAAATGTTCCTCAAATAAATCCCTCCACTTCATTGCCTTTAATTGGTTCTCCTCCAGTGACATCCTCCCAAGTTATGCTATCAAAAGGTAAACATGAAATCTGGCATGTAAAAAAAAATATTATTTATACATACATTTTAGAAATGGTGATGAATTTTAAAACCATTATTAGTGGTCATTTAAGGTTTTAAAAAGATGAATCTGAGTCTTAAAAGTCCTTAATTTATTATAGGTACAAATACCTCATCTCCATATGATGCTGGAGCACATTACCTAAGAGCTTGTCCTAAGTGCAATGTTCAGTTCAATCTTTTGGATCCTTTGAAATACCACATGAAGGTAAAACTTTTTTTCAAAATTCAGTTGTTAAAAATGTTTATAGATCCTTGAAAATATTAAAAATTAATATATAGTAAATGCTGGTTTATCCAGATATTTAGATAAGAAACCTTCTCATTGGCATTTCCATATAACTTAAGTTAAAATTGATATTCACAATGATTATATAAGATTTTAAAGTCCTTTCCAATGATGAAATTTTTTTAATTAAGTTATGGATAGAACTGGAGGCCATTATGTTAAGTGAAATAAGCCAAGCATAGAAAGAAAAATGGATGTTGTCACTCATATGTGAGAGCTAAAAAAGTTGATCTTCCAGAGGTATAGAGAGTAGAACAATAGTTGCCAGAGGCTGGGAAGGGTATGTGTGGAGGAGTAGGGGAAGAGGAAGAGAGGTTGGTTATTATGCACAAAGATACAGTTACATAGGAGGAATAAGTTCTAATGTTTGGTGCAAAGTAGAGTGAAAAATTGCTAGGAGAGAGTACTTAAGATGCTGCCAACGCAGAGACATGGTAAATACTCGAGGTGATGGATACCTCAGACATCCTGATTTGATCATTACGTATTCTGTGCACTTAACAAAATATCACATGTACCCCATGATAATTTACAAACATTATGTATCAATTTAAATTTTTAAATTAAGTTCATATGCACTACAGTGTATGCATATTGTATTTTTTTGTTTGTTTGTTTGTTTGTTTATTTATTTGAGACAGAGTCTTGCTCTGTCGCCCAGGCTGGAGTGCAGTGGCACAATCTTGGCTTCCTGCAACCTTTGCCTCTCCGGTTCAAGCGATTCTCCTGCCTCAGCCTCCCGAGTAGCTGGGATTATACGTGGCGCCACCGTGCCTGGCTAATTTTTGTATTTTTAGTAGAGACGGGGTTTTGCCATGTTGGCCAGACTGGTCTCGAACTCCTGGCATCAAGTGGATCCACTGGCCTCAGCCTTCCAAAGTGCTGGGATTACAGGTGTGAGCCACCACACCTGGCCTGCATTTTAATTTTAAATAAAAATACTGTACAAATTGGAATATTTTATTGACTAAATTATGCCATTCTTCAAAGTTCCTGTAAAGCAGGTGTTTTATTAGGTGCTTAATCTTTTGTGTAAAGTAAAAACTCCTTTTGTTTAGCTTATTTTTTGCCCATGGTGACATATGCATGTCACATTACCCTAAGAAAAGCTTGTTTTTGCCCATGGTGACATATGCATGTCACATTACTCTGTGAAAACCTTAGTCTTACATTTTAATTTTCAACACTCAAATAAATTTCTAATGATGGAACATTTCATATGAAATGATAGTTTTGGCCGGGCGCGGTGGCTCAAGCCTGTAATCCCAGCACTTTGGGAGGCCGAGACAGGCGGATCACGAGGTCAGGAGATCGAGACCATCCTGGTTAATACGGTGAAACCCCGTCTCTAAAAAAAAGTACAAAAAACTAGCCGGGCGAGGTGGCGGGCGCCTGTAGTCCCAGCTACTTGGGAGGCTGAGGCAGGAGAATGACGTGAACCCGGGAGGCAGAGCTTGCAGTCAGCTGAGATCTGGCCACTGCACTCCAGCCTGGGCGACAGAGCAAGACTCCGTCTCGAAAAAAAAAAAAAAGAAATGATAGTTTTAACTCAATCCATAATGTGGTTTATATAGTTATAAATGAATTCTAGCTTTCTATTAATATAGGAAGCTCTTGAAATTAGGTTTTAGGTAATTTTCACAGTACTAATGGAGTATGGGATTAAGGTAACACTCCACTTAAAATATTTTAGTAGATATTACAGTATTCTGTTATGTGTTTATAAAGATGGTCTGTATTCTCTTTGCATGCCCGATGTAAATGACAGGAAGGGGCAAAGGAGGCAAGAAAAAAAGTCAGTGTTGATTATATGTTGATTATATGTGATTATATGTGGGAAGTAATGAGAAGAGTGCAAAACGAAGAAGCAACTTAGAAAAAGGAATTGTTCACTATTTCAAAGATTGGCAAGTTTTTATTAAAATTTGGCGTTTTACAAAAAAAGAATTCTAAAATTCCAAATACAAACGTCTTTACTCTGACGCAAGACTGTATTGAGTCTTTTGCTGTTTCCACCTCCCTGAGTGTGTTTGGAAAAGGGGAATCCAAGTCTCACATTACCACTATTTTCCCATGGTGTCTTCCAGTTCTGTTTCATGGTGTTGTTCTTTAGGACATAGATGTATCCATCTTTTATGATTCATTGTGAGTGCACCCTTTAGCATTTTTATAGTGTCCTTTTTGTCTGTTTAATGCTTTTTGTTTGATATCAGGCTCACAACCCTTGTTTTCTTATTGTTTCCACCTGCCTGTTTTATTCTTTGCTTATCCTTTTACTTTCAACCCTCCCAAATCACTTTGTTTTTCTTCTTTCTTGCTTTCACCAGAGTTGTTTTTTCTTTTGTGATCCTATATGAAAACTTTTCTTTTAGAAGTGGAGCTAAACCCATGTATATTCATTGGTAGGAGAAATTTAACTGGTCTGATAGGTTTAATTGGTCTTAGTTTTGTCACAATGTTTTGTTATGCTTCTTTGTCCTTTTTTTTTTTTTTTTAGTCTTTCACTTTGTGATTTTAGGGGAGTTTTTTCTTTTGTTTTCCATTCTACCTTGTTTTAGTATGTAGTCTTGTCTTTATTTAACACTTTATTTAGTATTTAGTTAGTATGTAGTCTTGTATTTTTGTAACACTTTATTGAGGTATGATTGACCTATAAAAATCTGTATTTAATGTATACAACTCGATGAGTTTGGAGCTAAGTATACATCCATGAAAACATTACAATTTGTGTCATAAACATAACCATCACCTTCAAAAGTTTCCTCCTACCCTCTATTACCTTTTTGTGATATGAACACAATAGAAAATCTACGCCTTTAGCAGATTTTTTTTTTTTTTTTTTTTTTTTGAGACGGGAGTTTTGCTCTTGTTGCCCAGGTTAGAGTGCAATGGCGCAATCTGAATTCTGTAGACCAAATTATCTTTCTTCATTCCCCACTTACTGGAATGACATCATTTTTTAAACTTTGCCTTTTGTAGATTTTTTTTTTTT
>NW_012103576.1:3083685-3102238 GCF_000951045.1 Mandrillus leucophaeus
TTTTTTTTTTTTTTTTTTTTTGAGACGGAGTTTTGCTCTTGTTGCCCAGGTTAGAGTGCAATGGCGCAATCTCAGCTCACCACAACCTCCACCTCCTCCTGGGTTCAAGCAATTCTCCCTTCTCAGCTTCCTGAGTAACTGGGATTACAGGCATGTACCACCACACCCAGCTAATTTTGTATTTTTAGTAGAGATGGGCTTTCTCCATGTTGGTCGGGCTGGTCTCGAACTCCCAATCTCAGGTGATCTGCCTGCCTTGGCCTCCCAAAGTGCTGGGATTACAGGCGTGAGCCACTGCACCCAGCCAGATTTTTAAAGTATGTAATACAGTATTGTTAACTATATGCACTATTCGGTATAGTAGATCTCTAGGACTTACTCATCTTGAATAACTGAACCTGTGTACCGTTTGACTAATACCTTCCCATTTTCCCCTCCCTCTAGCCCCTGGCAATCACAATTCCACTCTCTGCATCTATGAGTTTGACTATTTTAGATTCCTCATGTAACAGAAATCATGTAATATTTGTCTGTCTGTGACTGGCTTATTTTCCTTAGCACGTTTTCCAGATCCATACATGTTGGTGCAAATAAGATTTCCTTCTGTTTTTACGGGTGAATAATATTCCATTTCTGTGTGTGTGTATATATACCACATCTTCTTTATCCATTTGTATATTAATAGACGTTTAGATTACTTTCATGTCTTGGCTATTATGAATAACCCTGCAATGAACATGGGAGTACAGATGTCTCATTGGGATTCCGATTTCAGTTCCTTTGGGCGTATACACAGAAGTAGGATTACTGGATCATATGGTAGTTCTATTTTTAACTTTTTGAGAAACCTCCCATGTCTTCCATAGTGACTGCACCAATAAAATTCCCATCAACAGTGTAAAATGGTTCCCGTTTTTCCACATTCTTACCAACACTTATCTTTTATCTTTTTGATATAGCTGTTCTAATAGGTGTGAGGGGATAGCTCATTGTAGTTTTGGTTTGCATTTCCCTAATGATTAGTGATGTTGAGCACTTTTGCACATACATGCGTGTTGGCTACTCATGTGTCGTCTTTTGTCTATTCAATTCCTGTGTCCATTTTTAAAAATTGAGTTGTAGGAGTTTCTCGTATATTTTGGATTTTAACGCTTTCTCAGATACAGTTTCTCCTATTTATTTCTCCAGTTATTCTTAGAGAATTCTTCTAGAGAAATTCTACAACTGTAAAATATACCCAATAAATAAATTAGTTTTATCTCATTGGATAAAAAAGGCTTTTGTATGAAAGTATTCCACATTAGGATCAGTTTATATGATGTCTTGATTTTATTCATGAGGTAGATTTCCCCTTCAGATATTTAGGCATTCTAGATAGAATATGTTGAGATATTCAAAATGTAACTGATGCTTCTTTCTTTGTGTTCCACACATTTTCTAGCATGTTAAGTCTGGAGAATAGCAGGTTAGCTGTGCTCAAAGTCTGGTTCCAACCAGGCTTCACTTAAATATTACTGTGTTATTTTATAATCAAGTTTATACATAATGACATATAAAACTACCTTTTAAGCTTTTTTTTTTTTTTTGAGACAGACTCTCGCTCTGTCACCCACACTGGAGTGCAGTGGCACGACCTCAGCTCACTGCAACCTCTGCCTTCTGGGTTCAAGCAATTCTTCTGCCTCAGCCTCCTGAGTAGCTGGGACTACAGGCACACGCCACCATGCCCGGCTAATTTTTTGTGTTTTTAATAGAGACGGAGTTTCACCATGGCCAGGCTGGTCTCGAACTCCTGACCTCGTGATCTGCCTGTCTCAGCCTCCCAAAGTGCTGGGATTATAGGCATGAGCCACCATGCCCGACCTGAGCTATTTTTTTTTTTAATTATTGTAGATTCGGGGATACATGCGCAAGTTTGTTAACAAGGGTATATTGCATGATGCTGAGGTTTGGACTTCTGATCCTGTCACCCAAATAGTGAACATAGTGTGCAATAGAAAGTTTCTCTTCCCCTGCCCTCTTCCCTCCCTCCCAATTTTTGGAGACCTCAGTGTAGTTTCCATCTTTATGTCTATGTGTACCCAGTGTTTAGCTCCCACTTGTAAGTGAGAACGTAAGATACTTAGTTTTCTGTTTCTGTGTTAATTCATTTAGGATAATGGCCTCCAGCTGCATCCATGTTGCTGCAAAGGACATTATTTCATTCTTTTTTATGGCTGTCTGGTATTCCATAGTGTATGTGTACCACATTTTCTTTATCCAATCCCCTGTTGATGGGCACCTAGGTTGATTCCATGTCTTTGCTATTGTGAATAGTGCTGCAATGAACATACAAGTGTAGGTGTCTTTTTGGTAGAACGATTTATTTCCCAGTGGCTATATACCCAGTAATGAGATTTCTGGGTCAAATGGTAGTTTGATTTTTAGTTATTTGAGAAATCTCCAAACTGTTTCCACAGGGGCTGAACTAATTTACATTCCTGCCAACAGTGTATAAGCACGTGAGCTGTATCTTGACACAGATGTGAAATGGGTGATTTTGGGCCAAGAAAAAATTATTATTAAATATTTACATCTAAAAAGAAAAATTGTAAAGAAAAAATATTAGATATATAAACATCCCTGATCTTAAGGTTTTCAATTTGTTTTTGAAGTTATTCCTTTATTAAGATAGTAGGTGTTTATTGTTTGAATTTTTTTAAAATATATAAAAATGGAAGCCACAATTTTGGTGAATATCTTTCTAGATACATTGCCAAGCATAGTTTTATATCATCTGGCCTTAGATGTAAACTCAATCGTTTTTTGATATCTAATCTTTAAAAGAGCTATAGACAAGGCTCATATTTTTTTCCTCTTTCAGCATTGTTGTCCAGACATGATAACTAAATTTTTGGGAGTAATTGTTAAATCAGAACATCCATGTGCTGAAGACAAAAATAAGACTGATTCAGAGACGGGAAAGTTGATCATGTTAGTCAATGAGTTTTATTATGGAAGGCATGAAGGAGTCACTGAGAAAGAGCCAAAGACTTACACAACCTTTAAATGCTTCAGTTGCTCGAAAGTTCTTAAAAATAATATTAGGTATGTAAATATTTATTTTTATTTCTGTTTGAAAGTTGGAATATGACAGATAAGAATATAGTATCTTTACTTTGCTGTGCCATCCTCAGTAAGTAATTATAATACTTTCTACTAAGAACAGAGGCAGATTATCATGTTGGAAAATTTTTGTTCCTTCTTGTATTTTAAGAGTTTGACTCCAGGATCCACCTAATTGTATTGTTTTCAGATAGCTTAAGAAAAGATAAAATGTATTTTAATTTAGGGGGAAATTATTTCTTTTCCCTGCATTTATTATTGAACTTGGAGGTTTCATGAGAAACTTATATTTTCTAGCTGTCTTTGAATCTTACTTTTCTTCATGTCACCAGAAGAACCACTATGCAGCATGACCTCCTTCATACTAACCTTATTTAAAGCTCAAATTTTTCAATTTTAAAATAAATTTCAGACATTTACCAAAACTAAAGAGAAGTGTTTTGGAGGTGTAAAAAAAGATAAAAACCCAAACCTTCACAATAATTGCTATCTAGGTTGATGACATTATCACTTTGTTTCAAGATTATTTTCTTCAGTGATTCGTAATTGTAAATAGTTGACCCAGTCGTAAAATTGTTTACATTGAATATGGCTACTTTGAAATTCAGCAAAAAGTTTTAGTAAGCCCTTTGAAAACGGTATGTCCATTTATATTGTACTCTCTGCTATTGAACATCATAGTTCCTTCTCTTCAGAAGCCTTTTAGAGAAGCTAAAATAGCAGACGGTAAAACTGAAAAACAGACGGTGCTACAAAGGGCACAGCCTGCTAAGAAAAATGAATAGTTTGTGCTAACAGTAAGCCAGTATAATTAGATAAAACAAAAGGTTCTTGTAATTATAGGCATTAAAATTGCTATTGCATGCATTTAGAAACCAAGACACAAATAAAAATATACCAGCAGTTTGTCTTTTGAAGCGCTGAAACCTTCAAAGCTTTCAAAGATTTGTCTGTTCCCTGTAGCTGCTTTTGGTGGTAGGGTTTCCGTCCTTTCAGTATTTTATTTTAAAATGTAAATAGTATTTTACGTATGGAAAAGAAGCCTGCTATTTTTCTTTGCAAAAAAAAAGTTTTAAATCTAAAATAATGATAAAGTGTTACAGCAAATTAGTGATGTTTCATATGACTACATTAATGGATTATTTTAAAAACAAAGATAAAAAAACCTTACTGAGCCACTTAATGAAAATTATTTAAAGTACACACTTTTCTAGAGGGCTTTCAGGCCTCGGAGATGTTATTTTGAGTAATAGAATTACATTTTTAAAATTTAGGTTCAGAGACTTTTCTTTGGTTATAAGTCTGAATTTTTGCTCTTATTGGCAAATTGTTTATAGGTTTATGAACCACATGAAACATCACTTGGAACTTGAGAAGCAGAACAACGAAAGCTGGGAAAACCACACCACCTGCCAGCACTGTTACCGGCAGTATCCCACACCCTTCCAACTGCAGTGCCACATTGAGAGTACACACACTCCCCATGAGTTTTCTAGTAAGTGAAAGTTTCTTTGGAATCCTGAATATTACTGACTTTGATCATCCGAACTGTGAGGAACCCTTAAAAATTCTGACAGAAAAATAAATATAAGAAGTAGACTTTGTAATTTGAGGGCAAAATTGAAAAGAAAAATCATAACTTTTATAAACTTAGATTAAATGTGTTACTAAAGCCAGGTGTGATGGTGCATGCCTGTACTCCCAGCTACTAAGGAGGCTGAGGCAGGAGGATCACTTGAGCCCTTGAGTTCAGTACTCTAGATTGCTGTGATCAATTGCACCTGTGAATAGCCACTGCACTCCAGCCTGAGCAGCATAGTAAGACCCTGCCTCTACAAAAAAAAAAAAAGTAGAAGAAAAAAAATTGTTAAAATTGAAGTCCCTCGGTCGGGCGCAATGGCTCATGCCTGTAATCCCAGCACTCTGGGAGGCAGAGGTGGGTGGATCACCCGAGGTCAGGCGTTAGAGACCAGCCTGACCAACATGGAGAAACCCCATCTGTACTAAAAATACAAAATTAGCCTGGCGAGGTGGCGCATGCCTGTAATCCCAGCTACTCGGGAGACTGAGGCAGGAGAATCACTTGAACCCAGGAGGCGGAGGTTGCAGTGAGGCAAAATGGCACCATTACACTCCAGCCTGGGCAACAAGAGTGAGACTCCATCTCAAAAAAAAAAAAAAAAAAAAATTGAAATCTTTCTTATAAACAATTCATTAGTGGAAACTTCCTTGGCATAACATGCATTGTGTGTAGGGGACTGAATTAGAACACCCAGATTCCATGGTTTTCAAATTTGAAATCGATTGTCTTGATTTACACTTTAGACAAAAAGTAACTGCAAAGTTAGTTAAGATTTAGAGTCTGAGAAGTGAACAGATTTGGTTCAGATTCCAACTTTGCCTTTTACTACAACTGTGAGATCTCAAGCAAGTTACTTAATTTTTCTGTGCTTCTGGTTCCTCATCTGAAAAATAGGAATAAAAAATAACAGTACCTTCCTCGGTGATGTTACAAGAATTAAATAAGCTAATATATCCTTGGAACAGCATTACAGAGTTAACAGCTATAAAATTGTTAGAACCACATCACTATTACTTCTACTATTATTATTACTTGTTGTTGTTATGGATGTACAAAATGAATCTTTTTTATACACATCCTTAAATGGTATAATGTGTTTTTTTCCACTTTCAGCTATTTGCAAAATCTGTGAATTATCATTTGAAACAGAGCATATTCTTTTACAACATATGAAGGACACCCATAAACCTGGTGAAATGCCATATGTTTGCCAGGTACACATTTTATTGTGTAGTTAAGTGTTTGTTTAATTTTCATGTGCCATGAAATAGTATTGTTCTTTTGATTTTTTTTAAAGCCATTTAAGTAAAATTAGTTACTATGCTAAAATTGAAGACCCTCTTCATTAGTGGAAACCCCCTTGGGATTAACTCATGCATTATAAATAAGGGGGTGGAGTAGCTTTTGCCTGTGGGTTGTACTTTGCTGACCTCTGCACTAGATGAGGAAATGCCCTACTAGAGAAAGACAAATATGTGGGTTATCATATAGGGAAGATTGTAGATATGCTAGAGAAATAGGAAAATCTCTTAGTTATAGAAAACCGATTTAAATGCTTTGGGATCAGTGTTGCAGAATTTGAAGTGGCTTCCAGTAACAAGGAAGTGAGATAAAGATAAATTGACACTGGCATAGCATGGATGCTATTTAAAATCTGAAGAAGAAAGTACTCTGTTTTATATAGCAGGAAACTTTTTAGAACAAGATTTGGCAGAGCTTGAAAATTCGCATCAAGATAGGGGTGGTAGATTTGAAAAGAAGAGAGTCTTACTGTGTTTTGAAATATATGCCTAAACTTTGAAAGATATCTTTCAAATGTTATCTTTGTTACTTGCAGTAATATGATTCTTAGTTGTATAGGCGGCAGAGCTGTACTAGTAGTACATGTTCTTCCAAACAGATGACCCGTTATTGCTACTTTGATGTAATTGCAAGAAGTTATAAAATTTCAAGTTAAACTAAGCCTTCTTTATATTTCTAGGTTTGCCAGTTTAGATCATCAACATTTTCTGATGTAGAAGCTCATTTTAGAGCAGCCCATGAAAACACTAAGAACTTGCTATGTCCATTTTGCCTCAAAGTTAGTAAAATGGCAACCCCCTACATGAATCATTACATGAAGCATCAGGTGAGATTAAGCAGTTCTTATTTGTTCATGTTGTCTTAGTGAAAAGATACAGATCTATATGTATAGATCTATAGCTACATCTATATCTGTCTATAACTTAGAACATTGGTTAGATTTGTTCTGAACAGAAAGCAAAGTTGTTCCGAATGACACAATTAATTTATAATTTATGCTGAATAACTTGTGAAACTTTCACTTATTTTCCTTGCTTGCTTTCTGATGACGCTGAGACTCATAAATAGTCAAAGTTCTGAAAGATAGCTAGAAATAGGAACCCCAAAGTGGAGGAAAAAAACAGAAAATTCATGAAATTCTTAAGTTAGATATTTCAGGACCTAAGGGTGGTGGGACTGGGAATGATTTTGGAGGTGCTTATCAAGAGCAGGAAAAAATAAGTTTGAATGGAGGAACATAAAATTAAGGACTCATAGCCTTGTGTTTTCCTCTTTGTCTTGAAATCTTATTTCTACTTTCTAGCCCACTTTTTATTATGAGACATGTGGTTGTCATCAGTGACCCAGAATTAACTTTTGTAGCAGCCATTAACAAAGGAAACAGCAAGAACACTTATGACCAGATATGTGAACTACACCAGAGAACTATATTTAGGTTGTAACTTCCTTTGTGACTTTTGCCAGTTCTGCTGTATAATTTCTGGGATACCAGTATTGATGCTTGCATCTTTCCCTTGAATTCTGATTTTATGCTTACTGATTCTTTTCCCCAATTAGAGCATCCTGTGGGCTGAAAACTTTGATGAAACAGTGGGCCTATTCTTGAGTGTTTGAAACAGCAATAGTGCCTTTACCAAAAATCAGAAGTCAATGGATTTACTAAATCTGGTCATGTAATCGAGTTTTACCTCCTCACTGATCAGCTCATTACATTTTCTTAGTATTAATTGCATTGTCTCGGCAAGTTCATTCAGCACTGGCGCTAACGTGGCCCTTGATTGTAGTCGTTGGATGATCATGAAATCAACTTGTAGTTAATTGGAAAAAAAGTCATAAAAATAGAATTTCCAAATACATTCAGATTACCTGTGTTATGACTTAGATGGTATCAGTATCTTTTTTTTTATCCTGGTAGGCCATCTCACCCTTAAAAACCTTTGGCAAAATCTTTCTAGGGTTTCCCCCAACAGTGTTCACTCAAATCTTAATAAGTGTTTCCCTCTTAACTTGTTCCTAGTGAAAGAAATTTAGTGAATGGCTGGATTTACAAAATTCATAGGGGTGTTTTTTCTTTATTTTTAAAAACAAGACTTTTCAGAGCTTTCAATATGCTAATATTGTAAATCTCTAAGCAAGGGACATAGTATGTAATGGTCCTCAAACATTTTTAACCTTTGAGCCCTTTATTTGCACAGTACCTATTAACATTTCTTGAGGTGTACAGTTTGGGAAACACTATTCTTGGTGGTCTGTATTTCGTTTTTTGGCCTTCAATTTTGAAAAGAAGAATGGAACATAAAGCAGTATCTCTGACTGTCTAATTATAGGTCTTCTAACATAATCCTTTCGCCTATGCTTTACTAAGCTCTAGAGTGATATACATGTAGATTCGAAAGGAGTGATAACATGCTTAGAAAGGTAAGAAAGACACAGTGAACCCACTTTGTGAGCTGTGTCTCATAAGTGGTTTATCTGATCTGTAGTCATTCTTCATACCCTAAATTGTATGCCTTAACTTACTGTATGTATTGGAAAGAGTTACCCAACAGGTCTGAGTTGCTCAAATATTGCACAATTTCAGAAGTGCCTGCTTGTGTAAGTGCCCCTTGGCTAAATCTTAGAAATTGAGCTCCTAAAATGTTCTTAATTGATAAGAGTGTTTTACATGCCTGGAACCTTGAGCCATGTTGTAACAGTTTGTCAAGAAAATTTACACCAAAAAAATACGGTTATGGTGACCACTTGCTTTTCTTGCAGTGGAGGGAGTCATCTGAAAATTTGGTGGCTTACCCCCATGAAAAACCTAAGCTCTTAGACTCAAGAGAGCTTTCCCATCAAGCAACACTTTATAGGTGTTGCTGCAGTTCAGTGCTGAGGGATTATATGCGTATTGCTGCAGTTCATTGCTGAGGGATTGTGTCCTGTGTGACTCCACTGGAATGGAACTCTTAGAAGTTGGCACCTGGTAATCCTCTAGAAGCTATCCAGTGCATCATTTTCCTTTATTAATCCTGCTCTGTACCCTTACACTGTACTAAAACATAGCCGTGAGTATAACAGTGTCTTAAGTCCTATCGATCCTTCTGCTGAATCATCACATCTGGGAGTAGTCTTAGGGACCACTGAGGTGCCACAGGTGCTATCTTAGTCTGTTTGAGCTGCTATAACATGCTATTATACCACTGACTGGGAAGCTTAAACAACAAGAACTTACTTCTCTCTGTTCTAGAGGCTGTAAAGTCCAAGATCAGGGCACCAGCTGTTCAGTGTCTGGTGAGGACCTGCTTCCTTGTTCATAGATGGCCATATTCTCACTGTCTCTTCACATGGGGAAAGGGGTGGAGAGAGCTCTCTGGGGTCCCTTTTATAAGGATCCCATTATGACAGCTCCACCATCATAATCTAAATACTTTCCAAAGGCTCCACCTCCCAATACCATTACATTGGAAATTAGGATTTTACCATATGAATTGGGGGGCGGGGAGGGGGGGCACAAGCATTCAGTCCATTTCAGGTGCTCAATTTTTTTTGTTAAGTTTGGAGTACCTAAAGAGTAGGCAGTCAGCAGTGAAGAGGTAAGATTCTATTGATGAGGATCATCAGGCTTCTCTGAAGGTATTTTCAGTTTGCATAATTATTCACAAAAGACTCAAAAACCTGAGCTGACCAGTATTATAAGCTTGTAATTGAGATGGCATTATTAGTGCAATTTTATATAATAAGAATTATTGAATTTATTTTTTTCTTTTTGAAGACTTGGATTGCAACTTTTTCCTAAAAATAATATATTATTATGTCTTGAGTGATTTTGGAGTTAGCAATGCAGTTTATACATTTTTTAGCAAAGGCTGAAAGACTCCAGATGTGTTACATATCCTCATTAGCTCTTTAATAATAACAATAAGCAGTTAACATGTACTAATCACTTACCATTTGACAGCCACTGGTGCTTTTACATGCATTATCTTGTTTAATCTTCACAGCCACCCTATGAGGCAGGTATATGATTGTTTCCATTTTATAGTTGAGGAAACAAAGCTTTATAGAAAGTAATTTGCCCAGTGTCACATTCCCTAATAAATGGTGGAGCCAAAAATTGATTTCTAGCCCAAGCTTCCACTGTAGACTCATATTCCACATTGACATTAGGTCTAAAGGCAGAAATTACAGATAGTTACCCTTGAAAATCCCTCAAATTGGCCAGGCGCAGTGGCTCATGCCTGTAATCCCAGCATTTTGAGAGGCCGAGGCAGGTGGATCACCTGAGGCCAGGAGTTTGAGACTAGCCTGGCCAACATGGTGAAACCCTGTCTCTACCAAAAATTAGCTGGGTGTGGTGGTGCATGCCTGTAATCCCAGCTACTTGGGAGGCTGAAGGGGGGACAATCGCTTGAACCCCGGAGGCAGAGGTTGCATTGAGCCAAGATGATGCCACTGCACTCCAGCCTGGGAGACAGAACGAGACTCCGTCTCAAAAAAAAAAAAAAAAAAAACTCTCGTATCACCCAAAACCATATAGTATGCATGTGAAGAAGTTCAACACTTAACTTTTTCTCTACCCTTGGAACAAGTTACTGTTTCTTTTGTTAAACATTTTATTTTAAAAATGTATTAGTTGGGCATGGTGACTCACACCTGTAATCCCAGCACTTTGGGAGGCCGAGGGGAGTGGATCACTTGAGGTCAGGAGTTCGAGACCAGCCTGGCCCCATCTCTACTAAAAATACAAAATTAGCTGGGTGTGGTGGCAGGCGCCTGTAATCCCAGCTGCTTGGGAGGCTGAGGCAGGAGAACTGCTTGAACCCAGGAGGCGGAGGTTGCAGTGAGTCAAGGTCACGCCATTTTTCTCCAGCCTGGGCAACAAAAGCAAAACTGTATCTCAACAAAAAAAAAGTATAATCATCTGCGATCATTCGCACAATGCAAGCATACATACATAAGAGAGATATGCAGGACTTGAGTCCAACTAAGGGAATAGTAGATTAATGTCTCCCATCTTGGGGCTCTGGACAAATACTCATTGAATGAAATGGCAGACACTTTGAACTAGTTAAATTGTGACTGCTGCTCATTTGTACTCTGTCAGTCTCTTGCCTCACTTTATTTCTTTATTTAACAAATATTTGAGTGCCTAATAAATGTCAAGGACTGTTTTAGGTACTGGGGATACAGAAGTAAGCAAAGCAAGCTTTGTGCTTGCTAAAATTTGCATCATGGTAGAGAAGGATTTGTGTGTGTATGTGATGTCTGAATGTATATGTGTGCCAGCTGATGGTAAGTAGCATGGGAAGAAAATATAGATAGAGGGAATGCCAGGGCTCAGATGAAGGAGTGGTTTCTGTTTTTTAAATGGTGTGGTTAAAGAGGGCTTCTCCAAAGGGAATAAGAGAGTAAATCATGTGGCTTACTCATCTGGGAGAGAATGTTCCAGGTAGAGGGAACAGTAGTAGGTAGACAGTGAGGTGAACATACACCTAGGATATTCAAGGAAGAGCAAAAGGCCAGTGTGGCTGGAGCACGGTAAACAAGTGAGAGGAAACGTAGTAGTAGATGAGGTTGTAGCAATAGAATGTAAACCAGATCATTTAAGGACTTGTAAGCCAGAGTCAGGATTCTGGAGTGTTATGGAAAGCCATTGGAGGGTTTAACCATGTGAAAGATCTGTAACATTTTAAGATCACTCTGACAGCTATGGGAAGAATAGACTGTAGAAGGAGAAAGGATAGAAATAGGGAGAAGATAGGAGGCTATTGCAAGAGTCCTCGTAAGTGGCTCAGAGAAGTATGGTAACAGTGATTGGAGGTGATGAGAAATTGAAAAATTATAAATTTTTTTAAGGTATCACTGACAGGTTTTATTAATTTGTTGAATGTGGGATGTAAGAGAAAGAGAAGAGTTCAGAGTGACCAAGTATTTTTGTCCTGAGCAGCTGCAAGAATTTAGTTCCCATATACTGAGATATTGGGAAGAGTAGGGAAGGTACAGATTTTGTGCCCTTCCCCACTCAGGATGAATGAGAGGGAATCTAGAGTTCAAGTTTTTTGTCCATGTTGATTTGAAATACCTATTAGACATCAAGAGATGTCAAGTAGGCAGTGGGTGGATGCTATTTAAAGCCATGAAACTGGATGAGGTATAGGTAGAGAAAAAATCTGTGGGAACTATACTCTAGAGAAACATTCTATCCATCATCTTAATTTACTGTCTGTTACTTGGCTGAGTTTTTCTTCTTTCCCCTTCTCTCTTGAGCACCTACAGGTAAATCTGTTTGTGTTTACTGTACCTATGGTATGATCCAGTACACCACACTTCTAAAATAGTCTGAAGATCAAACTAAAATAGTAATGCAAACACCTTATCTTTATATATTGCTTTGAACTTTGTAAAGAGCTTTTATTTAGCAAATGCCTTTTGTGCACCGGTAACTCTACTAGGTACTTTCATACATGTTACCTCATTTGGTTTTCCTAAAAGATTGTTTGTGTTTTATATGCAAATAATGATGAGCTGGTGGAGATACATCTTTAAAGAAAGCATTCTTTTGTATTTGTTGTTCTAAATTTATAATAATATAAAATATATTTTAATTAATGAGAACAGATACATAAAGATTGCAATTGATAATGTATAGTAGAAAGAACACTAACCAGCTATGGGCAAGTGACAAATTTCTCTTGGGTCCTATTTCCCATTGGTAAAATAATAATGGGACTAGGGTTTGAGGAGGAATTTAGTCAAGGGTTTCTCAAACAATAGATTGGAATCCATTCTTATTTATGCCACTACAATCAGTATAGAACTTTTCCAATTAAAATCTAATTATATACTTTTTATGTTTGATCCTTATATGGTAACTAATGCTTTTGAAACTCAAATACTAACACAAGGAGAACTTTTAAATAATAGATCATTTCGAATTGTCTGTGGTGGGAGATGATAAAATTCTGGTTGTAAATTTATTTAGATTTTAGAATTAAGAGCAATTTCAGGTCCTAGGATTTGTGGTGGTGGAAGTTATTATATCTAATCTTTTCTGTAAACAGAAAAAAGGGGTTCATCGTTGCCCAAAATGCAGACTACAATTTTTGACCAGCAAGGAGAAAGCTGAACATAAGGCACAGCATCGTACATTTATAAAGCCTAAAGAACTAGAAGGATTGCCTCCTGGAACAAAAGTGAGTTTGTGAGGGGGTTTTTGGTGGTTTTTTGCACATTCTATTAATTTTTTTTTTATTTTTTATTATTATGGATAGAAGGAATAAGATCTAGTGTTAGGAAGGTCACTGGGCAACAGTAGTCAACAATAATTTATTGTATATTTCAAAATAACTAGAAGAGTGGAATTGGAATGTTCCTAATACAAATAAATGATAAATGCTTGAGGTGATGGATACCCCATTACCCTGATATGATCATTACGTATTGTATGCTTGTATCAAAATATCACATGCACCCCAAAAGTGAGTTTTAAATATGCTGTATTTTTAACATTTTGTATGATAATAGAAACAAACTACTGCCTGGTTTTATCTATTGAATACAGTATTAAAATTGACGTCTGATTGTTATTAAGACTTTAATTTTAGGTTTTATCCTTCTTATGCTTGTAAAGAAAAACTTCTAACCAGTGTTTTATTAGTTGATTGACGTGGTTTGTTGGAGGGGTATTTCTAGTGCAACTAGATTGTAGACTAAGTCGACAGGTTGTTTCAATGTTCTGTAGGCTGTTTTTGAGCTATTCCAGTTGTCAATGTGTATGTCTTTCAGTTGCTAGACTATAAGATACTTAAGATCAAGAATTATATTTATCTTTGTGTCCCCAGCATCTGTCGTAGTGCCTTGAATGCCATAGGTTTGTTGAAGTTGGTATTACTAATCTCTCAGAGAAGCAAGTGTTGCTCCTGAATAGCATAGCATTGCTGTTTTTCATGAGCAAGCACACATCAGACTACAAATTTCTTTCTCCTTGTTTGCCTTATATACATAAGTTTTTTTTTTTGTTTTTTTTTTTTTTTTTGAGACAGTCACTCTATGCCTCAGGCTGGAGTGCAGTGGCGCGATCTCAGCTCACTGCAGCCTCTGCCTCCTGGGTTCAAGTGATTCTCGTGCCTCAGCCTCCCAGGTAGTTGGGATTACAGGCGTGCAGCGTATGTCCAGCTAATTGTTTGTATTTTTAATAGAGACCGGGTTTCACCAACATGGCCAGGCTGGTCTCAAACTCCTGGCCTCAAGTGATCTGCCCGCCTCGGTCTCCCAAAGTGTGGGGTTACAGGCATGAGCCACCACACCTGGCCCTCTGACTTCTTTACGTAAAGTTAGCTCTTGAATATTTTGTCCAGTGAAGAGCTATATAATCCAAGGTGAGATAATCCCCACATATTTGTATTTCATTTGGAGTACATACTTTTGAATGCGAGTATGTCTGCCATTTAAATTAACAAAAATAATATAAAACAATTATCTGAATATCTAGTGTAAGATATACCATCTGGCATCTTCTGTGCAATCCATTTGTTCCATGTTGATATTAGACATGCAGAATGTTAATGTAGGCAGAACAGTCCTCTCTCACATCTTCCCTTATTAATAAGATACCAGTAGTAATGGTAATATTGGTAATAATGATACTATATGTCTTATAACACTTTAGAATTAAGTGTTCAGTGTGTCTTTCCATGCATTTTATTATTTAACCTTTGTGGTGATCCAATGAGATAGACAAGGCAAGTATTATCCCCGTATTAGAGATGAAGAGGTTCAGAGAGGCTAAATTCCTTACTCAGGGTCATGTAGCTAGGACGAGGTAGTACTAAGATTCTTAAACTTGGATTTTTTTGACTTCTCCAGTGCTTTCAAAAAATTTATTTTCAGTTTGCAAGCTAACAAGTTCTGCTTCAGTGCTTTTCTATGATACTTCATATATTTCATAGGACTTCACAGAAGCTGTTCTTCAAGTACATGGGGGGAATGTAGTCAAATGATTAAAGAGAATGTTAGTGGGTGACTGTTTTCTATTATTAACCAGTAGATACAAACATTTTCTTTTCCCAAATAGTAAATGATAAATTTTATATGTTACCATTAAGGAAATTCTGAGCATTATTATAACTACCATGCTGTATGATGAATTGATGTAAGCTCCACCATAACCTTGGAAGCAGAAATCGTGCCCCCTGATCCACCAGGAAGAGGTCACATTTACTGAAAATCTGTTTTATAGTTACCAGAGGGTAATTCAGGCCTCTGTATTACATTTTGACCTCTCTACTTGTGAAAGCCTTTTAGTTAGGGTTTTTTTTTTTTTTTTTGAGACGGGGTCTCTCTGTCACCCAGGTTGGAGTGTAGTGGTGCCATCTCAGCTCACTGCAACCTCTGCCTCCTAGGTGCAAGCTGGGACCACAGGCCACAGGTGGATGTCACCATGCCCAACTAATTTTGTTGCATTTTTGGTAGAGATAAATTGCCCAGGCTGGTCTCAAACTCCTGAGCTCAGGCAGTCCACCCACCTTGGCCTCCCAAAGTGCTGGGATTGCAGGTGTGACTCACCACACCCGGCCCCTTTTAATTCTGTCAAAGCGTAAAATAGCTATGGAATGTGCTCTTTCGATATTCATCTAATTTGTACTAACTCCTAATTATTCGTTAATATCTGTTAACATACAATTGTTATCAATATAAAACTAATATTACAACAGTAAGTAAATATCAAGATAAATTTAGAATAAGTGGAAGGCTTCCACCATTTAGAATAAGTGGAAGGCTTATCTGATTGCAGTTTTATACTTGCCACTTTCAAAATAATGATTTTAACTTTTTGTATTGTAGTGATTTTTTGGTAACAGTGTTATTGAGATATAATTCATATATCACACAATTTACCCATTTACAGTGTACACAGTTCAGTGGTTTTTAGCATATTCAGATTTGGGCAAACATCACTACAATAAATTTTTAAACATTTTTATCACCCTCAAAAGAAACCCCATACCCTTTAGCATTCACTATTTCCCCTCCACTAGCCCTGTGCAAACTTTAGTCAGCTTTTAGTCTCTATGGATTTTCCCATTCTGGACGTTTGGTGTTGAATCATACAATATGTCATCTTTAGGGACTGGTTTATTTCGCTTAGCATAGTGTTTTGCAGCTTCATTGATACTGTACCATGTTCCAGTACTTCGTTCTTTTTTGTGGCTGAGTAATACTGCACTGCATAGAAATTCTACCTTTTATTTATGCTTTCATCTATTGGTGGGCATATCCATTTCTCTTTCTGATCACCCATCTTTGCATTCTTTCAATATGCAGTAGGTAATACTGCACTGCATAGATATTCTACCTTTTATTTATCCTTTCATCTATTGGTGGGCATAATTCTCTTTTCTATATACATCCACTGCAGTTTTTGCAAGTAAAATACTAACTGTAACAAAGCCTTTGTAAATCATATGATGAGGTAAGAAACATGTAAACTGCCAATCAAAATTGCCATTTGGGTCATTTGTTTTTTGAAAACACAGTTATCCTATTGGAATTTTTACATCCACTGCAAGTAAAGCTAATACAAGTAAGCCAAGGGGACGTATAGCTAAGTCCAAAGCAAAATCCTCTTACAAGCAAAAACGAGAGTGCAACAGAAAAAGTTTCCTCTTTTCGGCTGTAATGCTGCTGTAAAAATTCATGTACAAGTTTTTGTGTGAACATATGTTTTCATTTCTCTTGGGTATATACCTCTGAATACAATGGTGGAGTCAAATGATAACTCTTACCTTTAATATTTTGAGAAACTGCCAAACTGTTTCTCTTTTTTTGTTATTTTGTTTTTTGTTTTGTTTGAGATGGGGTCTCGCTCTGTTGCCCAGGCTGGAGTGCAGTGGTGCAATCTTGGCACACTGCAGCCTCCGCCTCCTGGGTTCAAGTGATTTTCCTGCCTCAGCCTCCTGAGTAGCTGGGATTACAGGTACCTGCCACCGTGCCTGGCTAATTTTTTGTATTTTTAAAAGAAATGGAGTTTCACCATGTTGGCCAGGCTGGTCTCAAACTCCTGACCTCAAGTGATCCGCCCACCTTGGCCTCCCAAAGTTCAGGGATTACAGGCCTAAGCCACCACACCTGGTCTGCCAAACTGTTTTTCGTTATAACTACACTGTTGTGCGTTCCCACCAGCAGTGTATGAGGGTTCTCATTTTTCTATGTCTTAGCCAATACTTGTTATTTTGTTATTGTCTGTTTATTACAGCCATTCTGGTTGGTGTGAAGGAACATCTCATTTGGGAATTGATTTGCATTTCCGTGATGACTAATGATGTGCACCATCTATCTCTTCGTGTGGTTGTTGGCTGTTTGTATATCTTCTTTGAAGAAATGCCTATTCATCTATTTTCTCTTTGGTTGCTTGTGCTTTTGGTGTCATTATATAAGAAACCATTGCCTAACTCATGCTCACAAGGATTTACTACTGTATTTTCTTCTAAGAGTTTTGTAGTTTTACCTTTTAAAATTTGGTCTTTAATACATTTTGAGATAATTTTTGTATATAATATGAGGTAGGGATTCAAATTCTTTCTTTTGCACATGGATATCAGTTTTGTAGCAGCATTCATCAAGACTATTTTTTGCCCCATTGGAAATGTTTTGGGACCCTTGTCAAAAACCAATTTACTGTAAATGTGAGGGCTTACAATGATATTTTTAATACTAATGTGATGGTTACTTTCTAAAAATACATATTGGCTTTGTTTTTATAGGTTACTATTCGAGCTTCACTTGGACCTCTCCAATCAAAATTACCAACTGCACCTTCCGGTTGTACTCCAGGCACTTCTTTTCTTCAGGTCACACCTCCGACATCTCAAAATACAACTGCTAAAAATCCTAGAAAATCTAATGCCGGTAGATCTAAGACAAGAAAGCCTCATGCACCTACATCCACTGCAAGTAAAGCTCATACAAGTAAGCCAAGAGGACGTATAGCTAAGTCCAAAGCAAAACCCTCTTACAAGCAAAAGCGACCGCGCAACAGAAAAAATAAAATGAGCCTTGCTTTGAAGAACTTAAGGTAATATCTTTTATTTCTGATATACAATACAAATTTAATCTTAAGTATGAAATTTACCATATCACAGAACCCTCTTACACATTTACATGATAATCACTTATCTGGCATAAAGACCAAGCAAATGAGAAAAAGTTACTTTTTACAACTACTGAGCAGAACTTGAGTCATTGTGTTTATTCTCTAATTTTCATCTTTTACACTAATCTTTTGTTTTATGCTTTTATCTTATGATAGATTAATTGGTTTATTTGATCCCTTTTATTCCAGGGAAATGTTAACTGGTGTTAAATTTTTTGCACTTATTCTAGCTTGTTTCAAAGCAAATTTTCAAATTATGAGTCTACTTAAAGATCAATTTAGGGCCGGGCGCAGTGGCTCAAGCCTGTAATCCTAGCACTTTGGGAGGCCGAGACGGGTGGATCACAAGGTCAGGAGATCGAGACCATCCTGGCTAACACAGTGAAACCCCGTCTCTACTAAAAAATACAAAAAACTAGCCGGGCGAGGTG